>NW_020450196.1:3596312-3598312 GCF_003343035.1 Apteryx rowi | reverse complement strand
GGAGCCGGTCCCAGCGCCGCCAGACTCCCTCTGCGGCCCGCCCGCCCTCTCGCTGTCCCCCAAACAGCTAGGGAAAGGTTATCGCCCTTTTCTACACGGTGATGGCTCTTCCCTTTTTTTAGAGAAACGAGAGGCAGAAAGTTAAGCCGTTTGCTGGTGAACCAGAGCCGAAACGACCGGGCTTTCCAGCGCTTCTCCTGGTCTGCGCGCTAAGCGTGGAGCAGCCTCTTAAAGAAAAACAGGAAAAAATTTCCTCGTTTGCGGGAATCGGAAGAAAAGTCTTCAGGAGCAGCACGTAGCGCGTGCGGAGCCTTACGCTACTGCGTGTGTTTACCGTGAGTTCTATAGCAGGAAAAAAATCTTGAGCTTTTAAAAAGCTCGTAAAATCATGCAAAGGCATGAAATGGAGCTGAGCTCTCCTGCTGCTCTGTAAGCCTTGTTTTAAATAAGGAAATTGCCAGATTTCATGAATGTTTTTAAATCCTGTGCGTGTGTGAGAGTGTTTGTGTGTGTAATAATACACATCTGCAATAGAAGCGTGCTTATTTTACTTGCGTGTACATATGTTGTATTATATATATATGTTGTATATACATTATCTTTCTAGCTATCGAAGATATTCAATATCGAATATCGAATATTTATATATTTATATACATATATATATATATATGTACCCCCACAAAATTGTCAGAGACGATCAAAGTTGAAATAAATAACACTGTCCAGTCTTGAATAGTGCTGTTTACRGAACTCTTTAATAGTTGAACACGATGACGTTTATTTTAAGCCATCCTCTTTAATATTTCGCTATTGAAAAATAACAGGTATTTGATCATATATAAGTAGTATAAACATTGGGAAGACCATGTAAATCGCTCAGGGAAACCAGAGGCAATGGGTGTGAAGAGATTCAGATTTATAGCAAAATGCGGTTATTCATTTTTGTTTCCCAATATCTGGTTTAGAGAGCCCAGAAACTGTGTTAAAAATAGCGGTCTCACTGCCGGGATCTTCTGAATCAACGGGGTACCTCCAAATATTAAACTTGTGCCAGGAGTAAGAGATTGTCAATTGATTTCCCACAGGGAGACTGTTCCCTGAATACACCTATCTGAAAAACTCGTAGTTGTTCCGAAATGCTAATTTTGGACAGCGTCAGACATTTTCAGACTCTCTAAGCTGGGGGTTCTGGGGAAGAGAAGAGAAAGGAACACGAATGAAATTTCTGAAGGAGGTGGCCAAAGTGTTCGCTATTTCAGAGTGCTATACTAAGACTATATAAAGGGATCTTAAGGTAACACTGAAACGCAAAGCTTTCGCGGATAGTGCTATAAGGAATAAAATCGGCACMGTCATGAGCAAGACGCTCTGACGGAGATCAAGGCAGTGACTTGCGGGGCAGTGAGGAAACTGGTACGTGAACAGAAGCACTCTAGCTTTTCTAAATGACACGAACTTATCGCAGAATGGGGGGGAAAATGCCGAGATCTTTTTTGCCTCCCTCCCGAGCGCAAGCGGATCACCTGCTGCTGTGCGCTGCCTGGCGCAGAGCCTGCTGGGCAGGGAGGAGCGTGGGACTCCGCAGCGCGGAGGGAGATTTTTTTGTTCCTTTTATTCTTTCCTTAGAAAATCCAAAGGCACTTGTTGCCCCGCGGAAGCGGGMCACGGGAGCGGGCCACGGAGGCGGCGGCGGTGACGGGGCGCCCGGGACGCCCCCGCCGCACGGGGCAGGGGCGGGCCGCCGCGAGCCCCGCGGGCTCGGCCCCGACGGCCGGGCGAGGGGGCAGCGCCGCGGGGCGGGGGGCGCAGGTTGGGGACCGGCCTCGGACTGGCGGGGCCGGGGCCGTCGCGGGTCTGTGCCTCGGCGCAGGGCTCCCTCGCGAAAGGGGAAGGCAGGCAGCGAAGGCAAAGCGAGGGCCGTCTTGGCGGATCGCGCCCGCCGCCGCGCCGTCCCGGGGCGCTCAGCCCAGCGGCGGCGGCGGCGGCGGCGGCGGCGG
>NW_020450196.1:3594024-3596075 GCF_003343035.1 Apteryx rowi | reverse complement strand
GAAGCCGGCGCGGGCCGCGTCGTGCGCCGGGAAGCAGCCGGTGCGCGGGTCGGCGCGGTTGGGGTCGGCTCCGCGCTGCAGCAGCAGCTCGGCCACCCGCGGGCTGCCCAGCTTCATCACCTGCGGGGAGAGACGCCGTCAGGGGCCGCGCAGAGCTGCCGCCCTCCGCGCCCGCCCCGCGTGGCCCCGGACCCGCGTGGGACCGCAGAGGCTCGTCAGGGCCTGGGGGTTGCCCCCCTCCCCCCCTTTTTAGCATAATATTCCCACTTCAGCGATTTGCAGCAGTGAGCTGCATATATACACACCACTGAATACAAATATATGTTAATATATTTTATATATATAACGCATATAATATTCATACATACTCTATGTATTCTCTTCCACTTATTCTGTTCTATAGTCTACTTACTACACACATATAATATATTATGTACCATTTATTTTGCAGCAGCCCTGAGGAGCCTTGCTAAAACGCGCTGCCGCGGCTGATGTGTTATGTATTTTATCAATCAGCAGCGCAGCTCCACAGCACACCAAGCTCGGGCAGAGAAAGGCAGCTGCGTTAAATCGCTCTTACAGTGATTTAGCATTCTTCAGCGCCCTGTGTGGATTTCCTCTCTTTTGAGCTCTCTTCTGTGCTAAATTCTGTTTGAGCCGTTTTGCTCTGCCCCAGCAATAGTTAAGACCGTACTTCTTTTTGAAGGAGCAAGGAAAGCTAATGAACACAGATGTGTAATGCAGGAAGCTTCCTTGCAGAACATTAATGACACTCGGTAACTGAACTTACCAAAAGTAGCAATTTCATCTCACTAGGCACAATTAAACAAAATAAGCCACTTGTAGTGTTATTAACACAGTTGATTAATCATTTTTCAGTGGAATTTTAATAACTGTAGCTTGAATAACTGTATCTTAATACTGCAGTTCTTTTTTTCTTGAGACAATATTTTTTTCTTATTTTTTAGCCCAGAAAAAGAAGACTTTGGTTATGGACTAAAAGTATTTGATTGTGTTTTTAATGCCAGTGTGAAAATGCTCACAAATTAAGTGAGTTTCTATTTCGATTAAGTTTTTCAGAAGCATAAACAGAGTCCACATGTTGGAGTGGCAGCCATTTTGCAAAGATCTAATAATGGGGACAGAACTTAGTCTCAATCTGAAGAAAAAAAGAGAAAATTTACAAAAATTTGGAGACCATTTTCATCAGGGATTTGAACCAGGAAAAAAACCTAAACGAATAACTTTCTTAGTTACCTGTCCTCTGTTTCCATGTGTAACTTATTTTACAAACAAGATCCCTTTCCCATATAAAAAGTGCAGGGTCCAAAATGGCTGTTCATCTTATTTTGTGCACCATTAAATATATCAGTAAAATGAAAACATGAGAAAACCTTTTCATGAATAAACGAATGCAATTTAAATCATAACATATTAATCATTCARTGAGCATCTTAAAAGATCCAGTTTAAATATTTCGATTAATAAAATTCCCTGTTTGCTCTGAAAAAGCCTGGAAAACAATACCTATAAACTGGTATTCATAATATCTGTGAATGCAAAGTATCCTAATAGATACTACTACTACTACTGATAAATAATAAACAGAAATAATAATAGCAATAATAATAATAATACATAATAATAATAATATTTTCTAATAATGCACGCTTCCAAATTAGAATTTCTATTTAGCGACAATTTCTAAGTGATACCCTGAGCTGTTCTTTCAAATGGAAATACTACTGTGAGATCCCACTTCGATTGCCTTTGGGAAATAGACCCGTTTAGGCAATTTTTTTTAATATAAGAAACCGATCGAAACGCAGTCACCTCCTCAAATCTATTCGGAAGCGAATTCTGCAGTCCCGCTTCCCCTACTAAATACCCACTACAATAATTCGTTTGCTGCGGACGAAGCCCCTCTAAAGTCGATCCACTATTTGCACAAAGATGAGGGCTGCGATAGACGCGAGGCTATATTCGGGCAGTGGGATCTTAAAGCCCGATTCCGGTAATAATAATAATAATAATAATAATAATAATAATAA
>NW_020450196.1:3589567-3593363 GCF_003343035.1 Apteryx rowi | reverse complement strand
CCGCGCCCCCCCGCCCCGCGCTCCCCTCCGCAGCTGCGGAAGGGGAGAGGGCCGCAGCCCCTGCCCGCTGCCCCCCTCCCCGGGGGGGGACCCCTGCCTGTCCCCCCCCCCGCCGCCCTCGACAGCAGCGGCGGCGGCGGCGGGCGCAGGTGGGCAGCGCTCGCGGGACCGTGCGTGGCGAGTGGGGAGAGCAGCCGGCGCCGGGTGCGGCTAGAGGGGCTCCGCGGCAGCAGCCGGATTTCACTTCTGCCTCCGGAGAGGAGCCCTGCCCTTCCCCCACCTCCCCCCATCCCCCGGAGGGCGGATTTGGGGTCTGACCCTCCGGTGTCCAGCTCGCTACGGCCCGGCTCCCCTCAGGCAGCCCGGATGAGGAAGAGAGAGCTGTGCCCTGCAGGAAGTTTGTGATCCATCTAGTGGCACTCAGCAGAAGAGAGCTGCCTCACTCAAGCCATCTGAAGAAGGCTCTAGCAGACAGAAAAACCGAGGTGCGACCAAATCTGGGTAAGGTGCAAGCCAAATCTGACCCTAACGCAGGTTTGCAGCAACCGGAGGGTGTGACAGTCCCCCTCGTTGCACTGCTGAGGCCTGCTTTTCCCCACCTGACTCCCCAAGTATACGGCACGCAACTTCTGTCACTGCTTCCCCACCTCCCTCCCTCCCTCTGTGCCTGAGTAAAGCAGCTTTTCTGCGCGGGGCCGTCGGGCCGCCCGTGGGCCCCGTCCGTCCCGAGCAGCGCTCGCCCCCCCGCGGCACCGCCGGCCTCCGCCGCGGGCCTGGGCAGCACCAGCCGCACACAGCTCACCCCCTTTTAAAGGCTTTATTCCACCCCCCCGCCCCGACCTGTGCTTGGGTAAATCACAGGAGGCGATTTCTGAGTTTCTGAACCCGAAACGTGGCTGTGAGCTCGAAGAGGCGCTGCCTTGCTCACAACTACCGGCGGGCTCCGCAAGGCAAACCCGCGTTTTGGTGAAGGTGGGAAGAAAGAGCAAGTGAGCTGGAGCCTGTGAGCAGGAGCTGTGGTCCTGCGGGCTGTGATGGCATCACGCGCTCACACACGGTGCTYGAGGGAGCAGCCGGCCCCGGCGCCCCGAAACGCTGGTGCAAGCACGGCAGCGCACCCACCGCGCCCGCCATCGGCCGTGCGGAGCTTGTTTCGGGGGACACCGAAGTGGGCCACGACGGCCCCTCGCTCCGGGGGGGGACACCCACCAAAGCAGGCGGGCGCTGAGAGCAGTGAGGGCTTTGCATTCCCGCTCCCGATCAGCTTTATTTTCCTCGGCGGCAGGAGCAAAGCAAGCCCTTTGCAAATCATCTCGGCAGAGAAGTGCGGATAACTAAACGTTTCGGAGTTACAGCCAAGGTTCGTCAGTGATAAACTCCAGAGAAACGAGCAGATACAGAAAATAGATTAGGGAAGTTTTTTTTTTTCTTCTTTTTTTTTTTTTTTAACGCTAGTTCCCTAATCTCTTCTTTTTTTATTGCAGAAAAAAATGGTGCGATTCCCACAGAAGCGGTATCTGCCGTGGAAATGTACCTTTATTCACCTCAGCATTAACACCCCTCTTCCCTCCCCAGATGGCTCGAGCGAGGCGCAGGAGCGCGGCGCGGACAGCTAGACGTGGCGGCGAGCCCGCGCCTTCGGGAAAGAGAAAGCGCAGGGGTTTCGTGCCTGCACAGGCTTTGCCGACGGAGGTTCAGGGAAAAACTTCCTGATTCGGGGTCCCCCCGAGCGGGTCCTCCCCRACATTTCCGGGAAAGTGGCTCGGCTGGAGGAGAGGGCGGCATTGGGGTGGTTTGGGCCTGGGTCAGGCGCAGCTGCCGCCCGGCGGAGACCCGCGGCCGGGCAGGCGCCGGCGCTGGTTGCGCTGCCGCGCACAGTGCCGAGGGCCGCCCAGGGCTGACGGGCCATAAAAAGTGACAAATAAACTTTAAAAGTGGATTGAAAAAAAAAAACCGTAAGGTTTCAGCTATTAGGGCTCAGAAAATAAGAGAAAAGGACCCCCCCCCCCGCCCCGACAGGCGAAGCACCCTTTGCACACTCCTTTCCGCTCTTTTCCATGCGTCTGTATAAATGACAGGCATGAGGAGATAAATCCAGGGAAAAACTCCTGGGTTTTATCTGTCAGGTGTTCTGAAACCTTATATCAATACTGGGGCGCGGCGGGGCTGCATATTGTCACTGGCTGATCTCGATTCCTGGGAAATAATATTGATAATAGATTTTCTACTTTTACGTGTTTTGCAAAAATACTAGTATATGTGTGTTTTTGTGAATATATAAATATAGTTAAATATACACTCACGCATCAAAATATTTGAAAGTGAAGTGGCTACTGCGGGAGTCGGATTGCCCGTCTTAATTTGCGCGTCTTTATAGGATCCGTTAAAACTTACAAAACTGCAGGGTGGTGTCAAACAATAAATAGGAGACGGTGCTAACGGTTGCTGACCCTCCAAATCAGTTATCAACCTGTTAGACTATAAAAGCTACAGTTTTAATTTATGCTCCTAAAAGTTGTATGTATTTTTCTCCTACAAATGCAGGTCCTACTTTGTGCAATTCTAGTGCCAACAAACGACCTCAAAAGTATCAAAAATAACACCCAGTCATATCTGAAGTTACAGAAATAATAGCTGAGTCAGTGCTAATGCCTTTTAAAAACGACCCTGTATTATACTTACAGCACTGGGGAAGAAGGACCCCTCCTCCCCCCAAAAACCTTACATTTAGGCAATTTTCAATGCGTGTTCCCGGAAAGGGCTCGGGGAGGGGAAAGATCAATCTACAAGAAAAAAAAATCACCCCGTCTTACTTTCCTCATCTCATTTCTTTTAAAAGTCACTGCTTAACAATACTGGTATTTGATGCTGAAAATAGATCCATTTTAATACTACAGTACTGTAAACCTGAAAATTGATCTGAGATATTTTGATATTAGCACAGCATAGAGATGGTAATTTCAGTTATGAAAAGCAGTCATCTTTAGCAAATCGCCTTGTTTACAATTCAGCAAGTACTATCCTTTTAGCGAAAAAAGATATTTTAAAATATTTACATGAATTATTTTATGTTCTATCATATCCTTCAGCAAAAAGGTTAGGGATGAATTAAATATTATTAAAAATACAGACTATAGAAACAGAGTATTGGGATACTCTTGTCTCTAAATAGACATGAAAGGCTCGTGAGGGGCGAGTGTAGGGGGTGGGTTGGAGAGATTGCATAGAAACAACTTGATTAAAAATTAGGGGGAGAAAAAAACGCTTTTTCGCAGTTATGCTAGAAATGGAACAAAACTCGGATGAATAAAAATAGTTAAACACTATCTTTCATCTTAAAATCTCAGGACATTTGCAAAGATAATTAATTTTCGTTACACATATTGTGTAAAAATATGAAAAGCTAGCACCTTAATTTTAGAGCCTCAGAAATTGAGCCAGAGAGATTTCTTGTTCTGGGTGACTTAAAAATTAAGAAATCCATGCAAGAATACTTGTTTTTCTGTTTTCCGAGCTGTAAGTGTGTAAACATTCACAGGGAATAATTCCTGAATGTAGTCTGCTGCCTTAAATACATGTAAAAATATACCTAGACACTTATTTTTCTTACACATCAAAAAATTTATGTTCATATTATTCCTGTCTCTCATTTTGGATTATGGAGTTATAAAAAAGTGAAACATCGTAATGGCTCTGGAAAATCAGCTCACAGCTTACAAAACAGCAACAAAAATAATTATGCGTTTGACAGGCAAATATTCCTTTCCTTAAAAACTAAACAGCAAAACAAAAAGAC
>NW_020450196.1:3587596-3589522 GCF_003343035.1 Apteryx rowi | reverse complement strand
AAAAAAGAAAAAAAAAGAAAAAAAAAGGGGGGGGAGCAAAACAAGAAAAAGAAAAAAAGAATTAAGTTTACATTTTGCAGAAAAATAAGTCACTGCACGACTGATTTTCTGTCTGCGAGCATAGCTGCGGGATTGCCTCTATCAGCCATTTTATAAGTGTAGTTGCCTGTCTCGGACACACTCGAGGTTAAAAAGCAGCTTCTTTTCAATTTCTTTTTCTGTCTTTTTCAGACACTATTTCAATGAAGGACTGTCTCTCTTTCTCTCTACTCCTCTTTCTCTAATTTTCCTCGGGGAGGGGTGTCCTTTTTTCTCTGTTACATCTATTTAATTAAGCGACTTAATTTCGAACAAAGATTGAGAAAGGAGTTGTCTCTCTGAATATGAAATAGGGGCAAAAAGAGGTATTTTGTATTTATGCGCAAGCTAATATCTTTCCTGATTTAGATATACAAACTAATCTGAATATGAAGCAACCATCTTCCTACAAACTGTGTCCCGAAATATTATAATTCTGAGGTTCGCTGTCTGCGAGCAGGCAAAACAGTTATGCATTATTTGTGTGACTGTATTATTACATCCTATCGTGGATCGAACACAGTTAGGCGAAAGGAGGAAAAAGTCTGATCTTTTTTAGATCAAACTACACAGTCCTCTTGTCTCCCCCCTCAACAGTCCCTTCAGAATTAGTTTTTCAATATGTTTTAGCGAATGTTTTAGAACTAACTGGCAATTCTAGCAGAATACGACTCCTCCCCCCCCCCCCCCCCCCCCAGTGAGAAGCTCAATAAACAAGGCAATATGTATAGCAAGTGTGGAAATAAAGTGGTGGTGGTGGTGCAGAAAGACCATGCTGCCTGATCAGGGAGGTTTTTTTGCCTTGAATAGACCGAATTTACCTCAAGGTAATCAGTACCTACAGATTTGTGATTTATTTTCGACATTGATGTTTTTTCGGGGTCAGCCAGAGTTTATGGGTGCTTTTCCCCCTATTTAGTGAAAGCTGAAGAAATTAGGCCTACTAAAAATGCAGCAAAGTAGGTATTTGAATTTAGTGAGGAAAACTGGATATGACTAAAACAAAAGAAATCCCCACAATCGATGCTCAGAAAGAGCTCGAACTAACCTAACCGGAGCTTGGAGCAGCTGTGCTGTGAATTACTTTATCTCCAAACTTTGGGTCATGTGTCATTAAGGGTTTTCTTGTTTGTTTGTTTTTATCAAAAAAAAAAAAAGGGGGGGGATTTATTTTGTGTAGAGATTTTCATGCACTTTCATTCCACTTTCCTTCTTTTCTACCTCTGTTTTTCTCTGTAGATCCAGTCTGTGCTCTCGATTAGACAAGGCTGGGGATTCCTCTAGTGATCTTCTACGAGGATTTTGCACAATAACTCCCAAAAGCTCATCAAACTTAACAATCTCCCTATTTTTCATTGCGTATCTAATTATGTGTGAGGACTGAGGCCTAAGCTGCGCTGTATGGATCCTCAGAAATCCAGTTTTTCATTCTGAAATCAGGCAAAAGTCTTTAAAGGCTCCTGAAGTTTGGCTGTCTGTCAAGGTCCTGCACATGTGCCTTTTAATTACTTTTTCTATGGCTGTTCGGCAGCTCTGCCCCTTATTGTGGATGTTTATGTAACAGCAAGGGAGCACAAAGTAGGCCAATATATTTCACTGTCAGTTACAGCAGAGCGAAGTAATACATGTTCGGAAAACAGTGGCCATTTTCTCTCTTCAGAGCAATAGTGCTGTTCCTGTTCGCGAGGAGCTGTCTCCAAATGCTGGTGGAGCGATTTTTTTTTCCTTCTAAACGAGCCTTACCGAGAGAATAAAAAACACTTCGCATGGGGGAAAAAGGTGGGAAAAAAAAGTAATCGCGCCTGTCCAAGAACCTGTCATTTTCTATTGAGGAGGAAAAAAAAAAAA
>NW_020450196.1:3582722-3586132 GCF_003343035.1 Apteryx rowi | reverse complement strand
CGCGGCCGGGGGCAGCGCGGGGGGGCTGGGGAATGTCGCCCCTCTGCACCCCCCGCACCTATGTGTGTTAGACATCTCCTCCTTCTCTCGCTTGGGCAAACAGTAATAATGCCAATATTAATAGGAACTTCCTTCTTTTGCCCGGGCGCAGAGAAACAATAACAATAACGCTCGTAAAAGGATCTGTAATGGTTTCTCCTCGACCGAGTCCGATTTCGAGCCTGGGAAATGAGTGACTGAAAACTGCCATTTCGAAATGAAAGTAGCTCTTCTATAGATCCTGTTCTTCTGGAGACACCTCCCCGACAGAGAAGGCAAAATTGAGAGAAATGAGTGTGTGAGTGTATGATGCAGGTGCCACAGCAGCGGTGGGAGGAAGAACTTACGGTTTTGTCAATAGAAACTAAATACCCGCAAACACTGAATGCATGGCCGAGCGAGGGCCGAGAGCGATCTCTTTATCCCCTGGGCGTCCACAGCCCTGCTGCAGAGCGTTTTGTTGTTATTGTTTTTTTTGTGGAAATACGAAATTATGTCTGCGATATTGTCTGAGGAGTAAACTACGAGGTACCCACCTGCTTAAACCCAGTGATTTTAGGGCTTTCTCGGAATATTTATTATTGCTGMTGTTCGTTGTTGTTAATTATTATCATTATTATTTTTAGGGAGAGTCCAAGCGCTGGGGCCGACGTCGATGCCACGGTGAAATGTGGTGCCCGGGGAAGCTCCTCGCAGGGCGCTGCGGCCGAAGGGGACCGGGCCGGGGACCCCCCTCCTCCTCCAGGGTGAGTCCCCTCAGCGGGCCTGGACCAGGCAGGGGACCCGGACCTGCTGATAGGCAACAGTCAGGGATTTAGCTCTGCTGAGTGTGAGGGCATACCCTGCTCTTTTCACGAGCCTAGGGGAGTTGTTTATTTTCCTGCCAGTTTTGTGCGTCCTCATCGTTATTGTTATCGCTACTGCTATTATTTTACTCTGGATAATCCTAAAGTGTAATGGCAGTATTTGGAGATTTTAAATCGAATTATCCCTGCAGCCTGGCAGAAAGGACTTTTTGGCGCAGGGATCCCCGCCTCACCGCAGCTGTTTGCTGGGGGAGGGAGCCTCACCCGCGCGCTCCCGTCCGCGGAACCAGCCAGGTTGCAGCGCGGAACCAGCCAGGCTGCAGCGCGGAACCAGCCGGGCTGCAGCGCGGAACCAGCCGGGCTGCAGCGCGGAACCAGCCGGGCTGCAGCGCGGTCCCGCCGCGCCGCCGCTCCCTGCCCGCGGGCTCGGACGTGGGCTCCCGCCCCGCCGCCCTCCTGGCACCTGCCGCGGCCCCGGCGCCTTTGGCCCTGGGCCTCTCACGGCTGTGCCATGTGCTAGGACACAGTGCAGTACAATTTCATAAAATACACCATCCTGTGTGTTGAGACTGGGGATAATCCCTATATGAACACGTGTATTTATGTTCTGAGAATGCTTACACTGGATATGTACATATAGTTAATGTGTTATGCTTTTTTTATAAGCATACAATGTAGTTCTAATTAAACATAAGCATATTACATAAAGTAATCGATAAGCAGATATTTATTTTAATACATAATTATAATTATACATTTTACATAAATACATATTCTGTATATCTTACATGTGTATTATATATGCATTGCATATATAAACGGCATAACTATATATTTATGGAGATTACCAGTTTTCATGAAATAATCATACGGTATGCATTGCAACAAATTATATTATAGTGAATCATATATTATAATAAGTTAAATATTATAATAACACATGATATTATTGTTTATGTATGAAATATCAAGTAGAAAATGCAGATCGAAGAATAGTCTTTTTCCCTTTAATTCTCCACGGGTAGCCCTACAAAGTGCTTAGGATTTAGTCCGGGGAGTAAAACGAGAGCGCTCTCTGTATTCCTCCTTGCTTACCCTTCTCTGTCCCTAACACGTTAGAAATGTTAACGCAAAGGGATCCAAGGTCCGGTGGCCCTTTCCTCTGCGCAAAAGGCCCGTGAGATGCTCTCACGCCGCCTTGCTCCTCCTTGCTCTCCCTTGCAGGGATTTCCTGCTCTTTCTGATATTAGCGCGCTAAATACAGCGCCTGACGCACGGGCTAGAAACGCAGTCTTTATTTTGCTTCTCACCGTCCTGCCCATTTGCGCCGGGCCAGGTGTGTCCCCCCCCCCCCGCTGCAGATATGCAAAGGCAGGAGCACGCCCGCACCTCTGCAGGGGCGATGTGTTTTTCATGGCCACTCTCTGCTGTGGGAGGAAGGTCTTCTCGGTCGGGAGCTTTTACGTGGCCGGGGTAGGTTTTTGCTGCGGCTTGTTGACTTCCCTGAGTCAACTCCCAGCTTCCTCATGCCGGGGCAGCCAGTGAAATATGCATCAAGTCTGAAATAATTAATTGAGAAAACAAAGGCCCCCCGCCCCGGGAGCGCAATCGTTACAATGCAAGAGCTTTCTGGCTTGATTTCTTCTTGGCCGAATGTGCCACACTCGAGCAGCTTGAGGAAGCCCTGGGGCTAAGTTTCGACGTCCAATTTTTAATTTTCAGCGCCGTGAAGCCTTCGTTTTGTAACCGTCATGATTTCTTTCAAAATATTGTTAAACTTAAATTAACTCAGGGAAGGTCACCTGCTAAGTTGCTAAAACACCCTTCACTTCAAGCGAGGGCGATCTCGGGCTTGCAGAGACACACATCATGCCTTATTTTCTCCTTCAGGTCCCATGTTTACTAACACTGCCTTCATGAGATGAGCCACGGATGCGCCACGGGCCCATGCACAGACATGCAMAGCATCTTACGTGGTTTTAAGAAGGTATTTACAAAAGCCGCGATCGCAGCAGGAAGCTTTAATTCCCCGCTGTCCCAGCCGGTTTTGCTAGGAAGAGACAGTGATCGGGCTTAGTGCCGTGAGTCCGATTCAGCTTAAATCAAAATCAGATCGGGAGCAGCTCTGTCGGGCCCGGGAGAGCCCCCATCCTCTCCCGCCCCTTCGGGCGGCGAGCCCAGCTTTCCACCGCCCTCTCGGGAGTGCGGGCGGGGGACCTGAGCGGAGGAGAGTGCGCAGAAAGCCCAGACACAGCACGCAGGGTTTATTGTGTCATCCGTGGGGGGGTTTCCTTCACATTTATTTCTTCACAGTGTCCGGACTCCCGTCTGAGAGGGGCGCGGAGAGGGGTGCGTAATTTCGAGGGCAAGCTAACGTGCAGACATGTGCAAAGAATATAATGTGAAAAATACATACTGCGCTTGTCCTTAGTGCATCCAAGTAGAGAAACGCACCGCGGGGATTACTTACAAACTGTTACTACCGTTCCACCTCGTCCCTCCGGAGAGGAGCGCGGGCAATAAATTAGGGGCGAGTGGCGAGGGGGCACCGCGGGGGGCTGCGGC
>NW_020450196.1:3580956-3582252 GCF_003343035.1 Apteryx rowi | reverse complement strand
GCAGCGCCAGGCTCCTCGCCGGGAAGCAAGCGGCGAAGTCGCCGAGGAGGCCGGAGACGAGGCGAGAAAGCGCCGCGGACCGAGCAGAGGCGCTCCGCGGACACGAGAAACCCGCTTTTCTCCGCGCCCCGGGACCCGGCGGGGCAGGTGGGGCAGAGCGGCCGGGCGCGGAGGCGGTGCGCGGGGAGGGGCGCGGAGGCGGTGCGCGGGGAGAAGCGCGGGGCAGAGGGAGAAACGGGCTCTTTCTTCCAAAACCGTCCCCACTCCCCAAAGCCGGGGGCGATTCCCAGACTGCTCTTCAACGGTGAGCATGCTGCGATGTCCCTGCTGCGGCTGGCCGCGCCGGGAAATCGTCTCGGGACATCGCCGCGGGTCGGCTTTTACTCGGGAGGCTTTTCCATGAGCTGCTCGGCACGGGGACGTGAGTGTACGGGGAGGTGCCGCTCCCGGCAGCGCGGCTCCCACGCTTCCCTTTGCCCTCGGAGAGATTCAAAGCGCGGTTCTAGCCCCAACCCCGTCGCCGCTACGGCACCGACATGCCTAGGAGCTTCTTGCTGGCAATAGCTGCTTTCTAAACCGGATCCTTCCCAGTGCAGCCTGTCTAGCGCAGTCTAAATACATGCTGCACAAAGGTACAGAAAAAACATGTTGGAAGACAGTGTCATATGCATATTTCGTGTGAAATACTGCACTGGCATTTTATAGGAGAGACTTTCACAAACACTGGCCATGTATTTTAAATACAGCATCTCGGATTATGCCAGTTTCGTTTTATTTTGAAAACTTAAAACGAAGCTGGCTAGAACCGCTCCGGAAATTTCCTTAGTTGTGTAAATCTAGCTTCTAGTATTCCTCGAGGCACTACGTTCACGTGTGTGTAAAATGAGGCACACTAACCCCACAGAGAGTGCTAGCTGCTTACCTGGAGTGCTCTGCTGGGGAAGACTATTGCACCCGCATGTTTCTGCTCATAAGGGTCAGTGAATATATCACGAAGATCAGTGAAGATATTTGGTGTGTGAGAAATTAGGGAAGAAAGGTGTATAAAGCAGAAGACAAGGTATGGCAGAAGGCTAATCCTTTCTGAAAAGGTGACTCGTTACTTCTTTTTACGCATTTATGGGGCGATGAGCATTAAAGCTCTCGGTTTCGAGTCATACCATGAGTTGGTTAAAATAAAGTCTAGGGTTGCTAAAACTAAAACTTCTCTGATGCGGCCGTCACAGACTTTCACCTTTCCGAAAGGCTAGAGCACTGCTTCCCCGCACCGCCTCGAGAGCGCCAGGGCACCGCCGT
>NW_020450196.1:3214679-3578590 GCF_003343035.1 Apteryx rowi | reverse complement strand
CCTGCGGCACGCCCGCCAGAACGAAAACTTATCCGTGCACATTTCGGGAGGCAAAGCACTGGTCTGGACTAAAGGTCTTCGCTTCCACAGGCCCTAAGCCTTGCTGTATGGACTATCGCCTTTTTGGTCAAAGTTCTCAGGAAGAAAACCACAGAGGAGCCGAAAACAGAAACAGCCCTTGCTGGACCACAGAATCATTGTGTTGATGAAGGGCACCGCTAGGCAAGCTTTTATTGCTTGTAAGCTTGCTATAATAACAAATAAATTGAATGTTTGTGCTGCAAATCTTGCATTGCTTTGTAAGTCTCACTGTACTTACAGATAAATGAAATGTTTGCGTTACAAAGGCAATTCAAGATTTCTTAGGTCTCATTGAACTTGGTACTGTACAAATATTCAGAGGAAGCAGGAGCTAGATAAAAGTGCCCTTGCTTCTGTTATTGTGACAAGTCATGAAAGTGACCTATTTCATCACCTTAATACACCTACATGTCTGTTTTAGGATACGTTGGCTCTCTAAGCTCATTCTCTTGGGAAATTTGCAATGCTAATTCTACTCCGTAGAGGCATTCTGTGTTTTTCATTCGTTTACCATTCATGATGCCCACTTGTTTACCTACATCTTTAGTCGAAATAATTAGTACATATTATCAAATAATGAAATTACTTTCTTGGCCTAATACTTCAGCAAGGCATAGCCATGCTATTAAGAAAGCTCTCTGTTCAGTAATGGATGGTGCTGACAATTTCCACCAGCAGCAAATAGAAGAATGCTGCTTTTTCTATGTGAAGTGTTAAGTTTGTTTCTGGTTTTATTTGCAGTGCTTGGCATGTTCCTGTAATTTCATCAGTCTAGCACCAAATTCTGCTCCTTCACTCACACTGACTAATATTTTTATATGGAAGTATATAGAAATGAGTGGAGTTCCATTCATGATAAAGTGCTTCATGATATAAATACTTGCCTCTGGCTAAATAATTGAGCATTTATATATAGTTCAGTGGTTTCCTAATGTTCTGGTTTACTCTTTCATTAATAGTTGCTTTGCTTCTGAAGTGCTGGCTGGCATAGAAATGAGAAAATAAAGGTATTTCAGACCTTTATAGTTAAAAAGAAAACAAAAGAAAGAGTTAAATCTGTATACCCTGGTATGTAGACCACTATACAACGGAAAACCTCAAGTAGTTAAAGTATAGTTAAGTCTTAAAAAGACTAGAAACCAATTTTAGCAACAGCTGGAGTGAACAGTAACATGACAGAATCAATTCAGTAGATGCAGTATTTTGAGCCTGATTCTCAGTTACAGGAAAGCAATGCACTAGCAACGGGAAAAGGAATTTTCAAGGGTCTTTGTTGTCGACAGTGTATTCATAAGGTAATGAGAATCAGCCCATGTTTCCTGGAACTGTATGAATATTTTAAGCAGGACACATTTTTTTCATTAGCAAAAAGCATGAACATGATGGCTAAAGAAGATAAGCTTTCCACTCATTTGTTTAAGTCACTTGTTATTCCAAGGCTATGTAAATAAGATAATTGAAAACAAAAAAAAAATCTTTTTTTTTCATTGCTTTCAAAAGAGGTTGGTATTTCATATAAGCCTCAAGAAGCAACTTTGTCCAAGCATATACAAATGAAAGAGCAAGGGATGTTTCCTGATTTTTTTCAGAAGTTCAAAAAACACCACACTTTCAGAAGTTCAAACCCTACACTTTCATGAAAAAAAAAAAAGGCTAAAACACTTACAGGAGCTGCCTAAGCAAATTCACAAATTCTCCAGGCCAAAAAGCAAAAACCCACCAATGACAGAAAATATGATATTTCAAGTGAAAACTGTTTGGCTTTGGAGTTGAAGTCACAGACATTATTTTCCTTCTGCTTTGAATATGCTTGTTGCTGGTTGAAGGACAGTTTCGCTGTCCAATCAGTGATAGGTTTTAAGGCTTTCACACAGGTCAAAGTGATTTCTTCCGGTTCTGAAGTTAATTGTGCAAAGATCAGTTGTGCAATAATGACCTTAAAACAATAATTTAGGGATGCATCATACCTTTCATAACTGTATTAGAGATGTGTACTGCAGGCATATTAAATATGCATAAAAACACTGACAAAATGCCAATTAAACACAAATCCCACGGCAAACTGATGTACTTTACAAGCACTGCAATAATACCAATATTTACAGTCAAATGGAAAAAAGAGAATTGTTGAGAGATTCAAGAAGATAACTGTTAGTATGATAATGTGCAATCAGTTCAATATTACTCAAAAGCAGCTTACCACAAAGGAAAAAGTTACTCACAGCAAATTTTCACAGTTTTCACTGATGTGACTGAAGAGAAAGTTCTTCCATAACATTGTTTTACAATTAGATCAAACAACTCAGTGCCATAAAAAAATTTAATCGAGGTTAAAGACAATTAGATTTTGAAAAACCTGAAAAGTGATATTAACCTGCAGGATAAGCTTAATATATCATGTCCTGATAAAGTAAGTGTTGGTGTTTGTAAGAATTACAATTGTCAGTTATGTTACTGCTTTCAGTGTGGAGAATAAACACCGTTGACTCCTGTTGGAAAGCACCACAGATATCTCCTGAGAAGAGCAGAGTAGCATAGGATAGCAGGAATATTTGGGGGTACAGCAGCAAGGTTTTGAAGCAAAGCAAAACAAAACAAACAAACACCAACAAATGAAGAAAATAGGTTCAAAATCTTCAAGCTGTGATTCTTAGGTGATCATGTGACTGAAAGGGTGGCCATGTCCGAACATCAGCAACTCCCAGGTCACTTCTCCTACGGACTGCTGCCAGCAGCAGTGACAGGTCAGCTATGGGAGCCTGCTTACCTTTAAACAGGAGGCTAGTGTTCAGTACTCCCCTCAGTAATATGTGCTTATATCAGAGAGACTTCACCTTAGTAAGGAAGAATCTGACTTTCTCTTCCTTGATTTCTTCTGCCTGGTCTGGCGAAAGATTAGGCTAGTCATCAGGTTTGTCACAGATTCATTTTCTTCCAGCTCGCACCCTTTAGGAAGGTATGTTTGCAACAGGGTGCCCTGTTCTTTCCTCAGCTGGGTGTCTCTCACTGGAAAAGAGGAAGGGAACCGGACTGAGGCCTGGGAGCTGTGGTTGCTGCTGACTCACACTTCCTGACTGATCAAAACGTACCACTGAGATTCAGGCTTATTGCTGGGCAGGGTTAGAAAGATAGACAGTACCAGTGATTTAACATTCCTTGTCATGGATCAAAATATGTATGCAAATAGCCAGTTAAAGATCAGAAGGGATGCACACGTAGAATTTGGATTTCTTTCAGATGGCAGTACAAATGCTGACTCAAATTAATTTAGTCTCTTTTTAATAGTATTGACACTATTATGGAAGTGACTCTTTTTTTTTTTTCCCTTCAGTTGTTCTTTATGCTTTCTTTCAAACACCACATGGACACACTTCTAGCCGTTTTATGGCTATCTACCTAGCTGTGTTTGCGATGGGCTGTCTGTGTGCGCAGTCAGTGAATGTGTAAACATCACATGTTCAGTGAAGGAGACCTTAAAACTTGTTCTCGTGTTTGGTTACCATGTTGGATATGACATTTGTTTTCTCAGGACTCTTTAACTAACCATTCTCCCAGAATAGCTCAATTGGTGATACAGGGACCACTCAAACTAGCAAACAAATCAATGACTTCATATGTCAGAGATGCATAAGCACATGGAGATGCTGGTTCTGATACTATGGATAGTGGACTGTCTCCTTGTAAGCTATTTCTGTTTTTGCTATAAAGTATTTAGTTTTGTTCTACCAGAAACAGTTTCCTGACCTACAAATGGCCCAAGGAGATTATCTTTCTTTTTCCTGTGATTTGCAGTATGGAAATGCTGATGAACCACAGCATCAGGAAGTGTGCTGTCTGAATCTAGGTTTTTGATTTTTTTCCATATGCCTTCAGGCTTAGCTGACTACAGAAGAAGACAGGTATGCAGAATGTAGGATATATTCTCCAGTTAAGAAAATCTAACGCACCATCAGCTTGCTTTTGTGTTGTCTGTGTAGCAGAATGACTGGGAGACTAAGCAGTTATGCTCAGCGTCTCACCACATAACTACAGTATGGTCCTGAGCAAGTTACTTCATCTCTGTGACTCACTTACTTTTATGTGTAAGGATTGTGCTGATGAGTCTGTGGGAGAGAAGGATGTTTGCTGTGCTCGCAATATATAAAGTCAAGTGTTAAATGCTACTGTGTGCCTTGTTCATGGGCTTTGCAGTCTGTGGTTGCAGGGCACTGTCATCTTCTGAGTGCCTACAGCAGGAGGAGAGTCAGGTAACATAGAAATTGAGAGCTAAACTGTGCTTCATACATGCACATGTCAGGCATCTTCCACAATCAGTAGGTATGACATTGAATCACATAAAAAAAAAAGAAAAGATTTACACTGAGTAGGTCTTCAATTAAACATCTAATACAGTCCTTGAGTATGCATACATAGATTTATACTGTTAATGACAACTCTTCTGCTAAGTTTTAGTGTATATGTCAGATTGACTTGGAGAATCAGTAACATGATGCTTTTAATTAAGTGTACTGTAGTCAAGTTCAGCTTGCTAAAGGCTGCTGATTTCTACTAGCATTTAGCTGCATATAAAGATATGTTGGGTATCTGCAGTTTAATCAGTTCAGTTTAATCTTGTAGTAAGTTATCATTATCAATAGCTATATCACTTCACCTAGGTATTTGTATCTCCACAGGGAAAGAAGGAAAATATTTCCTAGATATAGAGTCAACTCATGCTCACATTAATGTGAATTATTCCAAAGGGATGCACTTTAGCACTTTATTTCAACATCTAGAAATGTTTGAATATGAAATTTTGATTTCTCTGAGCCCATGGACACCAAGGATTAATTGTTTTCTTCAATTTTTTTTTCAGACATCTTGTCAGCTGATTGCAGAGTGAGTTTTGCTAGCTGAGAGTTTAGTGAATGTTTCTGGATTTTTCACTTGGTGGCTGAGGAGAGAAAGCAGCCTCCACCTGCGCTACCTTTGAATAAGAAACATGGCGGGGAGGCCAAAACATTTTTTTAAAGTTGACCTGCAAATTATTTGTATTAAATTAGTTTTGTCCTGCTTTTGTAAAGTCCATGGATTTATAAGAAGAAGAAAAGCACCAGCAGTTTTCTTTCCCTCTAGCCCACTTACCTTTGTAGATCATCTTGAAAATTAATCATTAGGAATACCAAACCTGATCTTCCCAAGCTGGCTGGCAGACTACTGAGAATGCAAAGATATGTAGACTGTTAGTCCAGGTATTGTCAAGCCCAAGCTGTGAACGATCATAATACATGCTTTGAATTATCACACCTTAAAACACAAATATTTGGTCATACTTAGTTTGTCTAYTATTTATATCAGTTCCTGGGTTCAGATTTTAAAACACACTGTAGAAAGCTAACTTTTTTTTTAAAATCTAATTCTGTAAGTCCAGAAACTGGGGCTATTAAAACACAGGAAATAGGATAATATCACTCCCCAGACTGGCAACACCAGAGCACTCAAAAACTGATCACAGCTGTGGAGCAATAGTTTGACCTTAGCCACAGCATCCTTTCTCTGAAACATTCACTAAGTGCTGGAACTAAGTGAGTGTTTAACTGAAAACCAAAATAAGATTTTTAATTGCTCAGGCAATTTCTTTCCAAATATTGAAATTTTAGTTCCTTGCCTCTTGGCATGTCATAATGTTCTTCATTCTCCCAGCTTCGTACAGCCTTTCAAAGTAAGAGATGGATGTCTAAAAATCAAGTCTGCATTTTTTTTGTTGGAAAGTAGCTTTCCATTGTGACTTACAAAAGTCAAAAAAAAATCTACCTGCTAACTTTACCTTTTGCTATCTGTCGTTCAAAGCCCCTTTGCAGTGACTAGAAGGCAGAAACACAGCTGTGGAGACTTAGCGGACATTTGAGTCTTTGGTCAAAACCGAAGGCTAGGCAGGTCAAAGCAGAGGTTTCCGTGCTCTAGAAAGGAAGACGCAGAAGAGAAGAAAGCATAGTGTGAAGTTTTAGTTTCTGTTCATCTTGCAGTCCCCTTCTGATTATGGACTAATTGCTCTTTCTTTCTCAGGAAGTATGTTAAAAAATGTGTACTATAGCTGCAGGGCATGCTGCCAACACTAACAACAGGCAGCCCTGGAGGTAGAGTGAAGGGCAGAGAGATGAGTTTTGAGTCTGAGACTGAATCAAAGCCAAAACACTGGAGGAAGGGAAAGCAGTAGATTTAATTGAAGACATTTACTATTTCTTTATGATTAATTGTGGGATGGTGTTTGGCATTTGAGTGCCTTTGTTATTCTACAGTTTTGCCTACAGTAGTCTACTTGATAAGCTCTGTGGTCCAGTTAGCTTGTTCACAAAATGCCTACACAAGCAAAATAAGGCACAGCAAAATATTGAATGCATATCATGAGTGCAGTATCTGTTCATGCAAACATGTGCTTTGTAGGGCTCATTCTTACTCCAGAGTGTCTACGCTGAATGAATTGGGCACTGTAAAGTCATCTCTACATATATAAGACCTGACTTTGTCCCAGTCTGGACACCACGTTGGTTTTAGTGATGTTTCAGGTTTGGTGACCTAGAACATGTCCTTACTAGCTTTCTGGACACAGTTAAAATGTCCTGTCTTATTGGTAAGACTCCTTTCTGCTTAAATAATTTTAGGGGATGACAGCGTTATGATTAGGTTTGTAGACATAGCTGGGGATGAAAGTTATCATATCTCATAGTAAAATAAGCCTAATCAGGCAATCAAATCTGGTCTAACATGTATAAAAACATTTTAATCCTCAATGAAAAAGTACATTCATCTACACAAGAGTCCCTAGAAACAAAATTAGATTATGAAAACTTTTATTGTTTTTAGTTGTCATAATTATGGATAAGCAAGGAAACACCACTTGGTGAAGAGATGCCTACCTTGACATCCTGACGGTTTCTAAAACACATGAGGTTGGGCCTAAGATACAATGGGTTTATTTTTAAATGAGAACACAGATGTTTTCTGTAAATAGATTAATGGAAGTGATTTACTTCATAATTTATCAAGGGTCAATGAAATGTGGGTAGATGAAACAATAAGTAGGTCAAATATTTTAAGACTAGCTTGGCAAAATCAGGATGTGTTGACACTGAATGTTTTAAAATAACTTCAAATTTATAATTTGGCAATGCTGCCACTCTTGTATTTTGAATAATACAAACATGATCTCATCCATCAGAACAAGATATTTTACAGTATATGTATAGCTGAGATGGTCTTGAGGGATAAAGAGAGCATGTTAAGAGATGGTTTAGAATGAAATTGTTTCTACCTGAAGAGATGTCTGCTATTTGTAATTTATCCTGGTCTTGTTAGACCAGATAAACTGTTAACATTTCTGTCATTAAAATTTTGACAGATGACCTTTCCATTTGAATAGTAAGGCATGTTAAACTTCTATCACACTTGTTCTAAATTTCATATATATGCAATGTTTCCTACAAAAACTTTGATAAGACTATTCAGAAGAACAAGCCTGTTTAGAAATACGGGTTAAATCATCTCTATCAACCAGTATAGTCTTCTAACTGTGGAAGAGGCACCATGATGTTGAAGATCGTATCTACTGCGTGATATGTGAAGCAGATTCCTTATTGAGATCATTGCAATCTTAAGATACTCTCTTAAAAAACAGTTACCCGCCCAGCCTCAGTTCTCACCCTACTGAATTACAATATGCTTCTTCATATTTCCATTTATCTTTAATTAGATGTAGCAATCACTTTATAGCATGGCTATCTATTGTTAAACTCAACCCACTAAAGCTGTTTTTCCTGGTTACAGACCACAAACTGCACTTAAAGCTGGGAGAAATTAGAGGTTTGACACTCCACATGGATCACATCTACGAACAAAAGATGTTCAGAGTGATTTGTGTTGCTGAACAACCGATTAGTGGCATCCCATTTCAGGAGAAAGCACAGCTTCTCATCCCTTATTGCTCTCCTGCAGTGGTGGAGCCCCATCCTCAGCAGCGGCTGAGGGTGGCTGCCTCTCATGGAGGTCAGATACGGCTAATCAGCTGCTCTCGTTGTGCCTGCTGATGCTGCAGTGCAAGCTGCCCTATGCTCCAACGAGTTATCACATGCTGTCTTGTTTTTTTTGGGACAGCATATGATGGCTGCTATCAAACGCATTCAGGAATGTGTTTGTTTTCAAGTTACATATTCACAAAAGAGGCTATTGCCTAGGAAACACAGGTGTTTCACTTTCTGCTGCTGTTGGAATGGCACAGTGCTCACCTGTGGTAGCAGGCATGCACATTAGATAGCATTCCTATAGATTCAGGTAGCTCTAACTGTCTTGCAGATGCCTATAAAAATTTACACATTTTCTTCAAGATTTTATACAGGAGTGAAATGTGATTGAAAACACCTAATTTTATAAAAAAAGTCATTATTATTTGCAGCTGCTAATTGCTAAGCTTGCTAATTTTTCTTTCAGTTACTGATTGCTGTTGTGTCCATCATCCAGACCATGTGTAATCTCATATTGATCCTCACCATGTACTACTTTAGCCCATCTGCCTGATCATACCCCACATATTGCTTGATCCCTTCAAAGTCTACCATTTTACAGCTCTGGAGTCTTTCTTCTGTCGTTCCCCCAGCAAAATTTTGTAATTTGAGGTGCAGGTCCAAGGCTGACTGCACACTGATGAGTAACAGTGTTTCTGCAGCTGGCAGAACAGCCCCGTTTGCAGAGGCATATCATTTAATACCACAGCCTAAGCCTGCTTGTCATTTCTTCTCTCATCAGTTTTGCAATAGCCATCCTGGTTTAGCTCTGRAGCAGCGTCCCTGCCGAACAGGAGGCAGAAAACCCAGGTGTTTGCCTGCAGGCAGGGCCAGTGGGGGTGCCGGCTGGAGCGGCTCTGCTGGCCAGTGGCATTTTCGAGGCATGTGATTTCCTTCATATGTTGTGCTGGACATAGTTTCTCTGGCTGTTCAGTTGAATGGAGAGGGTTTCTGATTAGGAAAGTTTTATGTGGTTTTTGAAAACAAAATTTAGAAGATCTTAAAATGATTAACAGCACTCAGAAACTAAACAGTCCTGGAACACCTGGAGAATTGCTACTTATCATCTTAGCGTTATCTTTTACACTTTCTGATTATATATGTGTCTATACGACACACATGTTGGTGTCATGACCTATGGTCATCCTAGCTTTACATGTTATTAATTAAATCTATGGTGTTGCTTCCAGGTGACAGCCTGGAAGACCACTGCTCTACGTGCTGTATAAATAAGGCCTTTAATAATAAATACAATATGGCTGCTAACTTATTTTTCTTCTCCCCCTCAACATTTTTAACAGCTGTATTCAAGAACCAGGAATAAGAATCAAGATCTGCAAACACAGAGATAAGAGGACTGGGGTGAAATGGTTAAAAGGGCTACTGTGAGACAACAGCTTGCTGTAGTACTGAAATAGGGTGTGTAGTGAATTTGCCATTAATCTGTGTATAATGCCTGAAAGCAATGAGATAGTACTTTTTATGAGATTAAAAACTGAATCGAAGTCTTCTCTGTGGCTCCTGATTGTAGAGGCTGTGAGGACGCAGTAGGTGAGTGCAGCAGACACGGAAGTGTGCAGCCTGCTCCAGCCCAAGAGGACACGTGACTTCTGCTGACAGGGCTGATGGGTGCATCATCTCTCCAGTCCTGGGAGAGAGGGCAGAGCATGTGGTGGCAGAATTAGGCTTTTTTCAGGCTCTCCAAACAGTTATTATATTCAAATTTCCATTTTTTTACTTTGTAAGTCTGACTTTATTGAATAGTTTCATAGTTTCCATTGGGTACAGCAGGTTTCAAGGCTACCAGCATTTTTCAAGTGCATTCTTTTAGCTGCCTGATGACCTTTATTCTTTCTACTCGTTTTTTATCTGGGACGATAAACAGGGCGTCCCACCTTCCATCTGCTGCCCTATCTCACACCCGCCTCAGGGGAGCGAGCAGCTACATTTCCATTCCCTGCTGGAAGAGTGGTTGCGTCCTTCATTTTTATTGCAAAAGTCCATAAAAAAAGGGCTGCCAAATGCAATCTCCACCGTGGAAGTGTGTGCAGCGGGCCTGTTTCAGATGCTCTGAATTTTAGGAGAGGTGAGTGTGCCACCTAGAGGAAACACGACCCTTTCGGCTGAGTGCACCAGTGCTGCCTTGCGCTTGCTGCGATCCTCTGATGCAGTGGCTGCAGGCCCTGCAGCGACAGGTCGCTCCTGCAGCCACCCTGGGCCTGCGGGAAGTCCCTGAGTTATCCCACGTCCGCCCGCCGTTCTGATGACTGCGAAGAAAGGGGTAATCTCTGGTTTTTGCCTGAAGTCTGATGCCTAGAGGGGCTCTGCAATAAAAGAGCAGGGTTTGGGTTCCTTAGCAAGTTGTATTAGGTGACTTACTAAGCTTGCCTATGTGTTTGTAAAGCTTTTGCATAAAACACTGTACTTCCTTCTACTCAAGTAAAACAGATAATGCCTCTGTGTGCGTATTTTAGTAGTTCTGACATTTATTAGTACTCTCTAGTTCCTAAGACTTAGGAAGAACCACCTCTGTCTTGGCTTACCCTTCCCTCTTACTAGAAGCTTCAGTTTAAATTTTTGTCCTCTTATTTTTCAGACATTGTGTTATCTAAGCCATGTGGCCATTTTGCCATGTACCAGGTTTAGGTTAGCTGATGGAAATTTCAGGAGATCTCCAGTTCAGGATGATACCATGTAGGCTGGAGCAGAGCAGGAGGCAGAAGTGGGAAAGTGGCTGCAAGAGGTTGCTGTGAGGAGTGGAAAACCTGAGCCAGTGGAAGAGGGGAGAAAACAGAATGCAAAAGGGTATGAACAGAGGGAAAAATGGAAGTTACAAATGCAAAACAGAAAATGATAAAAAAAGGAGGTGAAAATAAAGAAATTCACTTGAGAAAATATTGTATCTTCCTGTACCACCACAGGTCCCTTGCAGATCAGCTTCCCCAGGAAAAGATGACCATGACCCACATCCTTCAAGCCCTTCCTTATAATGTATCTTACGTTATTAAGACAGAAAGCAACTCCTGGATCAGGGTCACAGGCATCCAGACTGTCTCCTCCTCCAGAAATCCCACTTTACATAGCAATGTATTAAAACCCTTGTCCTCTCAAATTTTGGTTTCCAGTGTTCATTTCTACTGTGCCTGGTTCTTTGTGAAGCTGGAAATGAAGGGGTAGCACCTGTAGAAGCCATCCAGTTTAAAGCTGTGGTTGTTTGTGAGAGTGTTATCAGCTTGGGAGGGAGACACGAATCCTCATAACCTCATTCCTCATTCACTTGCTTTTGCAATGTAGCAGAAAAGCATTGTCCCAGATCTGGATCCTTTCCTCGCCATTCACTGTAGTTCTGATACTGAGATCTTGGTGGCTGACTAAACTCTGTTTTGCATAAATATAGAGCCTCAAGTGTGGCTGTACTACCCATGCTGTAAATACCTGTTCAAGTCGGGCCTACTTGTGCAAGGAGCAGCTTCTGCTGGAACCATGTGCACAAAGTTTCTTGTAGGTAAGAGTCCCTCAGCAATTTGCAGACATGAATCTTCAAACCTGTTAGAACTGCTAAGCAGGGACTCAGCACAACAGTCATTGCCTGACAGTGTCAACTCTCTAGTTACAAATCATACATTTGATTTAGTGAGCTGGACTGGTAAAGGGAGACAGTTCTATCCCTGTGCCATAGATTCAAGCTAAAGTAACAGGGGGAAAGTCAATTCCTGCTCATTGGAGCTACAGGGAGCATTCGCTCTCTGGAGACATGTAATATCCAAACACTGAACCCCACTGAAATACCCCATGATTACTGCTGCAGAATAAACAGACATTGCTGTAAGGCCAAGATGTCATGTTTGCTAACTTTACCCCTGATTGCATTGCACCAAAAGACTTTGAAGTCTCATTTAAAGATTTCTGCATAAAACCTACAATGACTCAGTGGCTTTAAAGTACTAAAAATTTTCCTGAAAAGTCATTGCCATGTTGCTTATGAAATAATTCAGAATAACAGTTAATGAACAGCATGCTCTGTCCACATCTTGGAACCTTTCACGACTTCTATGATAAGTGACTAATATTAGGAGATGACTAACCATGGTCAGAGTGTATCTGGCCTGGCTTCTTTTTTGTGACCTCATTTGGTCTCATTTGGTGCCATCAGGCTCACTCACAAGGATGCTCTGTAATATCCATTAACTTTTTGACTCCATAGGATTTCCAAGTGTTTACTGCAGTGCACAGTGGCAGATAGGAAGTACTTTGACCTGTAGACACATGCTCACTGAGAAAAGCTGATGAAGATCCGAACACAGTCAAGCAAGCTCAGGTGAGAATATGTAGCTTGTCTGTTGCTCCATGGTACCATTTTACTCTGGAGTAAATGTGATGCAGCTTCACCCTCCACGGAAGAGAAACGGGCTGCCTCACCCACTCATTTACTCTGAATCATCTATTTATGTGATTATCCACTGAGGTCAGCCAGGTCTGTGGCTGCTTCAGTAGCGTTCTGTGTAGCATAAAAATGATCTGGATCTGGGGTGTTGCAAAAAACAGCCAGCAGCAGTGCGGGGCCATTCTGCCTGCAAGAGCAGACACCTCATGACAGCACCAGGCCTTTCGGGATATTTCTGCACAATGCATACCTGTACTACTCTTGAGCTAGCTGGCCTGGTTATTGAAGTCAGAGCGAGAGTGCCTTCAGTTACTAAGCACACAGCATTATGGTACTGCAGATTCATTGTTTCCTGAACCCTGGCTAGCTAAAAAGCACCTAAAGCAAGTTGGAGCTGCACATATTGCAATGGTGCCTCCTTATTGCAAATAGGTGTAGTGTAGACTCTGCTATTTTTCTGGAGTGATGAAACTCAGTAGCCTCTTGCATTGTGCATAGAGGACAGGGGTAGAGGGTTCAGCTTCCCACTGCAGGGGAGAAGAGAAATACAGCTGCGATAGCACGGCAAGGTGTGTAGGATGGAAAGATGATAGATTTGTCTCTTCGTGGATGAGTGTTGAAGTTATGAATAGAGGAGTCACAGGCAGATGAGGAGGTGGCTGTAACCTTGTATTCCTTTCCAGCACCTTTGGGTCAGATGCTCTGGTGAGGAAGTCATTGCTGGGTCAGCTTTGATATTAAAAATGAGGTGGGGGGAAAGTCCCTTTTTATTTTTAACATACACAAGGCTTCCCACATGGGGAAATGTGGTTCTGCAACTAAGCCATCATGGGTCTTGCATCAACAGGCAGAGTTTTCAGTTGAGTCACTTTGATGTCAGATCTTCCTGAAGAAGAGACAGTTTTGATACTGGCAGGTTCATCTCATTACTTCCAGGCAGACTCCCAAGGGGTTCATGAAATTTGGCAACGTAGAAGAGGTACTCACTAGGAGCAGTGGTTGGAGTTTGCTTTTTTGTGATTTGTAGTGACAATAGAGACAAAGCTCAGGGAAGTAATACCTTGACACTACATTTGTTTTGAGATTTTTGTTYTGGGTGGAGCTAAGAAATGGTTTGCATTTATGCAGCAGTAGGTTCCAGCAAAGCAGTCATGCTTCTGCCAGTGAGAGGAGTGGGACTCTGTATGACTCTAAAAAATGAAACAGTATGCAGAAAAATTTATTTGCAAGATCAGTGCCATAGTCAGCTATAGGTCTGTGCCCATTCTGTTGTTGAATGTATGTTAAAGGTAAATGTTTCCCAGGGTGTGTCACAGCTCCTCTTTAGAACATACAGAGATTAATCTTTTATTTTTTTAATTTTATTTTTTACATCTCAGACACTCTCCATAGGAAACCAATGGTGTAAAGCAGCTGTATCCACACAGAGATACTGTCATCTCACCTTCTATTCTGAGAAAGAACCTGTTGCACAGTGAAATAAGAGCAAATATGAAAACGTACATTTTGGACAAAAGTGTTTACTTAGCCCTGGTTGGCCCTCTCTAGCAACATGGAGTGGTTAAAAATGATTAAGCATTAAAAAAAAAAGAATGTGTTGTGCATCAAATACCAAACTTAATACTGTACATAGTGAATCTGCAAACTATGACTAAAGGGGAAACATTTTTAAAATGCCTCTGATAATGAAAAGATTTATTGTAAAATATGTCTTAAATGGCTTGAACAAAATGCCCATTGTGTGTGCATAAAATGGCTTTATTCAGCAGTCATTCTAGGATTTAGCCCTTGGTGGGGTTCAGATGGAGGAGGAGCAAAGGATTTGACAGCAGGGGGGCTGGAATCCGTAACAAACACCTTTTTAATTTAGGGCAATAACAGTGATGTGATTTGGTGTGGGAGAGCTGAATTTGATTATTTTTTCTGAGTGCCTGGAGCTACCACCATGTGTGCTGATATTCTCATAAAAATGTCTTTAGTGTGTTAGATGTTGAGGTCAGATACTGTATGCCACAACAATGAGTGGCAGGTTCCATCTCTAGATTCAAGAGGTCCCTTTTTTGTCAAGTGATTGCACAGCATGGGGTATTGTCTTCTCTCTTTGTATCGCCCGTTATATCCTGTTTTGTTGCCTCATTCCTTGCTGACATGTATGTTCTCAGTACTCCTGAGAAATCAGGCCTTGTGAGTAGCCAGCAAGGCACCCAGATTCAGCAGATGGTTTTGGAAACTTGCACATATGAATTTTGTTCCTGATTCCACAGCATGAAAATCTCTCTCACTTTGCTTGTTCGTGCTCTGTAAAATACCCCAAAACAAAGAACTGCGAAATTTCTCACGTGGAGTAACAAATAAGATATTTTCTGTATACTTGCTTCAAATTGATCAGATTAAGCACTAGAAATTGCATGTTTCTGAGCAGTGTACTAAGGCCTCTTTTCTTTTCAGCTTTCCTCTCACACAGTCTCTTTTTGAAAATGTGTGTGTTGTTTTCCCTTATAACTTTTTATCCTTCAGCCTTTTTGCTGTTTGCCTTCTATCCCAGCCTTTTTGCTGTTGTTACTTAGTTTTGCGGAACATTGGTGGCACAGCTAGAATGCAAGGAAAATCACAAACTAGAAAACAGATCATAGATCAAATTAACCACAAAACAGACTCTGGAATAACAGGTTCTGTCTCTTCTTCCAGAGAAACAACTTTAACCTTGTAAGAATTTTCCAGTCTGATATAAAACCCTTTTCCCCCTATTTTAGATAGAGCGAAGGGGCAGTCAATGTCTTTCTAATCTGCATCACTCACTGGGCAGGTAAAAAAATGACTTAGGCCAGAAATAACTTCTTTTCACTTAGAGTTGTTCATGAGAGGGGAGCACTACCTTTCTTGTAGCCTTGTCTTCCTTACCAGCTCTCTATCAGAGACTGAAATTAGTACTTCTGGTCTCTGTTGGCAGCTGGACTTGCAATCACAGCTGGGTAAATGCTATGACAATCTAGTTCTGAGTGATTAATTGTGCTGTATTTACATACTGAAAGAAGTTACTCATCATGGTTAGTAAAATGTGTCAAGGCTCTGCTAGCAGACAAAGTGGAAGCAGCTGTGTTATCAGAATACGGCTTAGATCCCCACTTCTTATAAACCACACCGAAGATTAAGTCAGACCTAAGCTAACAGACCCTAGTGATGGATCCACCCTTCCATTTCCCACCTAACGGTTACATCAATCACCTGCTAATGTATAAAGTTCAGAATCCTAGAGAGCCTACATTTTCACTGAAGTATTTGATTTTAAAGTGTCATTTCTTAAAATTTTGACTCATTTCTATATGTGTGAATAGGCAGCTTGAATAGAACAAGAAGAATCTTCAAATACAACATAGAGTTTAGGGGCATGATCATCATTACTGGTGGGTCCTGTTGCTTGATTTTGCCATTAATAGGGAGTAGCAATTGGATAATAATGAAATGAAGTCCATTAGTTGCTCCAAATCTTGCAGGTTGTCACCAGTCTTCTTTGACCTGGGGAAGACTGCAGTTCAGTAGATTTGCTAACTCTATTAGACTTCCCAAAGAAACAACATTCTTGCTGGAGGGAGACAAATCTCAGCGAAGCCCTTAGTTAGATGTCATTTGAAAATGACTGGAGTAAGAAGGCATTGTTATTTAACTCCAAAATTTATGTTCTAAATATCCCTGCTTAACTGATGTTTAGCCTTAGAGATATCTGAGAACCCTTGGGGCACAAGTTTGTGTTTCAGAAGCTCTTTAGCTCTTTAGTTTGCATTTACCAGAACCTGTATCTTAAGACACAGTGAATAGATAAATGTGTCAGCCATGTCTGATCTCTGCTGGAATAAACTAGGCATTTCTGTGCCAGTTTGTTCCAGTGGTATTATCAGAGCATTGCTGCTAAAGTAGGAATTTCACAAAAAAAATCTGTATGATGTGATGCAGATGGAGACCGTCTACCCAATAACCTGACTTCTAATCCCTCCCTCCTTTCTTGAAGTTGTTTGACCACATCTCTTACTTTCCAGGTGACTCTGACCACTGGCTACTCTCTAACGGCTGTCTGTCAGTTTCTAGGTTCATGGGACAGTAGAGTCAGCATCTGTGTTACTGAAAGGTAAGGTAATATTAGGAAGAGAGAAAGGATTTAGGTTCCTGTCCTGGTTTCACGAAGTGGAGGAGCTTCAACAGGAGAGACTGAAAAGTGTCAGGTTCTTTCACATCTAACTCTGGCTCTGCTTTGTGTAAAAGTGTATAATTTTTATGTGTTTTAAGGATCTTTATGTGCTTAGAGCTGTGGTTATAATTTGCTTTTTTAAACAATGAGACATTTGACAAGAAGAAGATGCTGATGCCCTATAGGAAGGACGTGAGCAGCCTGGGGTTCAGCATGGGACAGCTTAGGGAAGAATTACAGAAAGGCACCCTGAAATCTGAAAAAAGAAATTTTATTGTAGGTTAGGACACTAGAAAGGAACATAAAATCAACAAGGTTAAACCTGAAGTGGAGATTAACAGGAATTTGGAAGAATAAATGCTTAAATTTATGAGAACAGATAACGAAAGTTTCTGGTACAGCAGAAGCAGGGGGACTGAAAGAGAATTAGAGACTTCTTCAGGTTCTTAAAAGGCCAGGGTATCTATGAAAATAATTAATACACAATTTGTAGATTTATTGATTTCATTCTGCAACAGTTTTTGCTGCGGAATGTTCTGGACAAATACCCGAGGCACACTATCTTTGAGCAATAAAGATGAGAAACTGTGATCAAGAGTTCCTATGGAATAAACACTATTAGTTTAACTGTGAATATCAGGTGAGAAGACAGAAAGGATGGGTAAGGTATGGGATCTATTTCTACTTTGGATGTTCTTTGTTCCGTGGCCCTGACCCAGCTGCTCAGTTTGAATTTATTCCATTAGTTGCGTGTGATTATTCTCATTTCAGAGAAGTTGTTGGAAGGATTAACAAAGGATTTATAAGGATTTTTCATTTCTGTAAAGTTCTGTGATGAAAGACATGATTCTGGTAAGAGACAAAGAAGTCCTATCTCAGGAAATTGTTTCTAAAGACTTTCATTGGGCAGGAGGAAACCACAATCTACCACAGTTTTCTTGCCTATTGGAAAGTACCCAAATATCACTAGAAAAGTAATCAAAATACTATCAGTTTCTGAGCAATTTCCTGCACTTTATTGATTTATTAGGTACTGTTTCATAGCATATCTGGGTCACAAGGTTTTAAACACATTTTCTAATGAAAATTGTACTACAAAATGGGAAATGGGTTGTTCAGTTAGATTACAGGACTATAGTTGTTTCCATCAGAAGATTAGTGGATGTTTATGGCAAACTCACCTGCTGAAATCAGACATAGTCTGCTGGTCCTCAGTGGTGTACATACCACCACCTCCCTGTGAAAGGCAGCATTCAGTGACTGCACCCCGAAGGTTTACTGCAGTGCTCCTTGGCGGCCAATTCCACGTACTGATTTGGTTTTGCAGTGGTGGCATGCTCAGCAGGAAATTTTAGGGCTGCTTAGTTCTCATAGTGCCTTCTGCTGCATCCTCTCCCGCACTGTGGTGACCTAGACTCAGGGGCACCTCTACTCTCTTCCCTGTTTTGGGCTGTCAGAAAAAAGAGAAGAGGACTTCTGTCTTTGCATTCTTGTCTCCTAAATCAGTGTGCCTCATGAAAGAGGACATGAGGAGATCCTGAGAAGTGTCTGTGGCTCTCAGATATGGAGCTACACCCTTCTTGCCTGCAACCAGTTGAATTCGAAGGGACTGAAGATAGTCAACTGCATCAGCACAAACACACAACCAAGACAACGCTTCCTCAGAACTTCTTTTCAGAGTTTTTCCAAGGCCTGCCACCCACAGTCATGAAAGGACCTAAAATTTTGAGTATTGCAAGCTTTGGCTGGCCAAGGTTTCAGTATGGGGAGAGTTTTTATTCTGTGCTTCTTTTCCTGCAGAGGAGGGTTGGCATGGACAAGCCATGCCGTGGTGTTGATTAGCTAGTGAGCCGGGAAGGCCAGAATGAAGTGTCAGTGGCAAATATGAAAGAAAGAGGAGCGGTGGCTATGACAAAGTGCTATTAGAGAGGTGCAGTGACATAATACAACCCAGCAGAACTTATCAGTGTTTAGCACATGCTGGTGTGAACACTAATCTCACATTTCCTTTTCTATTACCATGCAGATATACCTACCACCATTTTAAACACCAGTGAACTTTATACTATTGCTCCTTCCCTTGTCCTTCTTGCTTGGTATGCCAGCTTTGCTTGGATCTGTCTCCATACCCAAAATAATTAACATATCCAGCACTGAGCTTCTCCTAATAATATTGGCTAGTAGACATAGCTGAGGTTCAAAAATGTTGAACTGTATGTTAAGGTGTAGAATAAAAACCTGAGATGGATTGATATTTCATGTCTGGTTCCCTTATTTATAGTGACTGAAAAAAAGATAAGCCAGTGAGGTGGAGTAATAAATGCACCTAAACAGTGCTAAAAATTACAGAGGAATAAGCCCAAGCGAAAAGAGTTTTTTATTATATTTTAGGGGGCAAAATGGTGACAAGAATTGTATTTTACATGTATTCCATAAAGCACTCTTTTTCCTCTCTTAGGGTTTTATTTGCAGTGTTATCTGATTTCAGTTTTGGGTTTCACACATGCTGGCATAGTCATAATTTGCCTCAGGGTCAAAATGACTAAGATTTGCACCTGAAAAAGTAAGAAACTGATATACAACTGATATGAAAGATAAAGAAACCGATACATAAACAGGTCAACCATTTCAGTAAAAATAAATGTGAGTAGTGAAACTCAGCATTAAATAAAAGACTTGCTTTCAGATTTTTGTAGGGGAAATTTCTGTTAATGGTTTCCTGTTGTGAATGTGACGGGCTGGTGAACAGTGTCTATTCTTTTTTTTTTTTTTTTTCTCTCTCAGCTTGTATGTTAAGCTTCCTTTAGAGAATGATTAGGTTGGGTGGACACTTCTGCAAGGGAGTGAAGCGTGTCCCTTCCTCTGGGAGCAAGGGAATGGGCTTGAGGAGAGATACCTTGATACTCAGATATACCCAAAGGAAAGATTTGGAAAGTTGCAGCAAAGATTGCTGAAATGGCCAACAAGGCCACAGAGATGACCTTAATGGTGACAGACAGTGAATCCCCTGAAGGACCAGGGAGACTGAGCAGAATTTGCTGCACCCCTGCAGTGGCTGAAATCAGGCCTGGAAGCAGGGACACAGGCAGCAGGAAAGAACTAGTTATTAACACCTTTTTTTTTCCTGCTGACTTCACTGCTTTAATTTTTTTAATTCAGAAATAAAACTGGCTTTGTGAGTTTGAAAGCCTTCCAGATTTTTTTGGGGAGCTCGTTATAAGAAAAATGTCCCGGCAAATCTCTATCACAGAAAGTGTAGCCTATGGCTGAACCCTGCGCGAGACTGGTAGAGTGCCTGCACCATTTCTGTACTGCTGGGTCTGGCATGCTGTTGCTGGAGTCTTTGTCCTCCTGTGTTTATAAAAGCAAAAGCAAATGTGTTTCACAGGAGAAGGCTTAGGTATTGCCATGCAGAGCAGCATAACTGATGCCTAGTCATTACTGCCCTCACAGCCCAGCTAACACCTTCGTAAAGCCCCGTGGGGCTGGGTGCCTGGCAGAAGCAACCCCAGCAGCCTGCAAGCTGGGCAAGGAGCCTTTGGGGCTGGCTGGCAGGAAGCTCTCAGCGAGGAGACTTTGTGGGGTAGAAGGCAGCCAAGCACGCCAGCCAGCCGGGGGAGTCTCTCTGCTCAGAAATCACAGCCACACATTTTTCCTGGAGTCGGACAGAGGTGCAGGGTTAGGTTTTGCTTTCTCACCTCTGTACCTCTTCAACCCTCTTCCCCCTTACCTGGATTCTCACCAGAAATGCAAAAGACCCTTTTCTTTCCTTTCCTTTGCCTGATTTGGATAGAAACTTGACCTAGAGTTTCCCCCTCGCAGGCGGATGTTAGCTATTTGGTGAGACATCTTTTCTAAATATCTCTTGCTGAACATGTTCTGCTTTGGCTGAGATGTGAAGAATCTCATGGTTGTCCTGACAAGGAGCTGCATTCCTGCTCCTCCTGTTGATACTGTATCATATTTGTGCTTCTCCAGGAAAACAGTGAAGATATGGAAAACATTGGTTGGCCTTCCTACCTTTTTCATCCTGTAATACTCCTTATGAAATTAATATTTCAATAATAAAGACTATTTTGATTTAAACTGTGGTCTTATTATCTGGTATAAACAGCCCCAGTTTGTTTGCTTCCTGTAGCACTGGTTTGCATATAAAGATAAACCTTGCTCCCTCCTCCAGTGTGATTGCTTTATCTGTTATGTGAGTGTGGGAGGGAATTCTTGAAATATTCCTGTATATGTGTGATAAAAACTGTCTACCACAAAGAAGTTAACTTTCTTTCTCCTCGTTCATATGCTTCAGCCATACTTAAGAGTCTTCTGGGAACTTCCAGCATATTAAATAGCCAACTTAAGTCACTATGGCATCTTAAGGTTTATCCTGGCTAACCTGATTTTTGTGTGTCCTGTTTCTGCTGCCTGAGGACCAAAAGCATTATTAACAATGAAACACCTGAAAGGTGGGAATATCATGCACCTGCTAGCAAGCCTACTTTTAAAACCAGAAGCAGTCCCAAATCAACAGCATCCCTGAATATACCTTCCTGAATGTCTTATGTAAAGCTGCAGAGTTTAGTAGCAACAGAAACAGGGACTCATGAATATTGTAAACCACCTGATGAGAGGGCTGATCTGAGAATGAGCTCTGAGTTAGGCCTTCTGTTCGTCTTCTTTATTCATGGAGGAAACAGAGGAAACATTTCTAGTTTGTCTGCTTTATGGGTACATCTACCACTAGATCAGCCTCCATTTTCTTTCATTTCCTGGACTCAAGAATGATATATTACTTCTAGTGATCTTTGCAAAAGTGTAATTTGTGCCAGCTAAATAAATATGCTTTAAACTGTATAGCATAGGCATATATTTATCATCCATCTTCTTGCACAGTAATGTGTGTAAAAGGAAGTTGCAGATGTGCATTGTTTTTAAGTGATTTGCCATTTAAAACATTAAATTGGAGAATAAATAGCTTATTTTAGTCATCCAGATCCCAATGAAACTATGTCTGTTCACAAACTGTACCTGGATGACCATTCTTTTTTCTGCAGTTAGAAATCTCATGAGGGAAGTAATCAAATGCAGTTTGTTCCAGTATAGGGCTTTGATTCAGTTTGCTGTGGACCATAAAATGAGATTCAGAGCTCGGATTTCATTCTCTGCCCACCAGGTTGCAATAATCCAGGATATTGGTCGAATACTTTACTTTTCATTTCTCCTTTACCAGAACACAAACATGAAGTCTCTAGTCCAATCTCCTGCTTAAAGCGGGATCGATATTGAATACAGACCAGGTGGCTCAGGACTTTATCCAACATGAGCCTGAAAATACCCAAGGATAGAGACCGCACCGTGGCCTGGGTGGTCAGCAGTGCCTCCCTGGCTGGCCGTGGGCGGCAGCGGTGCTTGGTGGGGCCCGGGAGCGCTGAGCAGCGGGGAGGGGAGAGGAGGACAGGGCAGGACAGGACAGGACAGGCCCCCCTTCTCCACTCAGGCCAGCCCTGCACACACTGCCCCGGGCACCCTTGTTGCCCTCATCCTCATCACATCTCACCACGGCCCTGTCGGCCCCTTCCTCCCGCCTGTCGAAGTCCCGCGGACCTGCCCTTGTGCTTTTCATCTGCAAACCTGATGGAGGTGGTCCATCTCCTCCTCCAGGTCACATAAAGATGCTGAACAGGACAGGTCCCAGGGTAGATTCCTGAGGTTTACCTGCCCTGCCTTGTTATTTTGTCACCCCCCAAAATCCCTATGAGGACTCTCGACCCAGTCCAGGCCCATGACAACCAACAGCTAGGAGAGCACATCGCAAGGAGGCATCCTCTGAACCCACCTCTCCGTGAGGGATTAGGACACATCTTGCTGTGGGGGGAGGCTGCTGTCAGGTGCATAAGGACATTAATGGGTCTTAGTTGTCCTGATCAACCCCACTGGGACCTGTGCACCTGCTACCTACAGGCCAGGAGCCTCATCTAAGCTCAGGCTTGAGCACTCAGTCCTGGCCTGAGCTACACTTTGGGTGTACGTGTGCCCAGCAATGTCTCCTGCTGCTCTTGACCCAACTCTCTTGAAGGACCACGGTCCTGACTTGTTACCTTGCTTTGTTTGAGAATGCAGATAGGACCTGTCGCTGTCACCAAGCGAATCCTGCTTGGGTGCTGTGGGATGGTGCCCTGGTGGGTGCTGGTGCTGCCTGTGCTGGTGTTAGCCACAGCTCCTGGCTTGGCCCCTTCATGGGGCAGTGCTGCTCTTGCTACTCCCTGACACCCCCAAATCTATGAGGAGGCTACCAAGAAGGGAGAGCTGAAGTCCTTACAGCAGTGAACAGCAAGAGGATGAGAAACAAGGATCATAAGCTGAAACAGGAGAAGCTCAGAAAGGAGATAAGGAAAAGCCTTTTCCCCTCCGGTGACAGCCTGGCAGTGGAGCCGGGCCGGAGAGGTTGTGCCGTCTCTGTCCTTGGAGGCTTTCAAGGCCCAACAGGGTAAAGCCCTGAGCAACCTGGCCTGCCCCCACAGTACAGCTGTGTCTGTTTTGGGCAGGGGTTGGACTGGAGACCCCTGTGGTCCCTGCTAGCCTGCCTGGGTCTGTGATCCTTGCTCATTTAGGTCACTTCTGGATGCTCTACCATGCTTCAATCAGGAAAAGCTGTGTTAGAGTTTTCCTAGTGAGGAAGTTATTTCTCTGTGATCATGAAAGTCACACTGTGGTTTCAGCTGACAGTGTCAAGAGCAGACGGAGACATGGAACAGCCCTTTTCTTTGTGGAGATGGGGGGCTTTGCCAAGCCAATGTGGGCTAACAGCTGCAAGTTGAAATGAACATGGAATACAGTGCTTGTGTTATTCGGTAAGGGTGACAGAATTATTTGCCTGAAACCACGGAAGAACGATGCCTCCTAGACTTTAATTCCATATTGTCCTTTTTGTTCTTTCTATCATGTGTAGTTTTCGCAAGCAATTTGGTCACCAACTGAATAAAGAAAAGTTGTTCTATCTTCTTGAAGCAAGCTTGAATACCAATTCAGTTCTTTTTTGCAAAGTGATCCAGAAGGAACAGGCATCTGCAAAGCATGCAAACCCCTGTTTTAATTTTTTTAAGCTTTGCATTAGCTTTGCATAGCTGAATTAGTGACAGGAAACCTCAAGAACTGTATTACTAAGCAATAAATAACAAGTGACTTTCAGTAATTCCTGGAACTCATTCACAGTACTACTACATGATATTTCTCAGTAATTTTATGAAGGTATTTCCATCTGGCTGGTTTAAATTCTTTGTACTGGCTAGATCTGAAAAACAAAACTGTTTACTAGAAGCAAATTTGAACACAAACAAAGGAAATGGAGTAGAAAGGCTTGAGCTTCATGAAATACAAATTTCATATGCAAAACCTGTTTCTTTCTCTCAGGGAGCCTTCAGATATGGTTCAGCCTAACCAAAATAGCTTTGAAAATAATCACAGAAATGGGATACTCGCAAGCTAGCAATGTTCCTTCAGAGCAGAAAGACAGAGGTCTGAAATGGAAAGTTTGGTTTCAAGGCTGCATTGTCCTTCTTTGACGTTATTGTGTAAGAATGCAGAGCAGCATGAAGTTATATGAAGTGCTGCGGTCTTGAATATAAGTCTTGGAACACAATGACTGAGACGAACCTCAGAGCACTCCTCTATTGCAAATATTATTTCTAGTTGGTAGAGTGGGAAGACTGGAACACGGTTTCTTGCCCAAGATCACAGATGGAAGCGTGTGGCACACCCAGGATTATGAGAACTCCTGGCTCTTTCCCTGTTGATAACTAATGACAGTATCTTTCCCAGCCAGCTATGAGGTCTACCTCTCACATCAAGGAAGGGGAAGGAAAGATTCAGAATTCGGCTGTAAAAATTGGGGAAAGGTTTCTATTAACCAGAAAGGCTACGTCTTAAGGGCAGAGCTTCCTCTTCAGTGAAAAAGAATGCCCTTGTGATTTCCTCCTCCTGAAATGGACATGTGTTGTATCTGGCTCTGCCAAGCATGAGGCACTAGTCTTTTGCTTAGATCTGATGACTAGAAATATAAATTACCAAGAGTTTCTATTTGCATCCAGACACGTTGTAAATGAATCATTTAACCTCTGTAGTTCACTTTACCCATTAATAAAAGGGACACAGTGAAAAAATATATATGTATAGATAGGTACACATAAAGGGTGTGTATATATATAGGTGTGTATATACATACATATATATAGGTATATATAAAGAGGTGTGTGTGTATATAGATGTAGATGTGGATGTACTTGTAGATGCAGATTCTCACACACAAACTTGCCTCAGGAGTCAAACCAGGCAAAAAACATTTTCAGGCTTTGGGGAAGTCTTGATTTTTTGATTCAAACCTAAATTTGTGGAAAAGCAGAGGCTCCCCTGATGATTGCAAAGGGTCTGGAAAAGACCTGAGATTCTAGACAAGGTGACAGATCTATTAACTCACAGTATTTTAAATGAACTATTCCAAGGTTCAAGGAATTGTTCTTTCCTGATGAGCAGGTGTCCTCTTCTCATTATTATTATTTGTACTGAGATGGCAGTTTCAAGGTGTATTACACCCTAAATTTATTTATTTAAAATTAAATGTTATTAGAAGTATATTAAGTGCTAAAGCCAGTGAAGCAGAGTTTAGAGAATTTCAACAGTCTTTGCAAGTGAACCTGGGAAAAGTGCTGAAGAACATTCTTCTGGCTACAATATTAAAGGTCATGTGTACACACATAAATAACCTGAATATCACTGGGTGGTGTAAAGCTATTTTCTCCATTTTGCATCTGGAATATTGAGGCACGTGGAGATAAACGACTTCTCCTAAGCCATAGAGGAGTCCTGGGATACGGCCAGGAATGGAACCAGATGTCCTGAATGTCAGAGTGATGCTGCAACCACAAGATCACAGGCAATCTTGCCAGCTTTTATAAAGAGGTTCAGGAAACTATCATCTGCTCTGTTTTATGTTGACTGTTTGTTTTAAATTGGTGGTCCTGTGAAGTACTTGATGTTCTGCGTTCTTCTGAAGGAGGATTAAAATTGATAGTTTAATGCCATAACCTTGTTAAAAATCTCATGTCACTAAAAACTGAGTGCTGCTAGCACTGTTAATTCAGGGAACCATGAAAACAGTGCTTGTAAAAGAATCTTTGAATTTTAATCTAATTTCATCCCTCCCCTTTCCTAAAAAAAGCATGTTGTCTGGGTTGAATATTAGCTTTCTTTTTTCAGTCGTATCATCGTAGCTTTCAGATGATCTTAGAAGCAATAATACAAGGATATATCTGTGGGAAAAAAATACATGTGTATGCTCCTAGTCATTTGCTCATTTTAAGTGCTTTCATTTTTATTCCTTCTCTACTTTCTCCCACTGTCAGAGAAAGGATTTATTTCTTCACACAAGAATTCTCCTTCCCCCGCTCCAGGATGTGCATATGGTCTCCGCACTTGGCTTCAGGCTTGAATCTTGGCAAGGACACTCTCAATTATTAGGCAATTTTTAAAAACAAACACAGTTTCAGCTGCTTTACGCAGAGGAGGAGTACAAAATGCTAGATGTTTTCCAAGATACTCTGTAATGCCCTGAAGGGCAACCATTCAAAGTGAGGGACTAAGACACAAGTGTTTCAAGTTAGCAGTATTGCTAACACGATTTTTGTTCTGATGTGGACCAGGTATGCTCTGGATGATTGGGGGTGCGTGTGTGTGATATGTAATGTGTGTATCATTTACATCTAGCCACTAATATAATTATATGTCAAACAGCCAGGAGTACACTTACCCAATTTGTCAATTACCCTCCAGGGCCATGCCAGCTGCAAGATTTCACAGCTTACTTGCTGCAACAAGAGCTGTGACAAAACAGAAGTTCCACTTCGTGCTGCACTTGGAGGCCCTGACTTTTGGTTTTATTTCAAGTGAAAGTGAACATTCAGAAGAGTTTTGATGAAGGAAAACCCTTAAAAAAAGGTCTCTTTTGGCTTCTTTGCTCCAGCACGCAGGGACCAGGCAAACAGTGCTCAGAAAGGGAAAACAGTTGAGGGAATACACCTGGGGAAGAAGAAGAGGAAGAGCACTGAGTGGTGCAAGCTGCTCCTGGTACTTTCTGGGCTGGGAAAAAGAAGGGGAGGAACACACCTGTGTTGGAGCAAAGATGTGCAGGAAAGGTGCCAATGGATCACTGGAAAGAAATCCAAGGCTGTTACCCAATGGAGCTGACCAAGGTTGAAGGAGGCTTATTAGGTGAGTGGTGATTTGATGGCGCTGTCGTTAGTCCCCTCTTGTGGTGCTTGGGAAAGGGAGTTTCCATCCTGCTGCATTTCAGCATCTAAGTTCTGTTAAAGAAATGAGATAGACAATCAAAATGGCAACATTTGTMAAGGAAAGATAGATCAGAGAGCTTCAGCTGCATGTTTTGTAGTAGCAATTGAAGATGCTTGATTCAGTTTAAAAAAAATCCACCTTTGAATATTGACTGAAAATTAAAGAATTTTTAGAAGAAATTTCCCATCAAAATCACTCCCACTATTTCATTTTCCACAAAATATGTTAGTTTCATGAAAGTCTGTGTTTTAGGAGGAAATACTTCTGTCTAAAATATGTGAGTGGCTCTTGATATCAAGTCTGTTATGTCAGAGCCCATTCTGGGCTTCTCCTTTTGCCCTGGTCTGGCAGAGGGAGGCTATAACCACCCAGTAATTGCTACGGCTGTGCTAGAAAAAACCCTGTAGATTTTGTTCTTGTCGCTTCAGTATCTTGACAGAAGTGGACGGAAAACACTTCAGAGCCTAACACTAGGCAAGACTCAGAGTTATCATTAGCTAATGAAGCCAGTTGCTGTTCTTCTCCTTCAAGAAATAATCCAAACAAATATTGCTGTTCAAGTACAGGCCACCAATAACAGTCTTTATATGTAGGAAAGAAACAGCTTGGTACTGTGACATCTTCCTTTTGGCTCTCCTAGTCCCACTAATGTCTGATTTGGGAAAATCTTTAGGCCATACACACTGTATACTGGCAATGAAAAATACCACGGAAACTCTGGTGGCCACAAAGACCTTTGTCTAGCCAAGGAGAAATCTAGGCAGAAGGGGACAGATGAAGAAAGTTTGTTCTAGCTTTAGCTGAAGCCTTTGAGGGTCAAAGTTTGTTATGCAGGATTCAAACTCTGCTTTCGTTCTTGCCACGGCTGGTTTCCATTAGAGAACAAACATTTCTGATATCCCCTTTTAAGGCCAAAAAGGTGAAAGGCCTCTGGAAGGAAAAGAATAGCTTTGGACCCACAGAGTAGGGATCTGTTAGACCTGGTAGACAAGATGCATACAAAAAAGTCTAGGTTCTGATAATGCTGGACAGAAAATGACTTTTATAGTGCTTAAGTACTTAATTTGTAAAAGTTAATAGCAATAAAATCATAGCTGTGCTACTATGAGTTGCTAAAAAATGGTGCTTTTTTGTTGCAATTTTGATTCATGCTATTGAACAAAAGTCAGTTAATTTTCCTGTACTGGTTTGTGCTTTGGGCAAACTTCACCCACAAAGGATTCACAGAACTGGAAGTATTTGTCATCTCAGTCACAAAACCTACCAGTGATATGAACTCTTTTTTTTATTATAGTAACTTTACCTTCTTAATAACCTTCTTGGTACAATTTTTAAATGAGGCACCAAAATGAAACAYTTTAAAACTTTACACTTTTACATAACACAGGGTTTATGTCTCAATGCACCAAGAGAAATGGTATAGATATTCTGAGATAAATGAGAACTTCACAATATTCAGCGATCTCCTTTTCTGAAGAAAAGCAAACCCACTGAATACACCCACACTCCCCTGGCTCCATGGTCAGGGTGGAGCTCGCGTCGGTTTGTTTGCTAAAATAAACAAAGGATCTGCAAATGGTTTTGGTTGACCACATAGTCTCAAAACTTGTGGACTCTGGATCAGTGCTATTGAAAATACCTGTTTGCTCAAGAAAAAAAAGAAGAATCTAAATCCATAATTTCTGGAGCTAGCAATACTAAACAATATTAAAGCATCTTTCCTTTGCTTTAAGGGCTATATGCACTATCCTCTCAGCACAGTTCCAATTGCTATTAGACTGGTGCAGAATTCTCTAATTTAAAAAAGAGAATTCTGAAAATGACTACTTGTCATTTTCTTTTCCTTCTAGCATTCACACACAACTGTAACAATCACTCCAAAAAAAAAAGGCCTTAAATTAAAACTTTGTTTTGCCTTATTAAAACACTAAGAAAATTCTTGAAGTAAATTTAATTGCACTGGATTTGCTATGCAAATGGTGATATCATTTGGCTCAGGAAATTGAACTCCCATTGAAGAATTAGTGTGACACTATCTTAAAATATAGTTCTGAGGACAATGAAGGAGGAAGAATAATACTTAAAATAGAAAAATATGTTCTCCAGCATAGAAGGTTATGGAAGATATGGTAACATGAATCTTTGTGGGATAAAATATGCCAGAGATCCTTTTACTAAAAGGTGTAGGTGTTACTTCAAGCTTAGTTCTCTGTTTCTTACCAGCATAATAGTACTGTACAATTGAAAAATTTCTCTAAAACTTAGATGAAAAGCAATTGCCAAGGAAGCGTTAAGCTGTTTCCAAAGGGATGCTTGTGCTGACTTCTACTTCATGCAGAATGGCATTTTTTTACAAGAAAATGTGTTAGACTGCTTAATATGGCACTGAGAAAGCTATAAGTCAAGACCAGACTTTGTCCAGCTTAAAAAAAAAAAAATCTGCCCCTCACCCCCAAGCTGTAAAAGCAAGCAATGCTGCTATCTTTGGAATGCTTGTCCTCAGCTATTGCCTGCAGAAATTGAAATAAATATTTTGGGTGAAATCCTGACCTCACTGAAATTACTGGTAGATTCTGCCAGTGATTTTGATGGGCCCTGCAGTGACTGATTTACATTTAGAAATTCAAAACATTTTGAAATAAAAAAACCTTTGAATTTCTACTTCATTGTTTTATGTTTGCACATGGGAAATTTGGTTTAGGGGATATTAGTAACTAGATAATTTTGAACATAAACATTGTATTCTTAAGTTTGGAATTTTTTTTATCTTTTTATTAAATATATATTGATTACATACATGTGGACCAGTGGCTTGTTTTTTTAATTTTCAAATAAGCAAAAAAAGTTCCCTTGAAACTTGTGAAGATAAGCCCCCTTCCTATAGCATTTTCTGTTGGGGTGTGGGAGTTGCCAGTGGCCAAGCTGTAGGGCTTGTGCTGTCAGCAGACGGCTGATCAGCACGAGGATGTCTCCATCCTGCTATTGGCTCTGTCATTGACTTGTTTCATCACCCTGGAAACTAATTTAACATCCTTGGCTATATCATTATCTGGTGGAAATTGTCTTAGTGCCATGTAAGCCATTAGCACTGGCTGTGAGGGTCTGCATCTCTGTGCCTTGGTTTACTCTTGTGGTGAAATGAGCAGCACTGGCCGTGCTTGCCAAGTATATTGCACTGGGTAAACAATGAACAGATGTCAAATGCTTTGAGCTCCTTAGATGGAAAAACAAAACTGTAGGAGTGGCTAGGAGTGTTGTTATATTCAGAAATCTTCACAGAGCTGACAGGTGAACTATTAGGAAAGTGAACTGTGATAAAGACTGGTGACTTTTAATTACTCATTAAAATATTTGCTTACAGGACAGGGATCAGATAGATCTAAGTTCTTCTGAGCAGCTGTTTTGAAGTCATGGTAATGGGTACATTTGGCTTATGTAATGTTTAACTTGCAGTATTCTATTTGCTCTGGATTTTCAAAGTATTATAAGATCAAATGCATGTAGTGGGAGCGAAAAAGTCAAACAATATCTGAATTCCAGTTAGGTTCCAGGAAGACACAAGACTACTACTTATCTATTAAAAAGTAAACATTTGCAGCTATACATTTGTTCACTAGCAGTAGCTGTCAGCTAATCGTATACAGCATGAGCAAAACTGTATTTTTTTTTCTTTGAGGAAGCTATCAAGTCTCTGAGAACCAGTACTATGCATAAAACCTATACCTACATGATGATAATCACTTCTGAAAGAGGGCTCTCCATAGCTTAGGTTTTTGTTGTTAAATGGGTCTTCTTGTATCAAAGGGACTATGTAAATATTGTGGGCTGAGCTCCAAGGGACAATGCTGTACAAGCTTTAATGAAGAGTTGCCACTGAAATGATGACAAAAAAAAAGTGAGTTAAGTTAAGTGAGTTAAGTTCCCTTTGACTGATTCCATGGCTTCTTACTTGCTTTTTCTCTAGCACCGCAGCAGGCATAAAAGCATCAGGAGTGGTGCAGTGACTGGCCCAAGACAAGGAAAGTGGGAGAGGCAAAACACCTACTAGGGAGGATGAGCTGTCGCAGAGGAGATCAGTACCTCTGGGTGGTGCTGTGCTGGGAAGGGCGAGTGGGAAGGGAGATCCCAGCGACTTGGCGAGGGAGGGAGGAAGGGCTTGGAGGAAACCTTGGGGCCGCCACTGGACCTGCACTCCTGGCACCTCCAGGGACTGCAACTTTAAGTGCAGTAACAAAAATACAGCAGTGAGCTTGCAAGTGCTCATGTTTAGAGTTCAGTAATAAAATTATCAGTTAAAGGTATTGTGGTGTTGGGAGGGTGGGTGTTGGAAGGCTCTTCCTGTTTCTAGAAAGTCAGATGTGCTCAGCACCCAGTGCTTTCCTCTGAAAGTCACCAGGGAGCCACAGCAGAGACCAAGGTCACCCGCAAGGGTGTTTTGTGCTCTCCAAAGTGAACTCCTCACACAAGCTTAATCCCATCACCCCATCCCTGAGAGGGAGCTCCTTCCAAAGTATGTCTTGGGAAGCCTGACGCGCTCCCCTCGGGTTTGAACAGACATCAGCAGCTTTCAGCAGCTCTTCCTTGTGTTCATATCCTAGGATTTTGCCTGCTCCTCTCCTCTGGCTGCTGCTGTTTGGGAAACACTGCTGCTTGCAGCGTGCCCTTTTCGGCTGGGAGCTGTGCAATAATGTCTTTCTCCTGCACCCAAAATTACTTTGAGAGGCTGCAGCTTGTATGAATAATTCATGTGGTTCCTTCCTACCTACTTCCGCTCACACTTGTTAAACCTGAATTTCATGAATCTTCTGTGTCACCCTTCCTCAGGATGAATAATATCTTAGGGCTTAAGAAGGATGACTGGAAGGACAGACCTTATAAAAGTTCTCTGAAGTTCTCCACAGTTTACAGTGGTTAAATGTCAGCTTGACTACATTATTGTTAATTTCCTTCCACAGATTCTGAAAAAAAAAAAAAAGTAACGCTTTAGGCAAAAATACGTTGCCAGGCAAACTGAAGTGAGTTAGGTGTGTTCACTTATCCAAAACAGTGTTTGTTACTATCCTGATTTATCTTTTTTTCAGTATTTGTAAAAGGTTTCATTACAGCTTAAAATAAAAGGAGGGAACAAACAATTTGACTAATTTTGTTAGGACCTTTTGTGCAGGTTTGAACTAAATGAAATTTCAATTAAAGCGGACAAAGGGGCGATTTGGGGTAGTAACTGCAGAACGGTATATCAGCCCTGATGAATTTAACAGAGCACATGAAGGGATTACTGGGGACCAATGCTTCTAAAAGAAAAGTAGGATTCCAACCCTCGTTCTTGAAGACTGTATCTTCAGATAAGAACTGGACTGAAGGGAGCTTCTCAGTGCAGAGGAGTCTTTTTCTGCCCGCTGGAGCTTAGCCAGAAAACCTTTGGTAAACTGGAGTGCTTTCCCTTAAGAAATAGAAAAGGCACTTTCCCCATGTAGAAAACTTCAGCCTTGTTTTATTATCTTTTCCCTACTTGCTAGTTGGAGTCCATGTGATATCAGCCTGAGAAGGCCGAGTGCTCTGCAGGAATGTGCTTCACCGGAGAGCCGGGAGGCAGCCATACAGCGCCTCCGGGAGCGCGCCGCCTCCGTGGGCACTGCGGACGCCGGCCAGGGCAGGTGCCCAGGGCTAGTCCTGGCGTCCCGGGGGGAGCCGCCAGCACCCCTGCTGTGTCCCCTGGGTTGCTGGGAAAGGCCTCGACTGTGGGTGCCGCCCCGGGCTGGATGCAGCGCGTGTAGTTGCTTTTTGCAAGCTGCTTCGGACCATTTTCCGTGGGCAGCTGGTGTTTATCCAGAAGTGCCGGTGGAGCTGCATCCTTTCCTGGTCAGCATTTCTTGTTCTGTACCGTCATCACTTCTGGGCTCGTGTTGCTCCAGAGAGTTACATCAACAATGAGAAGAGTGGAGCCTTTGGGAAGGGGAAAGCTGGTGAGCAGTGACAGCGGAGATCGCTGCGGAGGGAGAAGCTGGACCGGCGGGAGGCTGTGACCTGGCTCCTGCTCTGCTGCTGGCTGCTGTGAGACCTTATGTAAGTTGTTTCACCTCTCCGTGTCCCTCCTTTCCCATCCCTTGTTTGTCTAGTATATTTAGACAGTGAACGATTTAGGGCAGGGCCTGTCTTTCTCTGATTGTGTGTATGTGTACAGTGACTAACATAATAGGCTTATGATTTTACCTGGGACTTCTGCTTCAGTTCAAGTGGCTCCCAAATACATTTTTAAGCTCCAAACAATTAATCTCCAAGTGGTATCTGCTGGCAGAAGCTGGAAGTCCCCTCTGCTTTAAAGAAATCATAATTTCTGTTTTGAGTTAGTATTTCCACACAAAACCAAACACTTGGCAATCTTTGAGAAGTTTGGTCTCAAGTACAAAGAGAGAGTGGAGAGGGTTTTCGTGCTTTGAAAATGTTGCTATGAATCTGCAGTACTCAAGCCTGCAGTCCCTCGCATGTGTGGCACACTTCCCTGCTACTTGACAAATTCTTATGGTCTCTTGATGGGGATTTTTGATAAGACTTTGCATTCCCCTAATGTTTGTTATAATTTCTCTCACCTTGCCAGGAACACTGGCCTAGGCAAAGATATCTAAAATATCCACCAGTGATTTTTGTTTTGCTCTCCCAGAGTATGCCATGACTATGTTGTGTATCTGTGCATAGTCCTGGTCACTGTTGAGGGGAAGCATGCCCTGCATGCTCCCTTGGCAGGCCCTGCTTGGGATGGGTGTGAAAGACATTTTTTTCACACAGCTTGTGGCAAAATCAAGACCCCATCCTCTCCGCAGTACAAACAGTGAACTGGAATGGAAATGGATTCAGACCTTAAGTCTGCAGTTAGTTTATCTCTAGTTTAATGACAAATGACACCATAAATCTATGCTGAAGGTTTATAGGCATTGATATTAACCCAGACCATCCAAAAGCCAGCCAGCCAGAACAGAAATGCCACGTGATGAAGTTTCCTGCTTTGTTTTGCTTGGTTTTATTTTGTTGTATGGTGCACATAATACAATGCCTACTACAAAAGCTTCTAGAGGCTCTCATAACCTCCTGATAGTATTCCAGATAAAGTGAAATATTATTCTGATTCTGACACAGGAAATGAGGGCACGGAAAAGGGAGCAGAGCTCCTGACTAAGGTTAGCTGCAGAGACACTCATCCAGAGCTGCACAGAGATGCACAGTATGCCAGACTTTCTCCCTGCCAGAGGCTTCTCAGACTCTGCTGCTATTAGCACTGGAAGTACATGGGACTGGAAGGAGGTAAGGGCACAGCCCAGAGGGTGTCTGTCTCTCGCTGAGGGGGTGGCTGCTGCCTGCTCCTGCAGAGGGCAGGGTCATGAGCTGCGAATACCAGGAGCAGAGGCCAGGGAGGTTGTCATGAGTATTTAACTACACTCAGCTGCACAGGAGAAAAGTTAATACATGTGTTCCCTTTTCCCCTTGCTTTAGTCTCTTGTCTGTTAGCCTGTTTCCTGGTTTTGTAAGGAGAGGTAAATCCTTTCATTTTATTATTAATAATAGGAAAGACTCCTTTTCCAAAGTCAGATCCAATGTCAAAATATTTGGGAAAGTTAGTTTTTGCCTGCTTTAGTAGAAAACAAATGTAATTTTCTCCTTCTTTCGCTTAAAAGCACAAAAAGAGGGGTCCTGCTCTCAGTGAATCTAGCCACTAAAGTGAAGCTTCTTTCCTAAAATCTTTTCAGTTTGCTGTGGGATGACAGAAAAGTGTGTCTGTGTATGCAGGAGCAGATCACCCTAGACATATTACTCACTGCAGACTAATCGCAAGAAACTGTTTTGATACCACAGACGTGCTGAAAGGTTGAACTGTAACTTTACCATGTATCAGATACCTGACCTGACTTGCTGTTCTCCCAAAACATTGCAGGGCTTAGATTGCCAACCAAGCATACAAAATAAGATTGCTGACATCAGGGTATAGTACGTAAAGGGACGGTCCTACTGGGAGAGCAAGAGGGACGTCTTACATTTTTATAGGCTGACATCACTTCTGGAAAGCTGCTGCCCTCTGGTGAGTCAGCACACCAAAGGCAATCATACGAGTCTGATTATCCAATCGTTTAGCTGGAGGAAGATGTTTTATTTCTGCCAACAGACCCATTACATTTAATTCTGTACCTTTATCAGGGAATTTCTCAGTCTAGAATGCTACAAAGAGCCTTTCTGTAAATCTCCACCTGTTTTTCTTGATCGTATCCTCCTTTGCATGCTCACAGGAGTTTTAAGCCATATAGGTGTGTACTGCCTGATGTGCCTTTACCAGCTGTGTGTACATTGGATCGAGGGCAGGGACATCTTTTTGTTTGCTACTAGTAGAGCAGCTAGCCCTGTGTGGTCTGGGTCATGCCTGAAATGCGGTCCACTGATCCAGTACAAACAAGGTGGTGAGACTGGTGCACCTGGCACGGTTTTCTTTTTGGCAGTCTGGATATAGTTCTCTACTCCTTTGCTGGTAGAAAAAAGCAGAACTTCAGATAAGAAATAACTTTCTGTATCTCCTCCACTGAACACTAGTAGAATTTCTACATTCTCTTTCATAGCTGGCTTGTGTAACTTTTGAGATGCCAACCAAAATTTATTTTTCTGATGGTCTGTTCTCTTACTGACTATAGATTTTACTGTTGGGAAAAGGAGGAGATATTGTGGTGTCATAAATACTGCAGATATTCTCCTCTTCTGGTCATTGCCACATCAAAGAAGCAAAGCATCTCTTTGTTGCAGATTGTATCAAATACCTTGCTGCATTTTGCAGCAGAAAAACAACTGAGAATTACTGGCTCATGGGTTAGCTGTCACTGACTCAAATATTTCTACACTATAAGCCCACGTGTTCCTGTGTTCTTTTCTGTCTTGTAAGACTATGTGGGGAGAACGCCTAAAGACAGCCCCAAAGATAGAAGCAGAGGGACTGTTGTACATCTGGGAAGAAAAGAGGCTAACTACTATCCTCTCCAAACAGCATGGGCAATCAAACTTGCCTAGTAACTTCTGTATCAAGCCGACAGTTGAGCTTCAGTGTGTCTATAGAAAGATCAATGTTATTCATCAAAAAGCTTTCATTGGCAGAGAACCAATGAGAACCAATCATGGCCTTAGTGGCCAAACATCCTTCTTTTAAAAATTCTATGCCTTTACTGTAGGGCTGATTCTGTTTAGTTTTAGCTTGCAGTGATTAAATGACGTTATGTCTTTTTATCTGCCAGATATAAAGAAACATATACTATTGGAAATCTTTCCCAAATGTAGGTACTGACAAGCTGTGATCAAATCACTGTTTAATTTTCTATTGCATTAACCAATGAGATTTCATAAGTGTCTTTTATTAGAAAGAAAGTTAGTTAGCAAGACTTTGGATTGTTCTTGTAGCTTTTTTGTTAGTATCTTCTTTGAAATGTAGATGTCAGGACTGGACAGAGATTTCCAGGAATGGTCTACATTCCTGCTATGTCATTCATTACAACAGCTGTAATATTTGCAGAAGTGTCTGAGTAACCATTGCAGACAGATCAGCTTAGGCAGTTGAGATCTGAGATCTCGCTGTCTTTTGGTGAGACTTAGGCTCTATGGTATTGCAAATACTTTTATTAGAAAGAGTTGGGGCTACTCATTTATAAGCTGTACAGGTCCATTTAGGCTGTCAAAATGTTGAATTCTGATTCTAGAGCTAAACACAGACTCTGGTGTTTTGAATGTTGCTGTCACTGACATCCGCTTCCCTGTTTTATAGCTCCATGTGACAGGGAGAAGAGGAAATTCTTAGGAAGGCAGTGTCAGTTGGGTGGGACTTACAGATGGGAAATGGTAGTTACCGAGGATTGGGGAGGGTATTAATCTGTTCATATCTCCAGAGAAAAATCATTATCATCCTCAGACGGGTGTCTAAGACAAATGTGATAAGTTGCCTGATGAAGCTGACTAGCTTTCCTTGCTGAATGTAGAGGAACCCTAAACAGCTGTGTTGGCCTGTTTCCTGTTTTTTTAGATGGCTAAAGGTGAGAAAAGTCCTATATGAGGTTACAGTAGTGTGTTTTGTGGTTTGAGCAGGATCATAGCTTTATCACAACGTCTAATGGTGGTATTTCTTTGTCATCAGTGAAAGCAGGATTAGCACAAATCATCCTGCTGCTCTGGAGCGTTGTGGGGGGAGCAAGCAAGCAAGAAAATGAGACTCTTTTAACAGCCAGCAAAACATTCAGACCTTGAAGAGGGAGCACTGTGACACTGGTGCAGATGCCCGGGAGACTGTGTTTGCCCGAGGTGGCAAAGCTTACAAAGGGATTTCTCAGATAAATCCCTCTCCTCCCTGTTCCATCCGCCTTCTTGCACAAAAACCCTGCCCAGCCAAAGCTGATCCAGAGAATTGCAGGGAACAGGCTATTTTTATTTCAACTGCATCATAATAGTAGTGTGCAGGGGGGGAACTCCTGCTGAATAAACAGGAAGGAAAGGAGGTTTGGTGCATGGCATTCTCCCAAAGTATTCTGGGCTGTGCTGTTAACCCCATGATGGCTATTTTATAACAACCCTCTCCTCTTTGTTTCCAGCCTGGATGTAGCCTTCTGGCTAACCTGGAGCTCTTACCATTTCCCACAGACCTGAGCTCTCAGCTACCACAGGGTTTGAGAGGCTTGGTTCAGCCTTTCTGTAGATAAGTCTGAACGGGCTCTTGGCAGAAATACTTCCCATAGGCTCCTCAGAACGGTTATTGCTCTAGGGCAAGGACGCACATAGATATGCCACAGTCAGCTAAATGGATATCAGGAGGATGGATGTTGAAATCCTTGGAAATAGGCCTTTGTGCCCAGCTTTGGTGTGCCAGATGTTGTCTATTTGAAAATTTTATTTCCCTAACATTTCTTCAGATAATTTATATTAAGAGCCTGGCTGGATATACACCCACTGGAGTTTGTGGAGCTGTTCTGTACTTAAAAAAAAATTAAAAACTGGAGCCAGCTTTGTCTGGAAGCTTCCGCTAATGATCTCATTCCTCTTCTAAAACCTCTGAGAGCTCTCTCTGCTAGGCAGTTAGACCTGGATCAGATAGGGAAGTTTGTGTGCAAATTCTTGCTCAGAAAGCCTCTAAATTCCACTCTAAATGTCAGAAATTTGTGATGAGCTGTGAAATCATGTGTGATGGAAGCCTGTGCTAGCTTTTCACAAGTATCAGGGGTATTAAAGCCTTTCTTTAATGAGGAGAGCAGCAAAGGCAAAAATAAATTGGCTGTTTTCGAAAGGAGCTTTTAATTCAATAAAAGCAAACTCTACCATCAAGGCTGTCAGGAACTTACTGGTTAGCTTACTGTTAACTGCATCAAAACTGTGGGGAAAATCACCTGCTGAACAGACAGGAAATAGGGAAAGGAACAACAACCAACAAGAATGCAGCAACAAGGTACACACATACAGTGACAACTGCCTTAGCAAGAGGAGCCTTTCTCCTGCATGCAATATGTTCATCTCTTCAGAGACAAAAAACAGGTATAAGGGGCCAGTAGATTAAAGAATATTATTATCAGATTTTGGGATCCATGTGTGCTCTCAGTTCACCATATAATAGATCTTTGTTTTCTTGTCAGAAATTTTGTGTTCATAATTTGAAGAATGCCTATTATTTCATCCCAGTAAATAAATGTTCTGTTTGTTAGTAGATCAAAGATATTCCAGAGCAAAGTTCTTTCCATATTGTTTGAGAAATTGTGGTTATAGACCACCAGCATTCATTGGCCATCTACCAGCCAGTCTTTTATGGCTATTTGGCAAAGATGCTGGGAAAAGTATGTAGAGTTTGCTACTATTAGCAAAATTATACACTGTAATATTAACCATGCATAGTACGTGAAAGTAGATAAATACAAAATGTGGGTGAATTAAAGCTGGTCTTGAAAGGATGTGAATGTTTAGAAAAACCAACCTACCAACCAAACCAAACAAAACAAAACCCTGAGAATTTAATAGCTTTATTAGGTCTAAAAAAATTTGAAACTGACAAAAAAGGTAGCTGTGTACTTGGTACTTTCAAGGAGTTAGTGGAAACAAACTAGATGTCTACTGAAGACAAGCAAAAGACTCCACAGAAAATGGATCCCCACAGTCCATATCCTTTAACTTTGTTAATATAGGATCATAAGTAGTTGCCATTCAGCCTAACCATTCTACTCACACATAAATCATGTGCCTCTTTCTATGGCCTGGAGATGGTGCGTGGGGGAAACCCTGTTGCTCTTAAATGTGAATGTTCATCTCTGTTCATGAAAAAAAGACTCACCCTTGTTAAATACCGAATCTCATTTGTGTATGGAAATAATAGCAGTGTTCCTCTGAGCGCAAGATGTTCAGGGCAATGATACTGCAATGTTAGTATGAACCACCTGAATGCCAGTTAACAAACTCTAACTTAATTTAACCTCTAAACCCATATCTTTCAGTGGTCAAGGCATGAGACAGAAACCTCCTGTCTATCAGTGCTGTTTAATGTATAGCTTTGGGATATTTATGTAGTCTCCTCAGGTACCCGAGTCACGGATCTGGTGACTGGGAGAGGGGCGAGGGCTGAGTGCCCTGGTCAGAGCCTCAGCTGAGTCCTTTGCCACAGGGAGTCTGTGTGACTTGGGGCAAGCTGATCAGGCTCTGTAGCACCTAAATAAGAGGCTCACTATGGGCATCACTTCTGCCTGGCTTAGTTTTTTCAAAGACCAGTGCGTATCTGCAGATGAAGACCCTGGGAACTGCGTCCAAGAGGATGCGACCTTCTGACTGCAACTGTGGCTCCTTTTGAGAAAGGAGTGAGTTTTAAGGCACACCTTTCTGCATAGTGTTTCTTATGTTTGCCTAGCCACAGATGGCTGTCTGTGCAGCAGCTATGTTTTATTGTACCGCCTTCCTCAGGTGTTAACTCTTCCAGTGCAGAGTGCAGAGACCTCTCCTTCCTGGTTCTGGACTGCTGAATTTCACTCCAAGGACCAGATACTGAAGGATTAGGTATCTCAGCATCTGACTTGAGGTTATTTTTCATCTCTTATGGGATCCAGTCTGAAGTAATTTGTCTGAAGTTAGAAACTGATTCAGAATTTCTGTTTAGGAGCTCCTGCTCCTTTGTTCAGGAGTTTGGGCCTATACAAGCCTAGAACAAGAACCATATCTTTTCACACACCAAAACTGTCCCTGGATTTTCACCAATACTGAGTAAAAGATAACAAGGAGAGTATCCCAGCTAAATCACCAACAGTTGCCTGAGAAAGGCCTGACAATACTTGCATTCTTCTTGGCCTTTTCCCATAAGTCTGGGTATACAGAGGAGGATGATAGAAAACAACTTCAAGCAAATCTGCAGCATAATTCAGATGTCCAAAAAATTAGAGGTATAGTCAGGATCCATCTTCTTGCTTAAAAGAAGGACCTTTATATATTAAGGAAGAGGTAGGGCTAAGTAATGTTGGGGGTTCTCTTGAAGTACTTGAAATGTTTCCTTATGTCATTCTCCTATTGTCTTCAACTCAATTTCAGTATTTTTCAAACTCAAACACCAAGAAATGTCTTCTGTTCCAGGTTGCTAGTGTAACACCAAACTTCTTGGCTGATCATATAAAACAGATATTTACATTCTAGGTGAGGATGCAAATGTCCAAAGAAAGTAGACAGACCTCAAAAATATTCCTTCCTTCCTCTCATTCCCTGCTATCAGGGGCTGGAAATTATAAATTAAGTGGAAATACACTAATGTTTTGGATTATAACCGAAAACTCAATTTCATTGTTACTGAACAACCTGTTTATATGGTATTAGGGTTTGTCTTGGGAAAATGAGCAGAAACCTGTGTATAGCTTATTTTTTTGGAGCAAGAAGACCTCTCAATAAGCATAGAGCGTCCTGAGGCTTAGTATGTAAGTGCAATGCTATCAGAAGAGATGACTCCTCTCCTCGCCTTGCCTTGCCTCACCTCTCCCTCATCTCTCCTCACCTCTCCTCTCCTCGCCTTGCCTTGCCTCACCTCACCTCTCCCTCATCTCTCTTCACTGTCTCCTCTGGTCTCCTCTGGTCTCCTCTGCTCTGCTCTGCTCTGCTCTCCTCTCTTCTCCTCTCCTACCATTCTTTGCCTCTGGAAGTTTGGGAATTCACAATGATGCCTTTTGTGGCACGGACAGGAGTAAAAATGTTAAAAATGTTTTTTGAGCTTTTGCCTTTGAATAAGATTAACTTTCTTCTTTCTCAGATGTAGCTGTGGCAGGTCTGTGAGAAATTTAATTTTGTAGTAAGTTGTTGGCTCATTCTTGACATAGGAGATGAGTCATTATACCCGTTCTGACAGTGAATAGACTTAATCCTGGGAAACACAGTCACTGATCAAGGAAGGATTTTCTTGTTGCTGTTAATGACATAGCTGTATTAAACTTGACCTAACCTGTTATTACTGTCAGCCTGTTTGAAAACAAAGGTGACTAAAAGTGGGGTGGGGAGTGAAAAAGAAAATCTAACAGGTTGCTGTAATCATAACATTTTAAAAACACCTCCTCAAACCTATTAATTTTAACTTTTGGACTTTGTAAAGTAGCCTAGAGAAAACACATGATTTATTATCCTTGGCTCTTAACAAAATTGCAGAAGTTAAAAAGAAAAAAAAGTTATTAGTGTGATACAACTCTTCCAAATAGGGAGGCTGACAGTCCCTTCTCCAAAGGCTGCAGAAACAACTGTGCTGAGAAACTCCACGTGAATACCTTTACCTGGCAATAGTCAGCATACAGAAAAATGAAGGGATGAGTTTCTCTAAAACCATGAATGCCATGGCCCTCTGTAAAACAGTGATTTTCCTGGCCACCCCTCCCCAGCTCTCCTCTCAGCACATGTGAATAGTGCTGTCCCAGGCATTCAGCACGTAGGTTTTTGTCTGATTTGTCACAGGCCTGGTTGAAGTTGCCATCTCTGCCAGCTGCTTTTCATTCAGGAAGGAGAAATTAAACTCTTTACAGGCAGCAAGACCCAGAGACAGTAGAAGTGTCTGGCTAGGGAGGGGTGGGGTATCTCCAGATGAGGTATTTGTCTTGGCTATTTGTTATGGAGGAGAAGGGGAAATGTTAAGACTTTTGAAGTGGAAGCTTTCAGCTGGAATGTTTGGAACATTTCTCATCAAAATAAGAAAGAAATATTCATGTGAGAAATTCTGCCACACAAAATAGAGAATTATCTATTTTTGTATCTATAGGTCTCTTTGTACATCCGTGTAGTTTGGCAGGGGATACTGCAGATGACCACTCAGCGGTTACGGCCTTTGCTGGAGACATAGAAGTTCGTTTTGTTTCCAGACCAGAACTGGGGTGGCCAGAGCTCCTGAATGCTCAGTGAATGACTGATCTGGAAACTGGTACTCAGTGATTCGGTATTTCTTCTCTGCTTCACTCTGATGTGAAATTGAAGGGGGAGAAATTAATATAAAACAATAAAAACTGTTGGCATTTTTGGGGAATATGGCTGGCCTTTCAAGTTTGTAAGTTCTGTAGAACACTGCCTTCCTTACAGTAATCAACCTTAAGACCTTTCCTTGGAGAAGTATTTTGAATTTATTGCAGTCAGTCAGTATGTCTGTCATAAAGATAAGCACGGGAATTAAAATACCTATGTGGGTTATTATCTGATAAAACATTTCTTGGTTCAATAAACAGAATCAGAGTTACTTTCTCTTTGTTTGTCAGCTGATTGCAGGCTGAGGAGATAATGAACACCAGGAAGGAGCCTGAACTGTGAACTTTTGCTTTATTGCATCAAACAAGCTCTGTTAACTAGTCTGAACCTTTCCCCTCCCCCTCAGTTAAAAGTTGTATTGGAATTATTCCTGCATGCAAGCGCGATGTTTAAGAGTACTCCTTACATTCAAATGTCTAACCACTGGACCTACATGTGCAGAGCTGCAGGAGGTCATGCAACTGCTACTTCTTCCAGGGTTTGTAGGAGCAGCCCTTTTGTTTGAGTCAGGCAAACATGGCTCCATTATTAATTTCCAAACAGTAAATTACAACTATCCCTGCAGCAAGGAGGTGTTTGCATTTCAGACATTAAAAAAGTCATTGGGGTTACGCCTACAACGAGCTGGTATATGCGTCATTTATTGCTTTTTGCCTAAGCTGAGGCACTCGTATTCAGAAAATTTCCACTTAACAAAACCCTCAAGTTTCTTGTAGAGAGTAAAATATTGCTGTCTTCATATGAAATTCAGGGTAGAACTGCAGTAGAAATATTTGCTGTGTGAAGATTAGCCTCTATATTGATATTATTTTAAATGCCTATCATGAAACAGAACTTTCTGTGAATTCAGGAGATACAGCTGCCTCTCTCTTTAGTAGGTATGCAGGAGATCAGGTGCCCTAAGCGGGCTTCTGAGACCATACACAGTTGTTGAAATCCTCGTGCCTGGATAAGCTCTACCTATCAAATCATAATGATGTTAAACTGGCAAATAGTGAAGTCACCTGATACATATTTACATTGGTGAAGAAGGTGAGGAGATATGTCTCTTCTGAATCTTCATAATACATGTCATGTTCTAAGAGGATGGTTTTATAAGTGTAAGGTGTGCTGTGGTTAAGACACTGAGCCACTATCTGCAAGAGTGGTGGGAGAAGATGAACAGATGGCACAACATGAGGAGGGAGGAAGAGGAGACTGAGGGGGTCTTTGCAGACATCCTGCAGAGGCAAAGGCCCAAGCCACACAGCACAGGGAAAAAGGACAGCTAGAGGCTGTGTGTGGACACGGGGCCTTGGAGGCTATTGAACTTCTGGAGAAGCCTGGGAGGTGTGAGGAGGAATCAGCCATCAGGAGAAGCATCAGAGCCAGCTGAGCCTSCATCAGCTGTCTGCAGGAAGGAGAAAAGGTGGGCAACAGATGGTCTCTCCTGTTGACCCGATCTGCTGTTGCAGGAGGACTTTCGCTGACTAGGGTCCTGATTCAGGGTGTTGCAGAGAGATTGCTGATACTCATCTGGCCTTCTGCCGCTCATGCCTCAGTGCTCCCCCACATGAACATCAGCGATACTGCCAGGGTGACTCTGAGCRTATCTAGAAAGACTGCAGAGCACAGTACTATTTAATGTCTCTATTATTGACCTGAGTGAGGGGTTTCTTGGAAGGTTTGCAGATGATCCCAAACTGGGGTAAGCAGTAAATGAACTGGAGGGCAGGGCTGCTAGTCAGAGGGACCTCGACAGGCTGGAGAAATGGGGCAACAGGAATCTCATGGAGCTTGTTGGACATAGGCCAACATAACACCTGGCCCCCGGGATGGACAAACCCCATGTGGTGGGAAGGGCAGGGGCAACCAGCCGGGAGCTCTACAAAAAAGGCCCAGCAAGGCAGCCCACGTGTCCAGGGCTGCGCGAGCAGGGCAGCAGTCGGGAGGTCTGCGGCAGGGACCCTGACCACCATCCAGCATGGGTGACACTRCCCCTGGCGGCTGTCTCCAGCCTGGGGCACGCTGGCACGGGGTGGACGGTGCTGTGTGGGTGTGAGTCTAGCGGAGGGTCACCCTGATGGTCGGGGCCGGAGCGCTGGGCGCAGGAGGAGAGGTGGAGGGAGCTGGGCTGGCTCGGCCAGGACATGAGCAGGGTAAGAGGAGACCTTAGTGCTGCCTGCGCCTGCCTGAYGGGAGCGCACAGGGCGGATGGAGCCAGGCTCTGCCTGGAGGTGCACGGCGATGGGAGAGGGGCAATGGGCACAACCTGGAACGTGGAGAATCCCAGTTAGACATTTTCCATGATGAGAGTGATAAAATACTGGAACAGGGCCTGGAGAGGTTGTGGTGTCTCTGTCTTTGGAGAAATTCAAATCTGACTCGACAAATCTCTGAGCAAACTGATCTAACTGAACTTTCACAGCAAGCTGGATTAACTCCAGAGGTCCCTTCCAGTCTAAATTCTTTTGATTCTATGAAAATCATTTTGAAGAAAAAACAGTTGCATTTTAAAAGTTAATAATTAACTTGTATAGGTTTGTGTACACAGATTCGAATTTTTCCTTATGTGCTTTTAAAAATATAAATATTACCATCCCATTTGTACAAGATTTCTAGATTATGTACATATATAAAATAAATTGGAAGGCCATGAATTTAGCTACTATATTGTTAAGCACAGTATATAGTTATCACTTAAACACATACCAGTTATAGTAAACCATGACATTTTTATTGTCATAGTAATTAAGACCATTAGTCATGGATCAGAATGTGACTTTGCCAGGTGCTGGGCAAAAAGGTCCAAAAAGACAGTCTATACCACAGGGAGCTTTTGAGCTCAGTAGAGGTAATGTTTTTATATTTTTAAAAAGATTTGCAGGTGTTTTTTCTTTTCACTGAAGTTTAAGAGAGAAGCCAAGTAAACAAGAGGGGTAGTTGATGAGCACCTGAAATGAAAGAACAGAAAAAACAAAAGTATGAAAAAATTTTGTATTAATACAAAGTTAATCATGAGAAACTTTGCTAATTTTGCATCTCTGTACAGGAATGATCTCCTTTATTTATGTCAAAATAAAGATAAATCATGCAAGTAAAAAGTTTTGCTTTCCATACAGTAGTAACTTAAATACATGACATTTTCTATAAAATGCAACTTAAAAATAATGTCTGCATCCCAGACTAAGTTACCCTTACAGAAATCCAGCACTGCCAAAGGAAGTCATAGCAAAGTATTGGAGAGCCTTCTTGGGTAAGGGAGACCAGAGTGCCATTCTGAAAAGTTTCAGATTACATAGATTTATTACACCAAAAACAAAACAAAATGTTGCACAGCGGTGGAAAAAGCACAGATATCCTTAAATCAAAAACAAACCCTGAAAACAGACTTTGTCTAACCAGGTGGGCCTTTAACTTTTTCACGAATTGCGTTTCAAACAGATGTTAAGCCTTTTCTCAATGTCATTTCTTCTGTACTTTCTCCAAAAAAGGGGGAAGCTGTGTTTTAAAAGCCTCCTACCTTCCTGCCCCCTCCAAGTTTTGCCTTCACTGCCTGTCACTCCTCTTATAGCATCTCTTTCCCTACCTCTTTATTTTCACATAGAGGATGGACTCAGCAGCATACAGGACTTGCTTGTGCTCTTTTGTGTGACAGCTGAGACTGGCTGGGACTACACCCTGTACTCACCCCTCAGGTGAAGCGATGAAGCTTTCCAAGAACTGGTTCTTCTTCTTCCCATAACTAGACCGTCCTGGTCACATAGCACCGAGGGAGTGGAAATCTGACTCATCTTTTTTTACAGTTGCAGTTGCAAGGCTCTAACAAAAAACAGATGGGGGAAACATGCCCAAATATTTAACAAACCAAGCTGCTCTTCCCTGAGATCCTTCCCTCCTTCCCCAGCAACAGCAGGCCTTGCTGCGAATTGCGCTATCTGCACAGGCGCGGTGCCAGATTACCAGTGGTGCGGCTGAGTCAATCTCTAACTGCTGAAGCTGTCTTATATCTCTGTTATTGTATTTGGAGCTAACGAGGCCTACCAGTCCCAGTTCTAAACTCTGTCCTTCGTGAGAAACATTGTTTATTACTACTTTATGAAGGCTGCTCCAATTACTTAAGTCATCGATCTGAAAAGCTTGGGGAAGGAGATGTGTGAGTTGAAACTAACCCATAGTTCTTGTGTCCTAACTGAGTGATTTGTAACCAAGTAAAGATAGTCTTAAAATTTTTCCAAAGTATTCCTTTAAAGATCAAGGCTTGTATTTTTGAAGATATTGGTTTGTTTTTCTCCAAAAGTGGCTCCTGATTCAGTACTGTATGTGTAAAAATGTTTAAATATACCAAGGAAATGGTAAGTGCTGCTATATGTGGATGAGAGGATATTTTCCAGTGATCAGCAGACAGCTTTAATGAATCAATCCTGTTAACCTGCTTGCATATGGTATTTGCAATTCAAGAAAAAGAGAGATAACACCTAGGGGTTTGGCTCTTCACTAAAATATAGTTGGATGCATTTGATTTTGTGGTTATGTATGTGGCCATGACAGATAATTCCCAGAATTTTTACAGACAAAGTTGTGCATTGTTTATAGGAGCTAAGTCACTTAATRAAACTTTATCTACCAATAAGGAAGCATACATGAAGAAAAATATACTTTCATTTTCCTCTGTCACTGACAAGGCCATATATACATCTCAGAGCGGTAGAAATAAAAGGCATGCATGGCTGTCATCTCACTAATTTCTGGTTTTGTACATGCAAATGATTATCATGTGTTGAAAGAAAATCGATTTTTTCAGTGGGGTTCAGCTTTGCAGACATTTCTTCTGGCTTGGATGCAATAACTGGGCATAGAAATATAGCTTGAGATAATGGCTAGAGAACTTTTAAGGCATGTTTGATTTCTAGTGGTGCAATGGATATTTGTAGATAAACAACTTGTTACTTGAAGTTTTGGTTTATTTCCAGCATTTTTTCTTTTTTTTATTCCAACATTCCAACACATTTAAAAATATATGTGTGTGTTTTTTTCTAATGCATAGGCTCAGTAGTTTCATAACCAACGACATTTGTTACTATTCATGTTCAAAGATGTTCTTAGTAGTAAGACTGCGCCAGCCAAAGTAGGTAAGAATCCTGCATGCTGCTGAGGGAGAAAGGACGGCTTGTATGACTATTAAATGAAGTAAAGGACAACTGTTTCTCTGGTGTCAGTTTATACCCTTGAGTCTATGCCTGTGACTTCTGGTAAAGGCAATGGGAATTGTGCTGTGTACAGTTTTATAACTAGCTTTTCAGTGATAAGCTGGCTGAACTAAGGAGCTGCTTTCTGCAGAAAGTGCAAGGCCTGTGATGGAGCTAAAATCATTTTCACAGTGCAGAGCAAAAACAGGATATGGTTATAAAATTCAGATGTGGATTTTATATACTGTAGGCCAGGTCCTTCATGTATCTATATATATATATATAAAACCCCTCAGCCCACTCTGTCAGTGGGTGTATAACCATAATGGGATGTTTGTTCAGCCACTAAGGAGACATTTTGCGTATTTGAAAGTGATTCAGATTCATATTTCTGTCCCTCTGCCTTTAAGAATGGTGTTTGGGCATTGTATTTGATCCAGACTAACTGTTAGTTAACTTTGTTATTAAAAGTTTTTTCTTTAATCAGGTACAAGATCTATAGCAGGAAATATCCATTAAAAATGCATACTTTTTAATCCCCTGCTCTCCATCCATTGCTAGATAGCATTGTATCCCTGTCTGGCTAGACACTGTGAGTCAGATCTTTACCTTTCAGGGCATAATTGCTAGYAGGGAAAACATTCCCGTGAGAATAAATAGGATGCGTGAGTGATGCACCAGTTCATATTTCTCCTTAAAAAACGATGTCTCTTCCTGAACAAATGAACCTTATATGGTAAAAGTGCAGCCTGTTCTTCTGACCCTGAATTTTTGGAAGCATCACTTCTAAGATGTTTGGTACTAAGAGGTATCTGGAAGATCAAATTATGTTCTCTTTCATCTGTAATAAATGAAGAGTCTGAACACAGTGCATGTTTACTTCATGCTCATTCCTGAAAGAGACATGAGAGAAAAGGATAAACCGACAGCCTGTTGCTCTTGCTGCTTTTGCTGTCTATAATACTTCCTTTTCTTTCACAGTGTTCAGTAGGCAATGGAAAATTCCTGTTACATGCAATCAGAAAGAGCCTTTTAGTTATTTTTGTGTACCTGTTCCACTGAATTTAATAACCAGTTACGTTCCTGCTGTAAGTTGGTAAGAGGCTTTAAAAAAATCCATCATCTACTAAAGTCCATGAAATTGAAATCTGCAGAAATTGTCTAGAACCAGACTTGATTCAGTTTAGTTGTATAAAATGATTCTCTAGAGTTACTAGTCTGAGTTATTTTCATCCCACAAAGAGGAATTAATTAAACATGGACAATAGAGGGGAAGATGACACTTTTTGACTGGGGCATTGTATAGTATATGGGGTGGTAGGGTTTTCTCCTTCTCACTGTATGTTACACCACTTTTCAGCACATCTGAGATCTGTTTCTTCAGCCTTTCTCCCAAATAAATTAGATTTTGTGAAGTCAACAGTACTTCTGTAAGTGGGAGTATGCACAGTGGATTTTTTTAAAGATAGGCTCAAAGACAAGGGCAAAACTCCCAACGACTAGCGGGAACAGGAACCACCTGCACATCATCCTTGCTGAGACAGCAGCATCACTTTCTGTGMGGCGGAGGAGACTGAGATCTCGCTGAGAGACCTAGGGGCAGCCTGCAAGTTAAACTATTTATCGGATGTGCACTGAAGTTTGAGCTGCCTTTGACTTGGCTAAAGAGCACGGTGCAGTTTGTGAATAGCAGTGTTCACGAGCTGTTAGGTGTTGTCAGACCTTATCCGAACAGGGCCCAACTAGGGCCTGATTATAAACTCACTGGGGCCAGTGGGGCTTTTCTAATAGCTGCAGAGATTGCACGGTCAGGCTTTAGGTATGAAACTAGAGGTCTGGTTTCATACCAAAGTGTAAGGTATCTCGCATGACAGGCCATTTGTGCACATATGAAGGAAGGGTGAACATCCTAAGGATGTGCCTTGACGGAGTGYCTGGGCGCCGGAGTGACTCTGGGGGTCACTCTCTTTGCTCAGTGGTGCTCTGCAAGAGTAAATGTGKATTAAAAGTTGTATGTTGGGGCTCCTCTGAATCCAAAATGTGAAGAAGCAGGAAGACATATGAATTGATTCTAATGAAAGTGTCATCCAAGGTGCTGTAAACCAGATTTTTCTGTGTGGTGTTTAGTCACAAGAGTGTTTGTTGGCTATTATTTATATATGTTGTTTCTTTCAAGTCTTTCAGTTTAGGGAAGCCTGGATATCTCTTCTACTGATAAATGTTAAGTTAGAAGGCAGGCACAGTCTGACTAAGCCTCATGGAGAAACAATCTCCAATCTTACTTTAAAATTTTTTAGTTTTTTTTCCCTTTCTGCACTGAAACAGAACCCCCAAACACTCCAGAGCTTTTTGTGTGGACAMTCTATTCAAATCTGAAGGAGTGGCTTTTATGAGAAGTGGTACATGAATTTCAGCAAGAAGTTTCAGTGAATTGACCTTTTCCAGTTGCCTAAAATCTCCCAATCTACTCTAAACTAGATAGCTGGTGGTGAAAATATTTACAGCTAGTGTAAGGTGAGGACATAAGAACAAGGCTTTTCAACTGCATTTAGCATTACTCCTACTAGTACAAGTGAAAAAAAAAGATGCATTTATTGACATTCTGTACAACTTTTTGCTTGTGTTACATAGTTCCACACTCCCTTTGAAGTTGCCTGTTAGTGTATTCATATAGATAGAACAATTTTAGGTGTTTTCTATGACTTTTCAGTTGTAAATTCTGCATCTCTAGTATCAAAGATGTTAAGAGTTTTTAGTAACTAAGTCCCTTTTTCCTGAACCTTGCCAGCCACACATTTAGAAATTTGCTTAAAATCTATATGTAAAAAGTGAGCCTGCAAGTGGATATACACATAGATGGGAAAAAAGTTGCATGTATGCAAATGAAGTAACTGCATATGTATGTGTAAATAGAAGGTTGAAAGTTTCTGTAAATGTGTCCATCCCCGAGGCAGAACTGTGAGGCAGCATGAATGTTACATTGGTTTGCAAGCTCTTAATACACTTTGGTTTGAATCACACCCATCACCCTCTGTAGTCAAGTGCAATCTTAACCTTTTATACTACACACATGCTGCAGAACTAGAGGCTGAYTCATCTTTGAAACAAAAATCTCCCAAGGCAAAGATCTTTTATCATACTGTGAAATAGCCCTGTGATAAAATCTGTACTACTTAACCTTGGGACCATGATAATGTCCACGTCATTAGTGCAAAGTCTAAAAAGATTAGGAAAGTGAGCATGTCACATAACTTGCTAGAAACATTCAACTCCTTGTGAAGTGGCACGGTTTCAGTACTAATGCTGCTGCTCTCCTTCCTCCACGCTGCGCCGTCTGCACCCTGTTTGGCAAGTGGCACCTTGATGTCTCCATGAGTGGTGACCCAGTTCCTGCCAGCGCCCTGCCCTGTTGCTCTCTCCTCCCTCTTTCCCAGCAGCAGTGTGTTAAGAAAATTGCAAATTCACATCTGCAGTGTTAAAGGTACAGGCTCAGGCCAGCCTCTTGCTTTGCCACTGACCAGCTGAACCTGGATTGCAAAGTGTATTGCACACACACTGCTAAGGACACCAGTAGGCATGTTTTCCAGTTTTTCTTTATACTGCTGGTGATGAGTGACAGCAGAGAACAAACCTGAAATAGAAAAGGCTACGGGAGCAGCTTGTTTAGGCCTATCCTATGGAAAGCAGAGCACTTGAACAGACAGCCTGAACTTAACAAGTGCCTTAATCCCTCAAAAAAATCCAGTCTCAAATTTTCTCTTTTCCTCAAGGGCCAGCGTCTGTTCCAAACAGGAAGAAAATGCCTGTATGTCTTCTATCTATTTAAATATTGAAAAAAAACCTTTAGTAAAAGTTAACTGATTTTAAGCTTGCTGAATTGTTCTTAAACTTATACTACTGTATTTAATCATTCAGTAGAATCAGCAGAATTATGACTGGAGCTGGTTCCAGAAACCAGTGACTTAACAAGTGGGTGAAATGGATATTTCGAGGATCAGTCAAGTCACACACACAGCCAAAAAAATTTCATGGTTCCTTCCCATAGACCACATATACACCATTACTTATACAGACATGCATGCAGTCTGGGTGGTAACTTCTCAGAAGCTGATAAATAAAAAATGTTGTATTCTCCTTTTCACAAAACAGAAAAAGGAAGAATGTAGGGAATGGGAAATGATTTGCCCCCTAAATCACACTGTTCTTCAGAATATTACAGCTGGCAGTTTATTTACAACATTTGTAATTGGATTACAAATCTGTATGTTCCCCCAAAATAAAAAAAAAGAATAAGATGAGTAGGAGACAACCTGTTGCAACCTCTCATATCTTCCTTTCTGGGATTAATCTGATCTCTCCAAATTTATTCAGGTCTCACATGTTCTTGGCTGTATCCCATAACCTAATGAGAACTGCCAGTCTTTCACCCACGCATAGACTGCAAGCACCCTTTCAGAATTTCCTAAAATACTCTGGACATGTCCTACCGGCAAGATATTGGGGATCCTGCTCTTTTTGTGACTTAACGAGATAAACAACTGCCTGGATGGCTGCAGTAAGGCTGTAAAACAGAGTAATTTAGACAATCCTGATATAAATCTRTTTTAAGCTATAAAGACTTGAAGTTTATCCTGCTAGAGAAAAGCAGTTTAGATGCACTGGACTTCCATGAGACAGAGGCATATTTCCCACGTAATTTTAGTATGGACTGCAAGACCCCATTTTTCTTATTCTCCATTTCCARACACATCTAATATCCGCCTATCATTATTATTTTCCTCTGGCTAGGCCAGGCTGAGATATTTTGGGTGAAATCAATTAAATAACCCTTGGGATTATGCACCAAGTTGGAATGTGTTAAAGTTTTGCCAAGAAAGAAAGCACCATTTCTCTGCAGGGATGATAAAAAGGCTGGAATCCTTCAATCCTAGCAAATGTCTCTGGCCTACTTTTTGTGAAACAAAGACTTACAATTGTGCTTTGTTTCAAAACCAAAGATGAGCTTCTCTTCATGGAGCTCATGGTGGTGGTTAACACAGGATTTCCCAGTGACTCATCAATGCCTTGGAGTGGGGGAAGTCTTCAGCATAGGAGTCATGCCTTCAACATCTAATGTCAAAGTTTGAATTAGAAATACCTTTACACAAAGCAATGGGTTCCAAGATGCAATGGTCGTCTGAAAAAAGGCAGTGCCTGAAAGCAGCGGTTTAGCTGTTGGTGCCAGCTAGCTTGGAACCGTTTTGATCTGTATTGTGACTTAYGAGCAACTGAGGATAGTGTATGAGTGTGACATCTTGATGCAAGGAGGGAGGAAGTCAAAGGCAAATTGGTAAATGATTTCTAATAGATCAGCCAATCAAAAAATGGCCATTGGTCAACAGCCAAAAAGCAGAGATGAACCCTGCTAATGTCCAAATGAATGAGATAATCAGATTACTGTTGCCCAGCCCACTGACACTGAAGTGTCTATTTACTGCCATGGACAGTCTGGGAGACCACTTATAACAGTAAACAGCAATAAGTATTTAAGCATTTGCTGAACTGTAATGTATGAAATAGCAAACATGTCGTTACCATCAACAAGGAATCTGACAGCAGCAGCTCAGTCCTATAAGAAGCCCCTTCCCTGTCTTCTTGCAGAAAATAAATGTCCTGCTGTTTCTGGGGACCAGAAGTTGCAGACTCCATGAGGTCTCATGTAAGGCTGGAAGAGGGCAAGAGAGGAGGCAGGATCCTGGCTCTCTTGAGGCCTCTAAGGACAGAGGTATACCAGTACAGCAGTGTGCCGGATGTTGCTTCGTTGTGTTCGGCTAATCTCCACCTGCGAAGCAGAGGGGCTCTGAGACTCACTGCACCGATTATCAGCTTCCCCAAAGGTGGGCCAGTGAGAGCAGCAATGCAGTCTAGCTTTTATTGGGGTGACTGCAGCTTAGCTTCAATACCATTGAATTTGACAGGCCACAGCTGGTAAGAAAATAGGGCAACAGTGGACGTCTCTGGGTCAGTGATTGTGCTTGTTCCTCAGATACGCACTCAGAGGAGAAATTACTATGTATTTCTCAGTAATGAAAACAGAATCTCTCTTTGCTCTGACTGGCTGGAGGTGCGTAGGTGTACATCTCTGTGTTATATAAAAAAGCTTTTGGTTTGATGCTGTGTGGAGAAGTCAGTGTGCTTGTCTGAAATATTGTCACTTCAGTGTCTGATCTGCTTTTCAACACCTTTCTCCCAGTGTCAGGTAGAATAAAATWATAAAACTCAAATCTGTACGCACAGGGAGAGCTGAAAGAACAGACCTGGTTCATGGTTGAGGAGGAACTGTGGAGATGTATTAAGATGTTAAGGATTAGGAAGAGTGAAAAAGGGAGGCAGCGTTAGAAACTGAAGTGATGATGTTCACCATGGGCGTATGCATGGACATCTGGAAGATATTGCTGCTTTGAACACAAGGAGCTAATAGTGTAATGAGGTATGAGAGGGAAGGCAACAGTCCATGCTCCTCTTTGACTGTCAGTGACTGTTGCCTGGATGAGAGCTCGTTGGTTCTCAGTATTAGACTCTATTCTGTGGTGTAATTATTACCTCAGAAAAATAGTAAGCACTATAATAAAATGTATTAAAGCTTTTCTCATAATACTTCATTATATTCTAGTTAAAATGTGTTATAAAGGAGTAAAATATGAAGAGTTCAGTAATAGGAGATTTCTATAGCCAAGCCTGCTACAAAAATTCCTAAGAAGGTAATATCATTCTTAAGTGTGAAGATTAATATATAGTAACACAATTATCCTGTAGTTTAAAAAAGTCACCAGGTGGCTCAGAATAGAGAATTAGAATCTCATTAAAAAATTGAGCATGGTAGAAAAGCTGTGAAAGAATTTTGTCTAGATCTTAGTTAATTATCTTTGGTAGTATGTATTACATATTTTATTTTAAATAAGTTTTATTTCCTTTATTTCCTGTATGCAATACCTGTAAAAGAGCAAACCTGTTTTTCACCACAGCAATGACTCTAAGTGTAGCAAGCAAGTGTTCTAAGTGGCATTATATTTTTATTGCAGGGTGATGTCAGCAGTTGTGTTGTATACCACTGTTCTAGAATACAAACAGGATTTAAAATATCAGTTGGTCTCATATACCAAGGGAAATATAATTGTAACATGAAATAACGTTTCTGTATCTCTTTATTATATAGTATTCAGTAGCTTTGGTTTGAAGGGTCCTCCAACTTCTTTCCTCTTCTCCCACCCCCCAGCTTTGATTCATGAAAATGTCTTCTGGCTTAGGAACAACTAGAAAAATAAAATGAGACTTACTACAGTTTTTGTTCCATGTCAAGATGTAATCAACAAGTCTTTGTATGCCTCCTATCAAAAATCATGAATGCCTTGGGTCTTCTGAAATCTTACACACCTGTGGACAAACATGTTCCTTCTCCATTATCAAGACTCTGTAAATGTTTCATCACACTTACTCTGTTATCATACAGAGGACAATGACATTTAATAATTCTGTGTACAGTGCAGTATAGAATTCAAATTATGAGATAGGCAGTAATTCATTATCTTTAACATTATGCTCAGAGGCTGAAGTTCTTTCCACACTTTCTGTTCAGAATAGGATCTATTACAGAGCTCATTATTTACTCTTCTGACAATTGTTTTACAAAATGAGCCCAGCTAATGAGAAGTATCTTTAATGGCAATTTCTGTAAACCCTGAATCAGGAGAAGGGTAAGTCAAGACCAATTCTTTTTTCTAACCGTAGAAACATGTTGAATTCTAGCTTTTATTAGAGCTATGAATCAAGCTGTCTTCAAGTTATGGCTCCCATTACAGTTTTTGTTTTGCAATAAATGCACAATCTAGAACCCAGTAAACAGCCAAGGACAAGAAGGAAAACAGTCCAGTTTACATCGTGATGATTTAGAAAGCTTGACTGGTGGTGCCATTCTATCTCACTCATATCAAAGGGAGTTTATCTCTGATTTCATGAGCCACATAATGAGGCCCCTGGGTGGCCATTAAACACACTTGGACTTGAACGCTGAATTTGCCTGCTCCCACTTTAGATAGAGGGTGGGTTTGACCTGTGGGATACCTTAGTGGTGACACCTGTATTGCCTAGGGACATTGGATGAGATAAGGAAATGGTTTTATACTTAAGATTATAATGTAACAGCTAAATGGGATTTAACCGTGGTGATTTAAATGATAGGAGTGTACAGTTGTTTGATAAAGGCCAAGCAGAGAACTAGGGCAGAGTGAATTCAGGGTTTTTTGACTACTGAATCTGCTTTGAGTCTACCAGGGAATTGAGCCTCTTAGGTCTGTGAACAAAGTTTATAATTGGATAGATTAGCATMCTGGATGGAGTTATAAAACACAGATGTGTCGATTTTTCTTCTAGGCAGGGAATGCTCACATGCATTTAAAAGTAAATTTACTTCCTGGAGAGCGTCTCCTTTGGTCTATGCAGGAAGGCATCAGTTAAAGTACGGTATTGCAAGTTACAGGAGTAGGGCTCAGTTCTTGACTTTGCTTCAGATATTCTTGTAAGCTTCAGCACTTCTTTTCTCTGCTCCTTGTTTTTCATATCCAAAAGGTGGAGATCATGCCATATCCTTATTTTGCAAGGATAGTCTAAGGATAAACAAGCTAGGTTGCATAGGTCTTCTGTGATATGGGAACATAAATGTGCCCAAACCTGGGTAGAACCCAGCTGCAGAGYTTCCTCTCAGAGCAAATTTTATGACAATAACAACAACAAAAAAGAAACTCTTTTCCAGATGAAGATTGCATTATCAATAGTTTTAAAATAAATATTTTACATTTGTACCTTTTGAAAGGATTCCCATTTGTTACTAATATTACTGTAAGCTTTTCTGGCAGTATATGATCAGTTTTGTTCACCTTGTACAATAGTTTGGCAATATTTATTGGGTAGTCTTTTACATTATTGGGTAGCCTTTAGGATTTAGGCCACCTTTTAAATAGCTTTAAACAGATCCATTGGCTTTCTGATTGATAAGCAATGGCTTTATAAGCATTCTTTTCATACTTCTCTGTTGCCAAATAAAACACTGTGGTCAAAAGGGAAAAATTRTAGGAATGTATAAAGCATTCTCAAGAAGAAAAGAAATCCTTTCTCTGTTTTGTTGACTGGAAYGGCAAACTATTAATCATGTGCATAGAACATCTTATTCTAAAAATAAAACAAAGTTTAAAAAAATCTCTTGTCTAGATAATAAAAAGGAGAAAAGAAAACCACAGGAATCTTCAGTTTTAAACTCAAGATGGCCTTTAGATGATTTAGAGGGCAGCCTATTACTTAGGTGTGACTCATATGCCTGTTTTATTGATCTGTACTACTATTAAAATATATGTAGGCATATATGCTTCTGGGACTCATTTGATACTCAGCAGAAATATTTAAGAACATGTGCCAAGATATAAGATTTTGCCTCCACTATTCTTTCAGAATTCAGCGCTCTAAAAGGGAAGACATCTTAACAGATAAGGATCACTGCATAATGTATTTATCTTTTCTAGACTAAATAAGACACTTTCCTACAGACAAAAAAAACCCTTACTAAATCAAGCCCATAATTTCTCTTACAGGAACTTACTAGACGAAGAAGAATGGTAAGTCCAACAGTGCACTGGCTGTGATGCCATCACAGTGTTATGGGACTCCAAGAGGCCATACCTCAGTCACATTCCTGGGACATCTCTAGTCTGGGTAATCTCCAAAAGAAAAAATGATACTCCTGTGCACTGACTCTTTTTTAAACCATATTCAGTTATACAGTTCATTCCATAGACTTGGCTGTGGTATAAAMTACCAAACAGTTTACCAGTTACTTGGCCAAAGTAACCATTTCAGATGAAATATTTCATCCTGGGTTACTCCAGCTAGATGATTAGGCTCAGTTTTCACTGATAACGTTAGCCCTCAGGCCACTCGGGTCCCTGGGCCTGCTACCACAGTCTGTGGGAGTGAAGCATTAAGGCAATTAGACACACACCACTCCACAGGATGATGAGAGAAAGGCAAATGTCATACCTGTCTTCAAGAAGGCAAGAAGGAGGATCYAGGGAACTGCAGGTGAGCCAGCCTCACTTCAGTCCCTGGAAAGGTGATGAAGCAAATCCTCCTAGAAGCCACTTCCAGCCACTGGAGGGACAAGAAGGTGACTGGGAGCAGCCAGCACAGGCCTACCAAGGGCAAATCCTGCCCAACCAACTTGATTGCTTCCTATGGTGAGATGACTGTCTGTGTGGATGACGGGAGGGCAGTGGGTTCATGCCTTGGCTTTATCAAGGCTTTGGCATGCCTTTCTGTAGTTCACTTTCTGCTAAATCAGTGAGATATGAGCTGGATATGTGGATGGGTGGAAAACTGGTTGAACTGCTGTGTTCACAGAGTTGTGATTGTCATATGAGGTCCAGCTGATGGCCAGTAATTAACGGCGTACCTCAGGGATTGGCCCTGGGAGCAGTACTGTTTAATGCCTTCATTAACAACCTGGATGATGGGATGGAGAGGTCTCTTGGAAAGTCTGCAGATGATCCCAAACTGGGGTAAACAGTAAATGAACTGGAGGACAGGGCTGCTAGTCAGAGAGGGACCTCGACAGGCTGGAGAAATGGGCTGACGGGAACCTACTTAATGGAGTTTTTTGGACATAGGCCAACATAACGCCTGGCCCCCGGGATGGACAAACCCCCTGCAGCAGGACAGACTGGGGCTGATGGACCAGAAGCAGCTCTGCAGAAAAGGTCCTGGGGCCCTGGAGGGCCAGAAGTTGGCCATACCAGGGGCTGCGTGAGGAGGGCAGCAGTCCGCAGGTCTGGGGCCAGGGGGCTGCTTTGCACCTGGYGGCTGTCTCCAGCCTGGGGCACGCTGGCACGGGGTGGACGGTGCTGTGTGGGTGTGAGTCTAGCGGAGGGTCACCCTGACGGTCGGGGCCGGAGCGCTGGGCGCAGGAGGAGAGGTGGAGGGAGCTGGGCTGGCTCGGCCAGGACATGAGCASGGTAAGAGGAGACCTTAGTGCTGCCTGCGCCTGCCTGACGGGAGCGCACAGGGCRGATGGAGCCAGGCTCTGCCTGGAGGTGCACRGYGATGGGAGAGGGGCAACAGGCACARCCTGGAACGTGGAGAATCCCAGTTAGACCTTAGGAAAAACTGAATTATCCTGTTATTACTTTTTTATGATGAATTACTTCAACTAAAGCAATTCAACCTCTTTGGAGAAAAAATTCAAAGGAAAATATATTCTTTAGCCCATTTTCACACTGATAAAAGTAAATTTGAAATATGTTTTGAGAGAATTGTTTTGAATATATAGAAACAAATAAATTTAACAATACTTACAGGTTCAGAAGCTTGGCCTGCTTTGGGATTATCCCTTTTGCTGTGTGGGAGGTTTTCCTTCTTAAGCTAATAGTGATGCTGCCTTGTAGGAAGACAACAGGATCTGTGCTTCATGCAGACAGTTGGAGAATCAGGGTGCCATTTGGAGAATGCAGGCAGGTGGACAGAAGGCGGCATGGATTTTATCTGCTCTCAGTGGTGTGGAATTTTTGCTTTTAATGTAAATAATGCCTATCATGAAGAACAGGTTTACCTGCCTATCCATAATGAAACACCAAAAAGAAAATGCCAAACAGACTTTATAAAATGAAAATAATAAATTGTGTTGAATTCCATCCACATTTCTCAGGTAACTGTCACATTTCAAGCCATASACTGAACATAGAGTAGCTACATAAAAAGAAACAATTAACAATTTCCTTATCAATGTTTATAGTTTGTCTCAAATTCATTTTCATAAGGGAATGTACCACTCCCTGTTAGAGTCCTAAGGTAAGATATCTAGAGGAGGAAAGTAATGGCTGGGGGTGATAGGATAGCTTCATGAAGCCCATGTGCTTTCACCCTGTTTTGCTTAGACAGAACAGAAATGAGTAGGGGTGGCTAGGAGAAGAGGCTTTGGAAAAACTGTCACAGGTGGGAGGAGTTGGCTCTATCCCTCTTTCCTTGCAAGGGGAAGGAAAGATTTTTCATGTGGTTATGATGCTTAAAGAAACCTGGAAAAGGAGCTGAGGTGTTTTTGTTGCAACAGGCCACAAGGGAGGGGATGTCTTCTGTGGCTCACTTAAACAAGATTTCACTGGGAAAGAAGCAGGGAGAGGTGGGACCCTCACAGTGACTTAGAGGACGGGTGATGCTGAGCAGTCTCCAGTTAGGCGCCTGTGTCCCTGCGTTCGCAGAGGGCAAGGAGGCAGTGCAGGAGGGACACTCCTGCCCGCGGCATGCTGGGCAGGGGGGAGAGACACTGCACTTGGATGATAGGAAATCCTGAGGCCAAAGCAGTGTCTGAAATCCCATTCTTATCTAGGGCTTAGGTACTTCATGGTGGGTGTCAGGGATGTGCTCTGTCCCAGCAGGATTCACAGCCTGAAGCACAGTCCAAGACGCTCCTTTTGGACACATAAGGTGACTTCCTCTTGCCTTTTAAAACAGCATTACTAATGACTGCACTTACCTGTTGCAGAAAAGCATTGTAGTTAGAGTGCTTGCCCCATGGGGACCAGCCAGGCAGGATACCTTCCTCAGCCTATCCAGGGCACCTGAGCCTCTCGTGGAGAGATGAAAGTCAGACCTGAAAATTCATCTTCCTGGGTTAGGGCTGTAACCATCACAACACATTAGAAGTTATTCTAACAAAATTTATCCTTTTCATCCTTGTTTTTATAYGAAAATGGGAGCAGGCTGTATTTCCTGCTGTCCCACATATGTGCGTGACACAGCTAATGGGTCGAGACTGTCAGGGTGCTTATATGAAAGGAACCCTAGTTTTAGGACTGGTGCTGTGTGATATAGTCACTGAGATGCTCAGCCTTGTCTTGATGGTGGTACTGTGCACAGAAAAAGAACCACAGACATGAAAGGAAGTGTACTGGTAAGTACTCAAGTCCAAGTCCTACTTGCAGCAAAGCCTTTAGATGTGGATCAGGGCGTATGCTCTTTCTCGTTTCCTTTCACATGAGATTGTTCCATTATTCTTGTCTTTAAAAGTCATTTAGTTGGCATACTACCGTATATTGCTGCTTAGTGGCAAAGGCACATTGGTCTCCAAATTATTTTAATATGAACAATTTTCTGCAGCAAATACTCTTATTTGAAGTGAATGTCAGTGATTCAGGCAAGGCTTTGGGAGCACAAGTCTATAATTCTTCACACAGCCTAGCAACCCATCTTCTTTATTAGAATTTGGAAGAGATGTTTTACTGCTAGGTTTATAAGTGAGGTTATAAATAAGTTGGTACAAATATGGCTTTCTAATCTTGAGTATGTGCTCACTTTGATCTTATACAACAATTTCTGGATGTACTTCCATGACTCTTGTTGAACTTTCCAGACTAATTTTACAATGATGCTACATCTTCTGTGTCCTTATTTAAGTTTTCCTCTTGCCATAGAAAGCTATCCCAATATGAAGCAACTGAAAAAAGTATGTTGAAGAAAACTGCAAAGTCTTAAATGAAATACCTTTTTTAAGGCCAAGCTCTGCTAAGGGAAGACAGTTGGTTTAGACATGAAAAAGGCTCCATTTCTGCAAAGGGAGGCACTATTTTATACAAAATTCATTTGAGGTTTTGACAGGATCTTGAACCAGGCAGAACTGTGTAGTAGACTTGTCTATACTTTTTCCTTAAAGCAAGAATCCAAACAACACTAAAAAGGTTCTTTAAAAGTAGGTTTGATTAGAACAAAAACTAGAAAAGGGAACTTTAAAATGGAGAAAATTGCAATCGCTGGGGTCAGAACAAGAAAAAAGGGGAGCTATAGGCCAGTCTCTCCTTTTGCCTGCTTACAGAGGGACTCAGTTCTTCAGGTTTGCTCTCGGTCTGGCAGCACAGTGGCTTTCTGGGTTGCAATCAGCTGATTCTGTGCTCCTGCAAAACCTCGGTTTCTTCATCTCCTTTTTCATGCTTGGTGGCATTTGCAGTCTCTCTGCTACTCAGCCGCGTGTCCATCCTCGCTCCTGTTGTGGGCACCCCACGGACAGGACGGCTTGCCCTGGCCAGCCCCACCTCTGACACCGGGAGGTCCTGTCCCCACGGCTCTCGGGACAGGAGAGGTCCCCTGTGTCTCCGCAGAGTTTCCCCGACCCTGCTTGCCCAGCCACACCCTTTTAAAGGAATTTACTGTATATTCCTATATAGCAGTGGATTGTACAACCGCTCACCTTGCTGAATCACAGCGGCCTACGCACAGCTGCCTGTGCTGTCTGAAACTGCTARTGTATTGTTAAATAACAGGAACCACAACCCCACACTGCTGCCAGACACTTTCAACCATGCTGTGTTTCCAGAAAGGTGTTGATCTCAGCTTTTGACATAATGACAGGTTTCTTGAGGTTTGGATCTTTGGGACTGTAAATCCTGAAGTATCAGTAGCAAGGCTGTTCTTGGTTCATTTTTAGACATACATGGAAAGGAATAAAAGTGATGTGTATGGATAGAAAGAGAGAGAGAGAGAGCTTATTTGGAGTGGCACAGCACTTGAGCAGGCACAGCAAATGTCGGTCTTGATGAAATTCACAAGTCTTTTAGCTCCTGAGTAACTCCTACATATTTGAAAATGTATGTGGTTTCCYGTAGCTCTCCTCCTTGCCAGTCCCTTTCTCTGACACATTTTAGACTGAGAAGGAGCAGGAATTAGGGAATGATAACAAAGGCATTACAATATTATAAGGTAGCCAAGTGGCTCTGAGGAGAGTGAGATAAAATTTGTGCAGAGAGGTGTGACAGCATTTGTGTGTATTCTTTGTAACATGAAAAACCCAGTGATCCATGTTTTTTTAAAAACTATGTTTCAAAGGAGTGAAGCCTGAAGTACAAAGAGAGCTCCRCTGCAGAACTGCTAATGAGGACAATTCTACTTTCTTGCTTCACCCCAAGCTCCCCTTAAACTCATCTCTCCATAAAAAAAACATTTTTTTCTGTGGAAGACCACATACCAGTCTGTTTCTCCTCCTGCTGGCTACCAGTTAAATTACTTCTGATATTGAGATGCCACACAGTATTACAATAGTATGAATGGAATAAGGACCAGGTTGTTCAAAGTACAACTGTGAAATGCTGAAATACATCTCCAAAGAACATTTAATAACTTTTTCTTTGCATAGAAGATTAAGGCAGAAAGAAAATGATGCAGAGCTGGGATTTTGTTTTTTAAGAACCTTCTGAACAGCTATCATAAGAGGACAGAACCAAATGAAAAATGATTCCTTAAATTTCTGCAGACAGTAGCACTTTCCTGTCAGATAAATGAAAGACATCTCGCAGACTAGCCCTTGTTATTGCAGAAAGGAAAGTGCTTGTTGGTAACTGGAGTCAGGAGACCTATGTTTTTATTTCCAGCTGAGCTGCATGTTTCCTGTGTGACCTTGGAACTCCCCCTGTACCTCCGTTTCCCGTTTGTAACACTGAATAATAAATATCTTGGTGAAGCAAGACTCATACTCCTCTTGCAGAAACTGTTTGCAGCTCCTTTTATGGGCAGTGCCAGGAAAATTATATAGTAAATTTCATTTTATGAATTGGATAACTCTTGAGCTGAGGGGAAAATGCAGGGGATTTTCTCTTGTTCTGAGTGAGGGAGAGCATGTCACTTCTTTATTCACTGCATTTATCTGTCATTCTGGGAGGTTATTCTGGGAGGAGTGTGATCTTTTTGGYTCTCTGGGGTACTAAAGAAGACCCAGAGGTGGGAAAAGATAAGTGTCAGAATTGCATCTCAGGAATGAGAGGTAAATGAAGGAAGTAGTCTCTGACCATCAGATCTCCTGAAAACTACCGGGCTCAGGTTTGTTTTTAGGTTCTTCCAAACTGACTCTTCTCTTTCGCCTTCTTTGGAGACAGACAACATGCTGCATTTATGTCTTCTTYAGTTGGTTTCCTCTGAACTACATTTTAAAAATAGGAGCTTTGCTGCCTATACATACCTGTGAAAACTGATCTAAAATTCTACTATAGAGGCACAGCTTGTTTTTTCCATTCATTTTGCTCAAGTAAAACAGCTCAGTTTTATGTGAAGGTAATGGACAGTGGATCCTCTCATCTTCTCCGTCTCACCAGATTTTCTCCCAGCTCCCTAGATGGCTGAGTTCCTAACTATGTGCTATGCCTGACTGTACTGGAATCACGCAAAAGACCTGATTTCAGAAAAAAGATATAATCACAGGGATTTTCCAGATTAATTTTTCTCAGCCTGAGCCCATGAAGTGTCTCCTGAAGCAAGGTTAGCAATTTATGGCACAGATGCCAGAGACAATACAGTGGTAGATTTCAAGTGATACTCAACATCACAAACACGTGGCCTGCACAGAGTTGGGGGCATCTGGAAAGAGGCACGAGGGAAAGGCAGTGTCTCTCAGATTCATTTTCCCACATGCCGAAACAGTGGTGCTGGCGGGCTCTGCTGAGTGCCCAGCAGCCCGACTCCTCTCCTCATCCAGACCTGGCGACCGCCCTCTGCTTCCCTCTGTGCTCGTAAGCTGGGATTTCCCTGCAGAGGGCTGCAGAGTGCGCAGAGGTTGGTAAGTACACCCCTGGCATGGCCAGTGCTCCCAGTGCCCCGCCAGGCACCACAGCTGAGGGGTGGGCTGTGTTCCCACAGGGGTCCCAACCCAGGGGGAGCCAGGAGCCCCAGTGCAGTGGAGGACCTTGATCCGTTGTCCAGCGGCACACTGGGACTTGGGAGGTGGTGTGTGCTGCCGCCACGGGGCATCGGTCTGTTCCCTGAGCTTCTCGCCGGGGAAGAAAAACACAGTCCGACACTTCACTTCATTGTCCAAAAGGCTGTCGAGCCCCTCTCCAGGGCACAGCAGACTCCCCTGGGCATCTCCGAAACTGGGAGTGGTTCATGCGGCCACCGCTGGCCCGAGAGAACGCCGGGAATGGCATTGTAAATCAGCTATAGGAAACAGTAAAAAAGAGACCATCACTCACGCCTACCACCCCTCAGGTAGGGTCACAGTTCAAGTTTGTTACTTTTTAGGAAGGGAAGGCTGAAAAACCGTGAAGAAATCAGCTCCTTTCACAGTAACTCTGAGCTGCTTGAACAGCTTGGCAAAGAAGTATTTTTTTCATTAATTTAGGAGTACAGGAAACAGTTTAAGGAAGATGCAACCTGTAAGTTCCTGTGTTTCTTCCTGTTAAGTAAGGATCATGTTTAAAAAATAATTAAACCAAAGGTCTACCTAACCTATTTTAGAATGTGTTCCTGCCAAAGGGAACAGATCACTTCTCAGGCCAGAGTATCCATCTGTGAATCTAAGGTCCTTCCCCTTTGCCATCTGAGATCTTAAACACGTCTGCTCTCAGTTGCTAAGACAGTGTTTGCATTTACACATCTTGCTGGGGGTGTTGGTAAAATGCAGTCAAGCGAAAAGCTGAAGTCTGCTGTGAGACCTGTTCTGCTCTGGCAGCCAGGACCTCCAAAGTGCTCTGTGCTGACCCTGGGGTAAATTGAGGGAAAAATTGTTCACGAGGAGTGCGAGGTGTTTTCAGAACAGGGCTGAAGGGCAGGACTTTCTGTCCTTGGTCCCACATGTTTAATCTGCCATAAAATGCTAGCTGAAAACACAGTGTTGATTTAAGTGATACGAAGTGATAGCTGTGGTATAAACACAAATAACTGATCATCACCTGTACAGCTAATGAAATGCAGGCAATAATTTGAAGAATATGCAGCTATTTTAATGCATGCTCCTGAACTGCACTTCAGTGGAGAGATTTAAAATATTTTTAAAAGGTTTCAGACTGGGAGTATAAGCAGCACTGAACAAACAAATACCTACTTTTGGCTCCAGCTTCTCAGACATGCGAAACTCGCAAGGCAGTGGAGGTAAACAGTTGGACTCTCACAGAGCCTGGGTCAGATATTTCAGGCCACTGGTAGTTGTATTTCAGCCAATTCAGGGAGATAAACAAGTGCCATTGGCAGGCAGTCTGTAGAAGGCAGTGGCAGAACAGTCCATGAAGGAATACAATGGTAATACTGTTTCCCATAGACTAAAATAATGAATCATGGCTTCCCCTCGCTACTGTCGTTCACATAACCTTTACAATAATTTATAATTAGATTGGTTGCCCTTTGGATAGGTGCACATGGTTTTTTTTGAAGGGTTGCTAAGGTAACTGATGATTTCCTTATTTCATCCTGTGTGAAGGGAAATTTTACTTCCTAGTGAGCCAGGACTCGAGACCCAGAGAAAACAGATACTTGTTTATCAGCAGTTTCGGTTCTTCTGTGGTTATCAGACAGAGGACTCTCAACCTGTTTTATTGGGAATAGGTCATATTATTTCATTTTAATGGTAAAAGAAGAGCTAACATAACTCACATGAATTGTTTTGTCTCAAAAAGACAGAGAGTGGAATTTTTAATTACATTTGTAAAATGCTCTTGACACTTATAAACTTTTACTCAAACTATTTGCTTTGCTCTGCTTTCTCTCCTGTAACTGAGACTGCTAACACTCCTGGACACAAAAAAAAAAAAAGAAAAAAAAAAAAAGAAAAAAAGCAAGAACAGTCTGTGTGGATGAATGGCAGTGTCCCTCTGCTTGAGTTGACTAATTCTCTCCTTTGAAGAACAGAAATTGAAGTTGAAGCTTCATAAATTACGCAGTTTAGTGGAGAATTCTTACTAGATTTCCCCTCTCCCCTTTCATTTGCATAAGCGCAGGGAAAGGAAGGAAGCTTCAATAGAAAGAAAGCAGCGCATTTCTCGGCTGTGGGATATCTAATACACACCTTCAAAATAAACAGCAAAATCCCCCAACCTGCTTGCCCTCTACTACTCTGGTAGCTGGTGACAAGAAAAGAGACTGGGACGTGGCGTGCAGCGGGTGGCCGGCTCCACGGTGCCTCTGAACACCTGCAGCCCCTTCCACCCATGGTGCATGCTGCAAACAGCGGCCCCCCGGCAGCCTGCATGTGGCGGGAGCGAACGGATGAGGAGGGACAGCACGGCCCTGGGAGGAGGCCGGCCATGGGTGACAGCACGAAGTGCCAGCCATGTCTGTAAAGACAGTTCCCCTTCTGTCACTTAAATGCACTTAACCCTTCTGCACCAGTGTATTTATCCCCAAATGCTCTAGATTCCCTTCGCTAGTGCAATGGCAAAAGCAGGCCCTGGGAATCTCCCTGCTTTCCCTCCAGAGTCTGCATCCAAGGAGCACATCGGCACCGCCAGTGGGACAGCAAAGAGCTTCTCCAGCCTGTAATTTACTGCTGTGCTCTTGGGCAGACCTAGAGACATATAAAAGAAATATCTCCAGGAAATACTGGCTGGAGGTTTATAAGTACTCTGTAATTTGATGAGTTAAAGGACAAAGGTGAAAGAGTATATTTTATTATTTAATCTGTTAGAAAGTTCAATGCAATTCAAGGTTATTGTAATAAATAGAAGTGTTTACCTAACCTTTCTCCAGCTGATTCATCACAAATTATATGATATGTCCTCAATGACAAAGTGCTGTATGACTCTAACCAAGAAACAGCAGATAAGAGCTTTACAGTGACCTGTGCATATCTCTAGTTTTGCATAAAGCAGCACATAAAAGGTAGGCACATCCTGGGATGCAGGTTTATGTGTATAGTCTCACATAGCAACTGAACCCCAGGGAAACTCTGCAAAATATCATCCTAAGAGCTTTCACAGTTAACATATTTATTTCTATCTCCTCCCTCTTCTCTTGCTAAGGGTTTTCTACAATGGTCTTGTGATAAATGACACAAATATCCAGAATAAAGTGGTTGCTGCTATTCTTCCTGTTTGCCCACATCAGAGGATGCTATTTTAAGTCCCTACAGAGTAAAAGCACTAGTTCTTCATCAAAAGTAAAGATTTATGTGAGAAGATGTCTTGGACTACTGATAGGGTATGAAAGTCTACACTGGGCCTGTTCTGAGGTTTAGTTTTACTGTTAAATTGATCTCAATGATGCTTTTTGAGTAAAATAGTTCTTTGTCAAAAAATATCATTCACCCATACCAAAACTTTTCATAAGAAATGGTTATTTACAAGACAATTTGCCATATTAAAATGTCTTAGGTTTTTTTTTTTTTAGTTCAAAGAGTTATTAGAATCCAGTCTTTRTTTCTAAAAAGACTTCTCATTTAGAAATTAAAGATCACTAAAATAAGTCCATGGTCAAAATGAAAACAAAACTCCTCATAACATTTTGAGTTTCTGAATTTCCATTTTTTAATTCTTTTCTTAATTTTTGACTTTTTGTCTTGACTAAAATGTTTGGGGTCTTCTAGGCTTGGGATTTTGTTTTCTATGTTGAAAACTTGCATTGGACACAGGAACGATTTTCCCTCTTGAGATTTCAGGATTAAAAAGGAGGTCTTTAGCTTGCTCAGTACACAAAAAGACACACGTGCAAAGCAATAATAAGCAGCGGGAAGAACGACTCAAATCATCTTGCCAGTCCTGGGTTTCTTCCAAGCTGGCTCAACCCTTTTCTTCTGAAGAGTTACGCCTTTTTAGATAAGTTAGCATATGAGAAGCAATCTAATTCTTTCTTGTGAAGATTGACATTGATAACAGGGCAGGTTATTTTAAGCCACCTCTGACAGCTTGTTACAGTGAGCTGTGCTTTGCTCTCACTCTGGCTTCTTCCAGGAAGAGAGGTACTCCAGTCCAATGGGACTCTGGACAGCAACAGTCTCTCTGATAATTAAGATCCTGTTGGCTGTGGCCTGTGGAGTTGGGGGTGTGCGCTGACTTGCATGGGGAAGGGGAGGTTGCTCATGGGAAGGAGGTACCATATCCTCACACTGGTCCGTGTCGCTGATACGTTCTGTTGAAATGCACCATAGGAGCACATGTGCAGCGTTTCTAAGTCAAAGTGGGGAGAATTACAGGTGGTAACAATATGAATAACCATGGTTAAGCCCACATCTGACAGAAGGGAAGCAGGAGCTGACAACATTGCAAACTGAGTGTTGTTTCTTCATAGCCATTTTTTAACTTAGGAAAAAAAAAGTAAAACAAACAGAAAGGTCTTTTGGGGAGTAAAAAAGAGTGTCTTTTCAGAGAGTAGGGAGTCCACTTTGAGGATCAGGAGAATAATTTTATTCAAACCATTTGAAATTATCAGAAAGCCAAACTGTAACCAAAACCACATTGGAAAGACCAGTGAGATTTGCAGTTGTTTGACTAGACACAGACTCATCTCATTTTAGAACACTGAACTGGGAAGTCAATTTTTAAAGTTTGAAAAACAAATGATAAATGTGCAAAATACAAAGAACACTGATTCTGGCATGGCAGAACACTTCCTTTTTGCTTTTTAAAGTCTGGTAAATCTTTATCACTTCAGGCGTTTCAGCTCCAAGAAGCGTATTACAAACTCATTACACTCTTTATTCCCAAAGGAAGGGAGTAAACAACAAAGAAGAAGAAAGGAAGAGAAGGGAAGGGAAGGGAAGGGAAGGGAAGAATGGTGGTATACTTATTACAAAGAAGTAGTTCTGTATGTGCTATAAAACATACAGCAAACTTTCTGTGCCCAAATTAGTGTCAAATTAAAATTTTATTAATCATTTACATGTCAATAATAATAAATATTACAATTACATTATTTACAATACCTTTAATTATTCTAGACCTCTTATACACATTTTTCTGAAAGAGATTACACTTAAAATATAGATTGCAAGCCATAAAAATCCAGCTTTATGATGTGGTCACAATCCTTTGTTTTGGCTCTGGTACTCTAGCACAGAAGAAAAGTTTCCTCCTCAGAGTGTTTTCAAACAGCATCTTAAAGAGGTTAGGAGTACCGCAAGAATGAATTTATATGATTTATTTGAATAAACGTGTTAATGTTGTTGTTGACATGCTTGCAGTTGACTGGGTCTCGTCCTCAATTAGGATGTGTTTACACAATCTCTTCAAGGCAGGGACTGCTTCTTACTGGGAATATGTAACAGTACACAGTGCTAATGCTAATCAGGACTGCTATATGCTTCTGTAACACAAATAATAAGATTACCATGAAAATAGTGATTAAGCTTCTAATCATGCATAAACTGGATTCTTGTCAGCTCTGTTTCATCCTTGCCTTTGTAAGCAAACATGTCTCCTCTTTGCTTTTAAAACCTGTCATGAATCAGACATAGGTTGTTCCTCAAGCTTTCCCAGCAGTCACAACACCATCCTCCCTCCAGTGATGCCCACTGCTCTAGACTGGATAGTCTTTTTGGCCTGCTGCTACTTTGGCAGAGGACACTTTCCACAGATTTATCCTGCAAGGCTTCTTGGCTTTCGCAAAGGATGTCACTTCCCTCCTTCAACAGGGGAAGATAATCTCATCCACTTCTTTCCTCTACTAGCTAGTTATCATACTGTCACTGGTAGGAGAGTAAGGATTTTCCCAATGACCTCAGCACCCATTTGCTCCTCTGGGTTTGCAATGCCTATGGTGCGTGCATGACAACATGAGTAAGATGCCTCCAGGCAGGTAATAGCGGGGATTTCCGGGGGGTTTTCTACTCCTCTGTGCATGCTCTCACTCATGAAGCGTGTCTCACAAAACATCAAGTTGTTTAGACTTTAGTGAACTGGGAAGTGCAGGGCAGCTGAGAGTCCTCTTACTTTAGCTGCATGTCACCTCACAGAGGGTAGATGGAATAAAGTGGACAGTGATTGTTCAGAAAGAGGATCTGTGCATYGGTACAGGGAACCTTTTGTATTCAAACATTTGAGATAAACATTGCATGATAAGAAATTTTTGACTGGATGTTCTGGTTTCCTCTGTGAATACAAGCTTCTCAGCCTTAATCTCTGAAACTGTTCACTCTCTCCTTTAGAAAATCAGGAATTTCAGGCACAAGTCTCTGGAGAGGAGACAGTGTACACTCTGCTGCTATAGTGGCACAAGTCTTGGTCAAGACCCTGTCCAGGTGAAGGAGGTCTAGAGGTTGTCAGTAAGGCAGCAAATGGCATCCTCCCTTCCATTTAATGAGATATCACTTGATAGCCAGCAGCAGCATTTTTGTAATGGGGCCAGTGTCACAACAGCATGTGTTGTTGTCTGCCTAGACTTGGTCTTGAGTAAAGACTGTTGGATCTGGGAAGAAAGTCACTGTGCATTTTTCCCAGCACTTTTCAGCTATTTATGCTCTTTAATTAATGAAATAAGAAGGAAAGCAAACAGTAAAAAATGAGCATTTTACAAGCTTTACAGATTCATCTGCTTCAGTGGATGGCCCTCTGGTCATTTTTTTCAAATGTACCAAAAGCTTGCTGCTCTCCTATTTATTGGTGGGACTCTAAATTTTTGGCCACTATTAGAGAGAAATCTGAGATCCACTGCCACTGAATGAATGACTGAAGCCTTCCACTGCTTGGTGGCGAGGCCTAGACAAATTTCTGATCAGTTTGAAGCTGAGACATTTGTAAAACCAAACAGAGCAATCGTTTGCACAGAGAAAATCTGTAAGCAAACCCTTTTTCATTTCTCCTGTTAACACTGATCCTTCAGCTATTGACAGTGTGACTTCTGACTTTTAATATCAGCTGTGTAGTTTTTCTCTTGCTTGCAGGTTTCATAATTTCTCCTTTACTAATATTAGCAGTGCCACTCTAATCAGACATTGCAGTTATTCAGGAAATGGGATTAGAAAGGGGTCCTAACATGTAGGCATTCACAGAAGACAAGAATGACTCTGAAGGACTGACCACAAGGCTCTGACTGTGGGTGGCTGTATCCGTTTATTTCATTACTGAGAGACAAATATCCGGAGGCTTCAGTGGAAAAAAACAGTCAGGAGGAGAGAGGAAGTTTGGTGTATTTAAAAGGTCTGCTAATTCCTTAAAAAAATGTAAAGGAAGGATCCTTTGAACAGGTAATAAGAGGAGGAATGAGAATCATTCGGGGATTTTTAGGGGAATCCTGTGATTGAGCTTGTAAACCATTTATTTTTAGATAGTTATTTCTTTCTATATTTTTATTTATGATAGATAAAGTGGTTTTGGCTACCTCTGGCTTCAGAAATTTTGCTATGCCAGATTTGGATTTCCCTGATTCTGCCTCTGGATGCATGACCTTCTAAGACAGAAAAAAGATTTGAAAGACATTTATGTTATGAGCAATCACACTTTACGCAAGGATCCTGGTGGTTTGAAACTCGGACAGAGAAACCCTTTCTCCCACATATATAAGACTTACCATTCTACAAACGGGAATAAACAGCCAAAACACCTGTGTTTAGCAGTTCAGTTAAAAAATTCTTTTACACTTTTCAGGCACCAACCAACCAACCAAAATTTTCCAGCTGGCCATATAACATCACAAAGGAGCTTCCGCAGATGATGAACCTCCATCTTATTTTCTCTTTGAAGGTATCTTCTAAGGACATTAACATGTTTTAAGATGTAAGAATGAAGAAGATTATACAAATATGAACATTTAAACATTTAAGCAGTGACTTGTGGTTTACAACCGGGCAGGTTCCGGAGCAGTGGTATTCAGTATATAGAGGATCCAGCCCAGCTCTTCTCAGGCAGTGCAAGTCTTGCTGCCCATTCGCAGGGTTTCTTTCAGCATAGGGGATGAGGCCTCAGGAGAAAGAGTTGAGAAATCCAGGGGCTGATGAAAGCTGAGGGCTGAGCCCTTCTAGCCCAGAAAATAAGAGTGCAGGTGGAGAACCAAATACGCAAAGTGTTCATCCAAAATCATACAGGATGTTAAGGGTAGTCCAGGTTTATTAGTCCTGTGTCACGTACGCAATTTTTTTACTTCCTCAGATGTCGTCTCAGATGTTGAGATAAAAGAGCAAGTCAGGCTGGCATCACAGAAAGGGTGGGTTCGATGGGTGAAACTAGGCAGAAGAGAAGAAAGCTGATAAATAACAGTGTTGGGAAGGCTCTTAACATGGGAAGCCGGGAGAACTTTTTAGTGGGGTTAGAGCTAATGGAAGAGATGTGGAGAAAATAGTAAACCTGGAATATTATCTTGGCTTCAGCATTTTTAATGACCTTAAGGATTTAGAGAAAACCATATAGGAGGGATCTGTGGCAGTCAAGGCAAGACTTAAGGCCCCAGCAAAGGAGAGGGTGGAGGGCAATGCACTAAATGAAAACAGAGTGGGTATATTCAGAACAAAATAAGCCATCATTGATGATATGGGAGGAGGTAAAGTTATTATCAACAGTTGAGAACAATGTCAGGAGCAGGATGAATAAGAAAATAAAACTTAAACTGTTTGGAAGAGAAGCTAAATCAGAGGAGCTTATGAATAGAAACTAGAAGATGACGGTTGTTCTGTCTGAACTGATTTTATTGCCCGAGGAGAAGGCAGAAGCATAGAGTGAAAAAGCAAGCTCTGGAGGACAATTGCCAAAAGTTGAAGGAGAGAAGGGTGAACCTGTCATGCAAGTTAGGAAGGAGCAACCAGATGTACTGAAAGAAAGGACTGAGTCATGAAAGCCAAAAAAAAAAAAATAAAATAAAAATAAAATCTCCAGCAGGTAATGACTGATAATCAAAGGAAAAAAAAATTGGAAAGCCTTCCACTCTGTAGTACATAAACAGTATTTAATTATTGTGAGTAACAGGAAGAAAAATCCCAGGACTCTCTTTAAATCCAAAATAGATTGTAAGTTCAGAACATAGGAAAAGGAAGAAAGCATGTACAATATTGTTTCCTAAAGCAGTAAAAACTAGACCCATGAGATATGCTGACAGCAACAACACATCTGTTTGAATGTATTAAATTTGGACAGTGGATATTACACTGCCTGCTCAGTCTCAGAGCTGGCTACCTTGTCCTTAGCTGCAGCATCTACCTGCCCTTCCTCTCCCTGCTGCACGCGGCAGCTGATCACGCAGGCAGGAATTCTGTATGTTCCTGCCGTGGCTGTACTTGTTCGGGGCTGTCCTTGTGTCTGCCTTGGTCCATATTCAACTTTGAATTTCACCTAAAGAAAGTCAGTGAGCAGCACAGCAGAATTCAGCTCACTAATCTCGTTTTGCCCCAAATGCCGAAGTTTGAAGGGACGCACCCTTTCTGTATGAGCAGCGATGAACTGCTCTTTCTGAGAATTCACAATGGCGGGAAGAACAACTGAGCAAAACACATTTTAGCAGATACCAGCAGGCAGGTGTCTGATAAATTAGCTTTCATGTGTGTGGTTAGTCAGGAAAGTGGTTAATGTGGTTGTAATCGGAAAAATGACTGTCATTTGCTCCAGCCCCTCAGGCAGCGGCTTTATTGCTGGGGGTTGATTTTAGAGATGATAACCTTACCAATTCGCCAAGGTTCAGCTTACCAAAGCTCAGGTGCAGTGGAAAGTGGGGGCTGAGAGGAAGGGAGGGACTTTGGCTCCCAGCCACCTGGCAGCACCTTCCCTTTGTGCACCGAGCAGAGCACAGGCGCCCCGCAGCGGGGAGCTGCGCCCCGAGAGCGGCTGCCCGCCGCCACCTGCGCCGCCCTCCGTGCCACGAGCAGACCTTGTAGCTTTGCTAGAAGTGATGGGGATTGCTGGGGGACCAGGTTAGGAGAGGATGAGGCAGCCTTGAATGCAAAGATGCAAGTTCTGAGGAAGAAGGGGAAATTAAGGCTAATCGAAGGGCTATTGGTCCACAGAATGTCTGGTGCAGGCTTCAGTGAAATTAGGATTAGGCCTCTACTTGCTATGATCGAAAGGAGCAAGCCATGGAAAGGGCTGGAGAAAACAGGGACAACTCAGCTGGAGAGTTAGAAAATGTTCCTAACAGTGGCTCTGAGGGAGTTTCACAAGTGACAAGTGTGGTGATAGAAACAGTACCAAGCTGTTTAAAATAGACTGAACAAAGCACTAGAAGCAAATATTGTAGGGAATATTTTGTACTGAAAAGAGTATAGATTTGCAGACTGCATAGAAATCTTCTGTGTCAGTATATCTGCTTTTATAAATCTAGAGCAAGACTATGAACAGAGAACAAGAATAAAAAGAGCAAGAATAAAAACAAGAACAAAGAATAAAAAAAGAACAAGAATAGAAACAAGAATAAAACAGAATAAAACAAGAATGAAAAAGAACACGAAAACAAGAGGAATAAGACAAGAATAAGAATGAGAATAAGTAACAGTCCTTTCTCAGCGAGCCCATTAACCCTTAGCAACCTCTAAGCAACCTGTTTTGTAACAGACAAACAGGCACAACCAAGATGAGTCCCAGGCCAGGCATGCTGTCTCCTAGACATGCTCACGTTTAATACTGTTCCCTGCTGGCACTCACCTTGTGGGATCACAGAAGGAATGAGTAGGATGGTGTAAAATACTGTGTAGTCCAGGATCTAATCTGATAGAGATCACCTGAGACCCTGGTGTTGTTATACTGGTTTAATGCCAATCTAAACAAGTATTAAGTCTGAGTTTTTTACACCTGTGTATCTTACAGGGTTCACAGTACTTTATGCACTTACTAAAATGTAGTTACCAGGTGGTACAGACAGATCTGGTATCCCTGAAAACAATAAAATATACTTATGCCATGAGAAGAACACTCAGTGCAAATTCTTAACAAAGGCAGATCACTGTTTTTTTTTCCTGACAGTCACAGACACAATGCTTTTTAATGTATTTTTCTGGCTTGTCAAAACACCCAGCAATTTCCTAGGTCTCTTGCTCTGACAAATGTGTTTTTTGTTACATTAAAAAAAAGTCCATGAGAAACTAGAGCAATCTCCCAGTATGGAATAAGTGAACAGACTGGGTTTTTTTGGCATTGTCCTAAGTTTCTTTTGTGGCTGAATTATTGAGCTCATTCTTTGAATCTCTTTATGAGAGACAAGAGATAGAACTTCATAATGCATTTGTAATTCTTCTAAAACCACCCATCTTCTGAAGTGCCTGGGCTGTTTTCTGAGGTCCTGGAAAGGATCCATGAATGGTCTAGTCCATTCTTGGAAAACATAGCTATAAACCAACACTTATTTTTAAAACTCTGACTACTAATTAGAAAGATCTTCAGATACATGCATCAAGTCAGATGCTCAGCCAGACCTTAAAGTGACTCTCACCAAATGGTTTTGTAAATGGTCAATTTTCTTTTAATAATTTTTCTTGCATTATTTTCTGGTTCTACCAAAACCAGAAGATTTTGAGAGTCGGTCACACAAGTATTGTCTGAGTCTTCAGCTGACCTATTCCTGCAAAATTTATCTATCTGGATCAATAATTTTGTGAGGTAGTATCCAGAGGAAAACTTCATATTTAAGGAGTTTCATTCATTGCCAACATCAAAGTATTTAGATAAATGACAGGGAAAAAAAGAATGAGTCTCTGAAAGGTGCATATGAATTAATCATGAGAAAGATGGTACTTTTGTGACTTAGCAAAAATTGCTAGTATTTATCAATTATTTGCATGTGTAGAGAAATGTATGGTTTCATGACAATGTCTAGCTACCCATTTCAAACATTTCTCTTCTTCTGAGTTGAAGGACAATGTGTTTGAATCAAAACAGATTGGCAAAGTGATACACAGGGGAGAGGGGAGAGTCCTAACACAGTGGATCTCTGGATTTGTTGCTTGCATTTATTTTAACAGTTGGTGTAGCTGCCCCCTTTGCCCATTTTTTTGATTGCCTTAAGCATGTGACAATGTTATGGGACTCATTCTCCCAGATCTCTGTGGATACAGGAACCTTGAAAGAAGAAGAAAGAAGTACAGACTATAGATACTGAACAATGCATGAAAACATACTGTCACTCAGAAAAGAAAAAAAAGCAAGAAAAATAAGTAGCAAGCTTAGCTGCTTAAATATGATGTAGACCTGAAGTTTAGTGGAGAAATGGTTTGGTAGGTGGCAAGATCAACCTCTATGAAAAGATCTGACATGCAACAGAATTGCCACAAGCAGGGCTTCCATAGAAAATATTAAATCAATGGGGATCCTTCTGCCTTTGTGAGGTTGGGGAGGTTGACTAACTGTGAAAAGAGGAACTTTTGTTACCCTGTTGCCACCCCCACACTTTCTCTTCAGCGTTAGCCTTGATACTATGGTCCACAAAGTGCAGCCATTTTCCCAGGCCCCTTGCTGAGGTCCTGCATGTGCTCTGTAACCAGCACGGAGAGCCACAGACCCCACGGTGATGCTTGGCTCTCGGAGCTGTCTTGCCAAATCCTCTCCATCCTGCCATCACTTGGTGATTTGCTGTGGAGACCTGACACCTGTCATGTGCACAGAAAGCAGATAAACAGATCCTCTCACCTAACAAACCAATGAAATAAGTGTTAACTGGAAAAATACTCCAGCCTTTTTGTGGCTGAGGTCCCTTTGGGCAATCAGGAATATGGGGAAAGCAAAAGGAGAGGAAAATCCCTCTGAGATCGGTGGGAGCAGTGCACTGAGCACCTGGTGGTGTGAGATATTGCAAGGCATGAGTTTGGCAGGGCATCAGGCATCTGAAAATCACTGCTGGTAGCAGAGGCTTTTACTTGCCAACACCATCCCTCCCTTTGGTCTAAATCTCCCCATATGCTGGCCCTGTCCAGCATGTCCCACCCACTCTTTCTGCCTACAGGGCTATACACCACCTGCAGGAAGAGCTTTCCCAGGCAGTAACCCTTTGGTGTGAGCATTTCACAGGATTTACAAGCATGCATTCAGATGTACTTGGTCTAAAATCTCTGTCTTTGATGGCTCTCATTATGAAACATTGTCAGCCTGGAAAACTCAAGTAGGCACATGTCATGGGCAGGAGGAGGAGGAGGAAGGAGCCCGTGTCTCCTGTGTTGCTGAAGTGGGGGATCAGTGGAAAGGGTTATGTCCRAAAGTGTGCCCTGGGCTGGAGACGGGATCTGTGGAATGAGAAAGGTGAAAAACAACAAAAAGCCCTGTCAGCTGCGGAGGAGTGAGCAAAGAGCACAATATGGGCTGCGAGAAGCTCTGACTTCCCTGTCTAGGCCTTGCCCCTAGGCTGTCTAACTCGCTCACGCAAAAGGCCAACTGCAGGCACAAAAGGCTGGGGCAAGGCTACTGAAAAAATAGCTGTGGATTATTACTTTAATTTCTCTGAGCTAATTATAGACTCAGCAGGCAGCCTCCAGGCAGGGGAGAAGCAGAAGGAGGCTCTTGTGGGGTCTTCATAACACCTTGAGAGTATTCATATTTGGTGTTGAGGGAGCATCGTGATGAGCCCAGGATAGCTGAACGGGGAGTAGAGGGTGTTCCTGAGAGGTGCTAGCAGGGCTCTGGATGGAGACCTGGGAGGCCACTGGGGTGAGTCTGACCTGTTCTTAGCAGAGGTCACACAAGGCTCTGTACAATATGTTCAATAGTGCTTTTCTTCTGTAAGCTTTATTTACAGTTGATATTAGCGGATGTACTATTTGCAGCTGGAAGTGAGCAGCTTGCTGAGTGAGTCTCTGTGCCCTCATAAGCAAATGTTGCTTTGCAACCAGGCACGATAATGTGTGTGAATCATACCATCCCAAATGTTTGGCATCCGTGTGAGTCACAGTTTTGCTACCATCAGGTCCAGCAATTTTACAATTCCTTCCTGTTTTGCAGCATCTGGGGGTTTGTTATACTTGTGACCTGCCCACAATACTTTGAAAACTGACTGAGGCACAAATGTTAAGAGTTGGCTTGAAATGGTAATTTTGTTTCCTAGGAAATCTGACAATTTCRGAGTTTGTTTCAAAGTAGAATGGATTAAAACAAACTTTGGAAATATCCTACAAGAAAGAACACTTTGAGAGCACCTTGGGTTGACTTTTTTTTTTTGTTTCGAGGGTTCTTTGATAAACATTTTTGTCTGATTTTCAGGTTTCTGAAGATCACTTAAATAAGACATAAAAATTGCTTGAAGTGAAAAATCGAAGTTTTCATTATTAAAAATGTCAAAATAGGAAGCTCTGGCACTACCAAAATACATCACTTAAAACTTCCTATCAATACAGTCTCTGTTTTGTAATGTGATTTTGATAAATGGCCTTATTGCTGTCACAAGGATTCAACGAAAGAGTTCTGGACTAACCTTTTGTATACAAAGGCATACACACACACATATATGAAAACACAAAAACTTGTGAGAAACAGTGAAAGATGAGGACTCAGAAACATAATCATGCAAATTGAGTTTTATGAGATTACCACAGTTTTATAAATTATGGGGCAGATATTGAAGTGGTCTTTACTACTGCTTAGGTCTAATACATTTTACATTTCTGTCAATAACTTGGAAAAAAACATAAAATTATTAGTATTTAAAGTTTGCAGAAGGCATAAAGATTGGGAAACTGACAAAACAGTGAAGAGGCTGGGTTATGGAGTAATCAATCTGGATTAAATATATAAATGTATAAACTAATATATGTTAGTACAAGGTCAGAAGATAGGCAGTGTTGTTTGGATTGGGAGAAGTGGATGATATGTAAATTCTCCCTATAATACTGTGGCCAAAATAGCTTAAGAATTCATTGGGAAGTATTAAGAGGAGATGGAGAGTTTTTAAAAATTTTTTTCATGTGTCACTGATACAACTATTTTTGCAACACTGTGAAAGATGTTGATAATGTACACAGGGTTCATGGAGGAGCCACAGGGGTGAGTAATGGCTTGAAAAACATACCCTGTTCTGGGAGATTCAACATAGTTGGTTTACCAGAGAGGAAGTTAGGATGTGATTTGATCACAGCTTGTCAGCACTCAAATAATGTACAGAACGCTAACGTTTGTCTCTTAAACCTAGCAGCCAAAAGTATCACAGGAATCAGTGAATGACAACCGAGGCAAGACAAATGCAGATTAGAAGCGAGATGCAGCTTTTTAGCAGTGAGGCTAATTAACCTTTGAAACAATGTATTAGATGATGTGGAAAATTCTTGAGCTGAAAGTTTTAAATTGGAATTTGGGTGGTTAAAAGAAAAATTCTGTTTCAGTTCAAATAAAAAATAGTGCAGAGAAATCTTGTGGTCAGTGTTATTTAAGAGCTCATGCTAGATGGCAGAAATGATTCCTTTTGGCCTTATACTCTAGAAATGCCTTGTTCGTGTTTACTGACACCTTAATTGGGTATGTTTTTCCCCAAAAGGTGTGATGGACGGTATTTATTTCCTCTGGATGTTTTCAGTGATATATTAGATTCCATTAAGAAGTGATGAGGTTGGCTTGAACCCTCTGGGAGAAGAAGGCACGTAGGCAGCAGTGCCAAGATAGGGATCAGATGTCCAAGTGTCGGAGGGGTAGAAAGGGGATCTTCCCAGAGGGGGCTGGAGAGAATTTGCTGCTACTCAGTCTCTGAGTTGGCTGGAACTGAGCATGGACGTGAGAATCTGCCCGCAGAGGCACAGGGAGCAGAGGAAGAGTTGTGTACAGATCCTTTGTTTCTACACTGTCTGGCTTACTTTCTTAGAGTTTTCCCAATTAATCAAGTTCTAGTGTTCTAGTTTTAGTTCCACTAAAACTAATTTTTTCTGACTTTAATAGATATTTGGTATTTTGGAGGGTATCTCATTGTGGGTAAGGGTCTAGGCCCATACAGTTCAAGCCTCTGGACAAGTCAGGGTATCTCCACAGCTTTCCTTTGTTTTGTTCATTGTTCTAACCCCTCCACCCCTTCCAGAAGCTCTAAAGACTGTTCTACCAGCAAGACCAGTGTGGTGCCTGGGTGCCACGCTGGAGGCTCTGGAGCTGATTCAGGTACAAGTTTTGTTCATCTCCTGCTTTCTGACAATTATTAGTGAGAACTGTTTGGCTATCGTGTCCACAGGAACAGTTGATGCAAGAACCTTCACACAGATGATCTGAGCTATCCAGATCATGCCGTTAGGGTCTGACTTCAATCTCCCCTACCATAGGTTCCCAAACCTTTCCACTCCTTGTCCTGTTCTTTTCCTCTTTGAAGAACTGTATCTTCTTTCAGTCTTCTCTCAACTAGACAACTCCAGTTCTTTCAGTCTTTCCATATCACCTGTGTTTTTGAGCAGTCTGAGCATTCTCATTTGGGATCTCCAATTGTAATATATTCAGTTATAGGTATATTCATCTTTCCTGAGAGATGATGCCTAAAAGTGGGCACAGAGCTCAGCTGAAGTCATATCAGCAGAGCACAGAGAATTTCTCCCTGGGCCTCTCAGCTGTGACACCTGTTTGTACGTTGCAGGATGAGCTCTTTACCTTTTTTGCCACAGTAGAGGGCTTTGGCTTGTTTGATTTAGTATCCACCTTCCTCTAGATGCCCTTCTGCAGGGCTTCACCCTCCATCATTTCCCACCCTGTGTTTGAACTGCTTGACTGTGACTGTTTGTCTGGAATTTTGCACTTGTCCTTACTGAAAATTGGAACCCAGTGTTTTCAGATCTTTTTCTTAATTTGTCAAGATTGTGCTCTCCATCACATCTAAAGAGATATTAATGAGAATATTGAATTCTTGACTGGGATAAACTGTAGGAACACTTACTTGATACATACTTCTTGTTTGACAGTGATATCATCACTGCTTGAAGTACACTTTTCCAACAAGTTTAACAACCACCTTAGAACAGTGTAACCTAAACCATGTTCCCCTAAGAGAATGTCATATAAGACTGTGCTTTCAAAGCCTTATTTCAGTCAAGATCTCTGAAAAACTGAAATGCATACCAGATTAAATAAATTTAAAATGCTTTTCCTTTATTTCCAAGACCTATTGTCCTGTTAGGTCCTGCACACATCCACATGCTGCTTTGGTATTGAGTATATGCTTCCTTCAAATATCCAGAATGATGCAGATTCTGAACTACAAAATGAGACATGCAAAATGAGCAACATCATTGTTTCTGTGATCATTGATTTTCACGAGTTACATGAAAAAGTGGGTGATGATTTTTGTTTCTTAAGAAACAGGGAATATTAGTTAACATGGGAGCTTAGTACAAATAGGATAAACAAACCCAATAGTTCAGTAATATGCATTTATAAAATAACTTTCATCATCAAGGCACTATGTAGGTCTTATAGTAAATTTCACTAAAATATGCCTGGATCTAAGTGGAAAAAGGCACTAGAATATCACATAATACATTGGAATAGAGGAATTTAAGGTAAGAACAGCAAAAATGAAAGTCTATGCAATCTTTGAAATATGGTGTTCTATATTCCCTGAATTTTACATTTATATTTTAGATTAAGAACAACAAGAAGCTGTATCCAGAAGTGCTTCTATCAGTTGCAAAGGCAGGCCTGTGTGGGCATCTCTGTGTGGGAGTGATGAAAGCATGAAGTGTTATATGTACTCATCACCCCAGAGAAATGGTTGTCATCTGCCCTCTGCATATGGATAATAATAAAGTGGTGAAGTGGGGAGGAGAGGGAAGAGGGTTATAATTCTCACAGCAGAAAGTGTGAGACCTCCTGCTTCTTGTCTTCTGTGTATCCTTGTAATGCTTGTAGTTATCCACATGGCTTTTTGTGTGGGTGATGTGGAGGTCTCTTACAAAAGTCCGTCATCCTTCCCCACCAATCACCGCAGACTCGTTGCCCTCCTCTTCACTTTGGGATCCCTCCTGCTCTCCCTCTGTGAGGAAATTCTGCCTACATGAAGAGTAGACTGCATGTTGTAGCACCTGCTGCTGTCCTAAGCAACACACCTGCAGTAGCTAAGGGGTTGGTCCCTGGGATATGACTGCAGCATAAGCAAATTAGCTTTAAATTACCGAAATCTATGTACTTTCAGCTGCAGAAAATGCAATTCAGGTTGAAAAACTTGAGGTCCTCTATAAGGCCATGAGTGTTTCACTCTATGCTTCTAGGACTCAGAGCTTTGCATGACCTTCATTCATGCCTTTGCCACAGTGTAGACACACACTCCTGTACATGGGATCAATAAAATCTAGGGACCACAACACTTTATTTTGAGAATTTGAGAATTTGAGAATGTAGGTGTTTCTTGTGGCCCCTGGTGTTCATGTGAATCTGCTRTTTACCGTTTTGCAAACCATACACAGTCATCTGTTCTATTTCACTTGAGCTTCCGCTGACTCATTTCCATCAAAGTCCAAATCACAGCCAGAGAAATCACCAAACATGAATGAAACAGATACTTCAGGGATACTTGGACTTTATTTTGAGGAGATGAGGCCTGGAGCCTTCCTTTTTTTCTCTGACACGCCCATGCAGGTGGTAAAATCAGGTGACTGGGATGGCATGTCTCCAGAGAAGCACTGTGAAAAAAGTCAGAAGCTTTACTGACAACAGCAGTGTCAGTGAGGCTGCACTTTCACCTCCATATACACTAGATTTCACCAACCTTTTTTTCTTTAAAGTTTCCCTATAAGGATTCCCATACAGTAAAGGACACTGGGCTCAGTATCTTTGCTCTGGAAAGAGAAGAAGCTGTGACAGCTATAGGACTCATCTTTACAATTCCAGGAAGAGAGAACTGCACATTACTTTGTTATTTACTGTTGGTGTTAAACCAAGCCGCTGACCAGTTTGGAGCCAATTGTGATAAACATCATATAAACATGCTATAAATGTCAGGTCTTGACCAAAGGACATCGAAAATTACAGCACTGACACCTGTTCTGCTGACCATCAGTCATACCCTACTGAGTCTTGAATACATGAGGTGTTACATCCTTGCATCAAAAAGTTGRTATTGAACCTTTGCGTGCAAACAGTAGTTTTACCAGTTTTTGCTTTCAGCTGTGGTTTTCAAAAAGGAAGTGTATGGCAAACAGGATGCAATCGGATGGTGCATAAGATGGGCAAGACTGTCTCACCGGAAGGGTTACCGAGAGGTGAATTTCTCCTTATTGCTAAAACTTTGTCCAAATATATTTATGTATGCTTAGTTTTGGACTTTGGCAGGAAGCTTTAATGCAGAAACAGCATGCCCTTCCGTCCTTCATGTGTTTAAAAGCTCTTTTGGTGTGAGTCATCGGAATCCTGTGGTTTGTGTATCCTGAAAGGAGAAGGCCTCCATGTGATTATCAGACGTTATGAAAAAGCAGCAGTTTGAAAATAAAATGATAAGGAAGTTCATTATTAGGTAGGAAATGTCTGCTGATGGTTTTCTTCTTTTTTTCTTGTAGGTTTTACTGTTTTGTTTGGATGGGTTGTGAACATACATGGGCTTGCGTGGCTTTGCTTCATAGGCATTTATCATTTTTCAGATGTGCCACAGAACTGCAAGAAGAGGGACCTCCTTATGAACCAAAGAAAATAAGATTCAAATCTGAAACTAGAGAATCATCCTGAATGGTTGTCCATGTGCTGAACTGACCCACTGTCCTATGCCATTGCATGATACAGAGTAACAGCTGTCAAGGTGCATCTTGTCTCATCTTAACTTGAATTTCTCCAAAATAGGGAAGACATCAATTGTTATTGACTTTCTGTCGGTGCCCCAAAGACATTTTTACAGTCTAAACCTCATGCTTTTTCCCCAAAATGTTTTGGATTTCTTGTGGTGTTTTCTCAGGATAGTTCTCAGCATTTACCATTGATCTTTCTGACTTACACCCCGCTGAAATCAGAGGGCTTTAAAGGGCTTGCTGTTGTCATGAGTCTTTGTGATAGAACAGGTTAACAAAATGAACAAAAGGAATCTGGGGTTATAACTAAGTTTTATTTATCCATTTTTACATGTAAATTGAAGCTATTACTGTCTGGAATCTCCAACATCCTATGAAAGTATTTCATAAAAGGGTGTTAGGAGAACACTCTCACTGAAGTATTTGGCGTGTATATGCCTGAGGGATCTCTCAGTGAATGAATGGAAGCATCCACTGGGGAAACTCTCTTCTTCCTGGAAGCGAAAAATAAAATAAAAAGGAGAGACATAAACTATCTCCATGAAGCTAATTACCACTGACTAGCTCAGCAAGTTTGTAAAGTTGAACAACACTTCAGAGAATTGTGGTATGTGAGTTTATTTAGAAAAATTAAACAGTGGCATAACCTTCTTAGCAATGTTTCATCCCACAGAAACAGACTTCTTTATAAACTGCTCTCAAAATGTAGAGCAGATCTGAATTCTAGGAAGTGCCTGGAACACCAAAACATTGTAATTTTTGAAGGATGAGTTACAGTGTGTGTAGGCTGCTCTGGAGTGCTGCATTCTGTTATGATACTTTTTTTTTTCCTGTGTTTAAAAGGATTTTTTCTGCATAGCAGTCAGGTTGCTGTTTGGCGAGAGAATGTGGGTATATACCCCGTTGTCCTCTTCCCAAACATGTAGGTGCACTAGCATTAATCGTGACATTGTGCAAGAGCTGACAACTGGAGCAGTGTTGCGGTGGAGTGGGTTGCATGGTCACTCTATGCATTGTTGTGTCTTGTAAATGCTGCTGATACAGGTATTTGGAGTAATAAATCCATAGATTTAATAATAATGGGCTTAAGAATGCACTTAATACTAAGTCCATGGCATTTCAGTTTGGGGGAAAAGGTACACTATGCTGTATGACCTAAGCAGGAGTTACTTGGTGCATGAATAAGAGACCAGTAGCTTTCCCAATGTAGTAAAGTGTTGTAGTCTGAAATAATAACTGTTTTTCTTTGTGTAGCATGCATTAAAAAAATTGTTCTCCACATGACCTTCATCTTGACACTCACTTTATTAATAACAATAAGAACACACATCGCTTCTAGAAAGTATGATTAGAGATTCTTCAGTCTTAGAAAGAAAAGAGGGTTATAAAAGACTGCCAAGTCTTTCCATGCCTGTAGGACATAAATGAGGTCAGTCTCAAATAAAGTACAATATAATTTATGTGAACATCTGGGTGACATCCAAAGTCTTTGGTTAAATAGAATTACAATGGAGAAGAGAGCTGCAACCAGTAGAATACTAGTAATAACAAAGTTGAGTACAGTTGGTGAAATTCTTCTCAACTGAGGTAAAATGGTAGACTATTCTTTGATTTTCATTTGGGCAGAGTTTCACTTTAACTCTGAACCCAGCAATTTAGGGAAGAGAAACTTGAAAGAGGGTTAACATGGAAAAAGGCTAAAATTTGTATGAAGCGCTACCCAGGAGGATGAAGTTGAACTCTGTTTAACCCAGAATCTTGTATAATTGAGATTCCATTACATAGGATTGTACAGAATTCTACAGGATATTGACTCACTCTTAAATTTGATAGGGACTCTCTGTAAATCTCCCAGGGCATACGGAGAAAACTAGTCACATGCTGTGTTGAGGCCTTCTTTAGTAAGTGTAGGAATTGTAACTAAACTCACAATTTACAAGGCAGAGCCTGATGTACTTCAAGTATACAGCAACTTTTGTGGTTGCTTAGTTGCTTTTTTTTATTTCTAAAAATATAAGGCTCTTTTCTTGCAATCACTTCTTATAAGCTGTTTAGTAACATTGTCCCATTGCTAATCACCTATCTCACATGCATTGGTTAGGAATTTGACTCAAAGTGGTCAGCAGTTTATTTTATATTTTGTACAAATATGAAGTTATAAGTAAAATGAGAACCCTAGAAAAAGAGAGCATTTGATATGGATGTAAAGGATCATGGTTAATCTTGTAAAATTTTATTTTGCAATTTGTTCTAAATCATAAAGTACAGAATTCCATTCTGTTTTGCACAAAGTATTTTCTTACATTCTTTTTCAGTTATTGAGTGAAGTCAGGAGAAAAGGATAAAAGATGGTTTATTTCACTACGTGATATTAATTTCATTGTAGGAAATTAAATACACAAAATGTCTCAGAAGAATTAGAAAACATATTTATGTTCTGATTTGAGTGAGAAGATATGTTTGATTCAGGTTCAGTGAAAAATGGATCAAGCCATAATATCCTATCAAAATTGGCCCCCTTGCTGACAGTATCAACGATTAGTTACAACTGCCCCAGACTTGGTCCCTTCAAAGCAGCTGAGATATGTTGTTGGAGTTCTACGGGGAGAAACTTTTTTGTTCCCTCCTCTATCAGTCTGATATTTTTATGACCACTTAATTCACTCAAGAATAACATTTTTGGAGGAAATACTTCTGATCTGGAGAACTTCTCTTAGGAATGAAACCTTACAAAAAAGTTCCTGAAGTCAAGTGATTTGTGAAGTCTGGGAAATGGGCATAAGAGACTTGACTCCAAGGTCTGTCCTTTTTTTCAGGCAGGAGAACACGAAACACAAAAGGTGCCTATAGAGAACTGCAGGACTGCATAGGCCTTCTTTTGGCAAATAAGCCATTGTAACTGATCATTAAGGGTTTTATTTTTAGTAGCTGAAAAGTGAACAGTGATGCCAGCTGATGTAGAGGAATTTTTACAGATGTTCATAAGGACAGTATATTTGTTTGTAGATATGATATMTTTACTTTTATGTGCACCATTCTGTGATTCTATTACATACTAAGTCCCATTTCTTTGAGAAGATTTCCTTCATAAGGAGATCCCATCACCAGTAAAGGTACTAATATGTGGCTCTTCATGACACCTATTGCAGATGTGAAACGTTGCTTGAAAGCTAGATTTTATATGTTGTTAAAACAGAAAAGCAAATATGAATAAGAAAATCCCATTAATTTTGAAAGGTATGAATCTCAACCAGAGCAGAAATCTTTCAGGGTATAATTTTAATTTAAATTCTTTTTTTCTCTAGCCCTTCACTTCATGATCTGCTCTGGTAGCTCAAACTTCTCATGGTTAGCTCTGTCTTAGCGGAAAGATGTTTTATTAAGACCTGGATTATTATTATTTTTTTAATCCATAGGTTTTTAGTGTACATCAGCAGTGATTCTACACTCTGAACTCAATTTGACATCAAAGAAAAAATCCATAAACCCAGAGCTGAATCCCTTTATGAACAGTAAAAGTGACAAGCATCAAGAAGTGAGCTATCTAAGCAGAAAGCCATCCTCAGACATACCTGTCCATCCATATTTCCTAAGCTAGTCAAATAGTGCATCTGTTTCATAAATTCAAGAAAACATGCAAAGGTAAAGCTTGCTTTATTTTAGATCAGCTTGCTGTGGCCTTCACGACTGCTAGTTCTGGATGTAGAAAATGAATTTAATTTCTGCACTTTTCACTGCTACTGGCTACCTCTAGAGGTGCCAATGTTCCCGTCAATAACCAAAGCAAAACAATAATGAAAGGTTGTTTCAGACTTTTCAGATCCTTTACTCATACCCATTCAGCTTCATCCAAGACCCAGCTACTAGTGTGCTCTTTCCCCTGTCTTTTGTCATTGTCTCTTGTGAATCCCTCTTTAGGTCCCCTGGATCTCTGTTAAATTTACAAAGTCCAGCTACAGTCATGGGCATAAACATCTCTGACCTGGATTCAGATCATCTGTCCTCTTCATCATCTTCAAGTCTTCTTTGTCTCTGCTAGACAAACTGAATTCACCAGTCCATTTAATTCCTTTTCCTGCCTTTTCCCGCACCTACTCCTTGGTGTCTGACCAGCTCCCAGTGCAGGAGGTATCCCTCACTTGCCCCACATGGATTGTCCCTCCAAGCACTTCTTCAGCCTCCCTGAAGCACCAGGCTTTCCTCAATCAATGCCACCTCCAGTCTACTATTTTAAGGGTAAAAAGACACTGTGTAAAATAAATTCAAACTTACAGAAAAGAAAAATAGTGTTAAATCTGGATTTAAATTTTAGTTCTAAAAGAGCTTGGGATTTTAGTCTTGTTGCTTCGTCTTTCCAAGTCTGGTCAAACCTTCTCTGTTTTCACTCAGTAAAACAGAGATAATGTGATATCCTTTGTCATGGCTATTTAGCTTGTAAAGCTCTGTGAAGCGCTAATTCCCTGACAGTGCGGCTAACTTCAGGCATCTAGCTCGCGCGGCTCAGCTGGGAGCTGGATAAGGTATGTGAGCATGGGGTTTGGCACAATGCACTCCAGTCTCATTTGGAGTGCCTGCACAAAAGATAATGGGAATGCAGCTAATAATTTAATGCTTTCCTTCAGATTTATTTCTTACAGCAGTTATAAACGGTTGGAGCTGGATAGTGTTTATTTGTGCGTTGGACAGTGCARGAAGGGGTCTGGCAGCTGCGTACTGCATGAGACATGCAGGGCCGCGAGGGACGCCCAGGGAGAGCCCTGCGCATGCTCTGCAAGAGCGTGGCGAGAACGGCCAGGGCTCTGGTGACTTCAGGAAAATTCAGCAAAGTGCAACTGAGTGTGAGATAAGAAACCAAGCCCATAAGGCTATTGTGAAGGAGAGCAAACAGTTAAGATAAGTTCCCACTTTTACTGTGGGTGTCTGAGTGAAAATTAGTTTGCTTTATGATTAAGAGTGATCTTTTCAGGTGTTTGAGAGAGGAATGTAAAATTCAGCAGTCAAAAGATGAATCAGAGTCTGCTGCGGTTAGTTTACGAATTCCCACTGCATAGTGTAACATAGTAAATCCTCTGGACTTGAATTCTTCCATGTTGAAGAGGCCTGACAACAACAACAAAGCAAACTGATTTCTGCACGTACAGATGTACATGACTTGAAATTATGGATCAATTTCCTCGTAAAGAGGGAGATAAAAGGTTATGAGAAAGAGCACACCTGCAGGGAAAAGCAGGGAAACAAATATACAGTCTAGTGACTATGAAAGTGAATTATTGTGGGTTGCTTGGTAAACGACGGTAGATTTTTATGGAAGATAATCCTGGTGAGTAACAAACATGTTAAGGTATTTATGAGAAGAATTTAAGATGTATAAAGATGATTCCAATTAGATCAGCCACTTGGCTTAAAAATACAGGAATCTAGCCTTTAAAAGTTTGAACTTTTAGTGTTTGTAATAACATAGACTTTCTATTAGTTATGCTAATTGGTGCAACAGGTGACAATAAATTTTAGCAGATGTAAAATCTTGTCACTAACTCAGAGATTAATGATCACAATCCTTAGATTTTTGGAAAAATATGGATGACTTCCATGGAAATAAGCTTGGGCAAAGAAAGAAACACTCAAGTGGAAGGAACATAAAAGAAATTGTTCATTGAAAAAATTGCCAGTAGGATAGCACAACAAATAAAACAGCCAAATACTACACCTGCAGTGTGTTAGGTTAGGAACCATTAATTTTTTCTCTTATATCAGTCTAGAACTGTATAACTTTTTTGTCCAGTTAAGTGCCCTGAAGCAGTACTTTTTCCACTATAACAGAAGAGCCTGAGTTGACTGTTAAATTAAAATTAAATGTTAAATATTCTTGAGTCTCTTTTTTCTCAGTTTTTGCCCTTGAGTTTGCCTTTACAGCTGTATTATTTTCAGTGCCCTACCCGGTGAAAATGAAGGAAGACTTTGCAGTTGGAAATTAGTGATTGGTCCAAAAGTTATTTTGGGAGCTGAAGTAAGAACTAGGTAACACTTAGGTATCAGTGTCCAAAACTGCTATTTGGAAGTTCTCCTGTCCTCTAGCACGACTCTACAAATCTCTTGTATTATTTTTTTCTGAAAGTTATTAGGAATCAGGGGTTGTGTGTCTGGGCAGCTCAAGACCTGCCCTAACCTGCACAGGGCTTTTTTGTGTGTATTTCACACCCCACTTTAATCCAGAAATGAGGCATGGCTCCATCTGTGTTCCTTGGGGATCTAGATTCAGAGGCTGTTTTCACAACAGCCTTGAACACGTGCCATTGCACAAAAAGGCATGTAAGAGGGCAGAAGAGAAAGGGACATAACAACTGTGACCCTCAGACAGAACAAGCAGGCATATCCTCGTTCCAAAAATCGCTCTGTAGTTTCTCCAAAGTCTGCTTAATGTGAGAAAATGATACTAGGATCAGGAGCTGAGACCCAGAGTTATTACTGACCATTCATGTGCTCTTTATTATCCACTAGAACTCTTTTAAGGGAGCATTTACATTAAGACAGGCATTTTAGGTGGAGGCACTAGAAAAACAAAGTTTTGCAGTGTCCTACTGTTCATTATCTAAATGTTGCCATCTGTCTTTGCACTGTGCTTGGTGTTGGTGAAGCTAGGCAAAATACAGTGAACTTTTTTTCACCCAACACATTACTTTTGCTATTGGCAGTATTTACTGGCACAAGTCCTCGAACAGCCATAAAACAAATGGTCTTTTGTATGACACCACATCTTGCTTCCTCATCTGTTCTTGTTTTCATGGCAGCTTGTCCGTAACATATAGGTCTTTTTGCTGTCACCAGATATTGTCTGCCTTGCAGTAGCATAAGGCAACAATGTCCCATCCTGCCTCCTCTCCCCTTTCATAACAATATTCCAGCTTCTCTTAAAGGGAAAAGACAATGTTGACTTGAAGTGCTGATGCAGTTGCAGGGGCAGAGGCTGTGTGACACCTCTTTGGGTTTTCAGTGTGAGCCGTAAGTGCACCCAGAACTTGACCCCCTACAGCCAGTGTTAATAGAACATTCACAGACGGAGGCCAAATGCATTACTGTAGTACCATAAGTACATGAAATACTCTTAAATACCTTAATAATAGATTTTGCATGGGCTTAGGCAGAGAAGGACAGCAGCAGTAGGAACCCTATGCAGCTCTTACCCCTCACTCCTATGGCAGGGAGTAAYGTTGCCTCAGGATGTTTGCAGGGGAGACCTGAGGCTGGAGGACAGGGGCACCTCAAGGACCAGATCCAACCAATTTTCACTTGATTGCCTTTCTGCTTCTCTAGGGCATGAAGCTCAAGCAAGAGCCACTTGTGGGGAGCTTAAAGTGAAGGATATCCAACAAAATGGGAACTATCACTTCTTCAGGACATGGATGCCTGCACTTAGGTGTGAGCAAAATTTTGGACTGTAATTAAAAAGATTTTTCCAGATTAGGGCTGGTTGATAAATTTGCTTTTGCTATGCTGACTGAACCAGAAGAACTGCTGATTGAGCAAGGAATAGAAATTAACTAAAGTCAAACCGAAACAGCTGTTTTCTGCAAAATGTACCAAGAACTACCCCCAAATTTATTTGGTTCTCCCTCAAACCAAATATTTTGCGTATTTTACAGTGATGCTTCCTCCTCATTTTTAGATTATTTAACTCCTTTTTTCCCCCCTTAAATTAGATCCCATTTTCAGTGAACTGCCTTTTCAAAACTAAGGGTGAGAATGTTCTGTTTTGAACAAGGGAAACAAACACTGACCTTTTCCAGATGGAATAAATTTTCCATTTGGAAATGCTGAAATCAAATTGTTGTGATGTTTTAAAAAAACTTCCTGTGGTAAGACGTTTTTGTCCCTATGCTACTTCATTTTCCAGGGAATTGACAATTCATTTGAATGCTTTGTGCAGCTCTGTTCCAGCCACTTGTTTGTTGCAAGTTTTTAATCTATGCAACACTAAAAACCACTTAAGTACTCTCTGTGGTTCTCTGTTCCCTGGATGTAGTAGAAGTCAAGAAAAGAGAAACCAACTTGAAAAGATATGTGTTAGTTATTACTAATTTCCTGTAAAAGCTTAGCCTAAGCATATCCCTTGAATCACTCCTACTTATATCTATTATTCCCAACTCTATAGCGTTCCTGCTGCATAGTACTTTAGAAGATGCTCAGACAGTCTGTTGATCTTCAGGGAAACCCCCTAGATTTCCTTTCCTATTATTCATGGGGATTTCCCAGTCTGCTGCAGAAAAACAAGGATCAAAGTGTCTTTAATGCTGATGGATGTCTCCAGCTTCTTCTCTGCATTTAAAAGCTTAAGCAAGTGATTGGCCATAAATAGAATTATTGAAACAATAGAAGTGGGAGGAACACAAGCAGAGAGTAATATTTTGCATATTTTGCAAAATGTTTAAATAAAATAGTATTCATAACACAGGTTAAGGCATTAGTATTTACCATGCAAAAAGGGTATTGGAGAAAAAAGGAAGGAAATCTGTAGTTTTGTAACTGTACTTTTGCTAGTGAGATAAATAGGAGAAAAATAGTAAAGTTAGAGAGGGGTCTTAAAGCAAAATTAATTAGAGATAGTGACAAAGTATGCAATTGCAGAGATCTTTCAGCCCAGACTGAAGGTATGGGGCTGCAGTGCAGATTTGTGTCTACTGCTTTAGTTAAATATAATAGCACATATAAGAGCACAACCCTGCAGTGCTTGTTGCTTCTGATATCAGGAATCAAGGGTCTCACACCTAAGCATCTCAGGTGATTGGTGCTGCCCCCTACAGCTGATCAGACATTTAAAAAAATAATGTCTCTATGAAGACATATGTTTCCCTAAAATATAGCAGAAAAGAATCCCATACCCAGAGAAAATATTTTTATATTTATTTATATATATCATGAGTAATTGCTGATTTGTTTTCCCACAGACACAATGGTGGAAATGCTGGCTTTAAATCATTACCAAAAGACAATATAGCTATCTTAGAGATATCAGGATGGAAAAAGAAATTAATACAAGCTCTGCCAGAAAATATCCTGCAGAGCATTAACTAGCCTGTGACATCTCTAGATTTCAAATTACTTACCTGTTCAGCCTGGTATTTGAGATAGGTGTCAGTTGCAGTGAGAGGGAATTAATCTATCTGAGTTTTTGCAATCCAGGAGGTGTGTGAACTCTTTCAGGCAAAACATATGTATACAGCTTATTTGCTCATGCACTTAAAACACAAACCGAATCATGATGAAAGGAGAAGTCAGTTTCCTGCCAAGGTCTGACATGAGTGGGATTGACCACATCTTTAAAACTAAGCATATATGTAGTACTATGTTGTTTGTAGCCACTGCTCCTCAGAACTTGGCATTTTTTTCAGTGAGTCTTATAGTATTTTGACATCCAGTTTTAAAACAAGAAGTGCTCCTGCATGCACACACAATTGCTCATAATGATTATATTCAATTTTTCAGTAGTATGAGGAAATCTGCAACCCATCTGAGATCTGTGCAAAAGCTCGCAGACCTGTGTATTTTATCCTTGTTTACTCTTGAATAACACATATATGTTTGTAATCACACATAATTTGTTAAAAGCTGAAGGATTTGAAAATGAAAGAAAGATAGTAACTTTGACTCTACATGAAAATCTGTCCTCATAAAGGCTGAAAGTTATGGCAGTCTGCTTGAAATATATAGAATTAACAGTCAGAAAGGAAACGCTTGCTCATGTATTTTGGAATAAAGCTAGTAAATATTAAATGGCCAATTGTTGTCAGCTTTTGAGAAGAAAGGGCCAAGTTAGCCTTAATAAGTCAAACCTAAATGGAGTTAATCATAGGATGAACTTCTTCCCTTGAGTTTCCTGTGCTCAAACAAGGAAAGATTGAAGTTCTGTGCCAGGGTACTAGTGAAGTTATGCAGGAACTGACTATTTATATCTAGGAAATGTGAGGGCTTAAAACAATGCTCATTTATTATTCAATTCAGTTGCAAGTAATTCTTGTGTGTTTGTCAATGGCTTTCACATTGGGCTCAGTGCTGCCTTCTGCTCTGTGCGCAGTACATCTCCCTGGCCCTGCCTGCTCACATTTGAATCTCTCGTAGGAATAACACAGCAAATCAAACTGACCAACCCCTGTTGGTGGAAGTTTGGGCCAAGTCTTTATCTCCTTGACTGTTTGTTGTGAGACTATGAACATCAAAGATGAAGTGTTAGAGTGCCTGGAAAGGGTCATGAAACTCTTGGTGAAAGATGTAATAATGTATAATATTGTTTTTTAATATTTTTTAATTTTGGCTTTTTTTTTTTCTCCTGGTCATGAGCTCCTTGCAGTGCAGGACAGAGACTGTCTGATGCACTTCTGCCAGCAAAAGGAAATAAAACCACAGAAGCAATGAATTATGGTTTGGCTTTGAGCTGTTCCATATTCTTGTTCATGATTGCCTGGGGGAGAGTCGTCTAAAAATGTCACCTACATAGCGTGTTTCCCAGTGGTGGAGAGATACCATAACGAGTTACTTCAGAATCCTCAGACCAGCACTGCTGGTGGAGCAGGTGGCTGTGCTTTGGCTGACTTCCCTCCGTCCCGGAGTAACCCGAACCTTGCAGCACTACATGATGCTGCAGGAGCACTCCTTTGCTTGCCTCTGCCTCACTACCTCCATGCACAGCGGCCTCCAAAGTGGCTGTGATGGACAGCAGTGACATTGCCAGACCTACTATCTTGTGTGATGGGCACTGGGATTGGGGAAAACAGCTCTCTGTTGACATAACTGTGGTTGCTTTCTGTACAAATGCAGATATGAAGTGCACTCCTCATGTGAGACTTAGCTGCGAAACATACAGAGTGTTCCAATACTTAATCTTAAAATGCATATAAATAAACCTTCTCCTTGCTTCTTCTCTTTTAAGGAATATGCTTATTTTATTCCATGAAAAGGGGAGAAAGTGAAAATAAACATCCTGTTAAATCAGAGAGAAAACTTTTGTCCTTGAACCAAAGGTTTCATGAAGACCAGTCCAGATGGGACAGCAAGTACGAAGCCCTCAGTTTGACAAAGAGAAAGTGCAGTCCCCAAGTTTGTTAAAAGGTGAGCAGTAAAATTATGGTAGCATCCAGTACCCCGTATCCTCGAAAGATGGGCTCCACAGTGTGTCATTTATTTCCAGGTTGCTCGTTTGACATTTAGTCCTCATGAATGATATAGTAAGAAAGCCAGTGACTCTTCCCCCGCTTTTCTAGGTGTAATTGAGGGGATGCTGGGTCTGTCAGGAGGAAAATGATTTACTGCATTAATAGCATGCTGTCTGCCAAATGGCAATGCTAGATGGTACTCCTAAACCTCCTACAGGAGGAACACACCTTCAAAAAAAGTGGTCTTAGCCTGAAGATCCAAGAAACTTTTAAAGAAGTGATTTGTGTGCATCTATGCATGCCTTTACCTGGCCTATCCTACACTATTTATGTGTTAATAGTGACATTTGAAAAAATTTTCTCTGCTAGTCCTTGGTCATGATTATTTTAAGGGGGCTCTCACTTTTCCTTTCCTGTTTTCCCTTAACATCCACATGGAATTAGAGGATAGTCGATTTTACTGCACTTAATTGACATTTGGAGAAGACAGAGGGCAAATGTTGTCAGTTCTGGTCTCAGTCAGGTGAGCACTTATTATGTAGGAGACTCTTGCCTAATGCAAGTTGTCTCACTGAATTTCATGGTACTGTTTGTGTGCATATATCTTTGTTGGACCAAGGCCTGCATGTCCACACATGTCTCTAATATAATGCTTTCTGCACATTGTGCTAAATCTAATGGCAATACTCACTTATGACTTGATCCTGCTGATACCTGAGAAAAGTGCATTTAATTTCACCTCTGTGAGAAAAGTTCACAGGCATGCCAGTGTTTGCAGGATATGGAGAGCGTCCCCCCCAACCCTTTTTTTTATAGTGCTCAGGGTTTTTTGGTGTTCAGCAAGCAACATGAAAATTGCAGGAAGAAAAGTGGGTTGCAGTCTGGAAAAGTGTGAAATAGACACCTAGCCTGCGTTTATGTAGTCACATCTTTCCTGAAAGTGCAGCATCTTTTCAAGAGGAGCCACTTCAGTCTTAGACACTTGAAAGAATTCATCCCCTATAACTTGAAACACCCACTGGGACCAGTAAAATCAGCCAGCTGAGCTTGTATATGTGTGGAGCAGAGGCAGACAGGCATTGCCAGAAAGTGATTTCAGGAAAAGATGAATTTCTCTAAGTACAAGGGGGAGCCCCAGAGAGACAAGTTTCTAACTTAGCTCAACTGAAGTAATCTATTGGGTGCCTGAACTGAGGTGAAATGACTGTCACTCACCTCATTACTCACTGTAGGGTGCATTTGGTACTGATTTAAGGCTTTATTTTATGCTGTCACAACTGGGTTGAAGTGATGTTGCCTTGTTGCCACATATTTCTGGCTTCTTGCAAGATTTGTTATAGATGGAAGCTTTCTTCAAGCCTTACTTCCTGCAAAAAGGACACCATTACAGAATTTTTATTTCTTTTGTTTAATTAATTTCTTAAAGAAAAAAAGATTATTTATAATTTTCAAGGTGGATTTGGAAGGCCTCTCTTGACATTTTGCATGATCGGTATTGGCATTAGATGTGCTGCAAGTTCTGTATAATTTTGTGTTCTCCTCCTGTCTGCAATGCTATCAGCACCTCATGATCCCAAGCGTCTCACATGCCTGGCTGGATCAGTCCAGAACTGCAGATTGAGTCAGACGCCTATACGGCTGGTTTATCTGGGAGCTTTCTTCACTGCCTACGCAGTCCTGAAGGAAGTGCTGAGAACAGATCAATAGAAGTTAAAGCACAGCCAGGTCCTTAACAGTGGCTCATTATTGCCAGTGCAATAGTAGAAACATCTGCATTTTCTTTAGCATTTTCAGGGGCTTTTCTGTAGTTGCATCATAACCTGCAGGACACCAGCTGCTCACTACACAGCAGAAGGGCTAGGTAACACCTCAGGATGAGAGGCCACAGTTCCCAGCCCTGCCAGCTTCCATCCTGGTGTCTCCATGCCCAGGAAATCACACTGAGAAGTTTGCTGTTTGGGTGGTAGATACAGACGAGAATATACACCCAGTCTTAAGGAGAAATGGCAATGGGGACAAGCAAAGCTGCTCTTCTTCTGACTTCTGGCTAAACCCTAGGGCATGTTTGGGTTTGTTTAAGGTTTTTTTTGCCTTTGTGCGCTCCTTCTTCTGGCTGGTGAGTTGTGAGCTCCCCCTCCTGTTTTGGCACACTCTAGCCATGCTTGCTCTGTGCCTTTCACCCATACATATCATGAGTTATACAAGATGGTTAATTCTTTGACTGCCTGTAGTCACTGTGTGTTTCAAAAGGTGAACCATGCTGAGCTTAGGGCTGATGCCAGCTAATTTCACCACGCAGCAGTCTGTGCAGGTCTCGTCTTTGGTGTTGCAGGGTTCAAGTTCATCCATGAGTACAGCTTGAATGAGAAAGTCATGGAGTTCAGGAGGCTGAGGAGATGAAATAACTGCTGTAATGAGAAGGCTAACGGACTCTGCAGCTGTTTTCCCTGACTGTGGGGGAAGGGGGAACTTCTAATATTAGTCACTACAGCTGATTTAATCTCTAATGTTAGGGCCTTGGTAAGCATTAGGATTAGATATTTTGGGAAGATAGAAAGTATGGAGCTGAATAATTTATGTGTTTTAGAAGCTGGAGCCAGATTAAGTTTGGGAAATGCAATACAACTTGTTCTGGGCATATTTGGGGTTGGAAGGTTTTAATCTATCATCTGAGTATGTGACTGTGCTAAGACTTTGGTAAGGATTGGCAGGAGCCTTAGAGAAAGGGTAATTGTGAAGGGAAGACGGGAGCAGGCTCCACTTAAGTTCCTGCCAAAAAGCTATTTCCTTATCCTCTCTTCCAAAGGAGTACATGTACGTGTACGACGGTTAAACTCTAAGGCTGAAATTGTAGTTCTGGTTATTAATGTGCTCTGAGAAGTGGAGGCAATGTAAATTTGCACATTAAACTTCTAGTTTTAGGCACAGTTTCTGCCTCATTGTAGCAGGACCCAAATGGCTCAAAATAAAATGTACTGGAATGAAAAATAATAGAAAAAATTATCTTCACAGTGAAGAGTTGTTGAGGAATTTACAAAAATGAGGAGTTTTAAAGATTACCTTAAGTCCTTTCTGTAGCAATTAAACCATGCCCAACAATGTTGTAACTTGACTTCTAGATCTGATACAAATCTTGATCAGCAAAAGGTATTATAGCATAACAGATATGACAGCTTTTGTCATGCGAGCCTACAGGCATTTCAAGTCTTCCATGCAAAAGACCAGAGGCTTATCAAGTCTAAGTCATTTTGTATTGATATTAATAGTTAATGTTAAGCACCATTTATATAATACCATGGAGTCAAGGCCATCAAGGCTGTCAAGGCTGTTTTGAAACTGAGGACAAAATGAATATTTGCTACTATGCAGCTTTTACCAGCTCTAGTTGTGGAAAACCTCTGCAGGAGTCAGTGTGTGCTGCAAGCAGCTGATGACTCTGTAAGGCTTGGAGCACATTTCCTGGGTGGGCATGGAAGTGAGGTGTGAGGAGCAGCACTGGGGAAAGACACCTCTGGTTCCTGTGCACCCCTGACCACTTACCAGCTCCACCTGCTTCTCAGCAGCTCTGTCCTCTGCTTGGAGCCAGTCTAGTCCTTCAATAGTTGGATTAACCTTTGAGTAGTCTATGCAAAAGGCTACTAAGATGCAAAGAAAGTATAGGCTAGAGACCCACTAAAATGGTGACTGCTCCTGAAAACAAGCATGGCATGTGAAATGGCAGCTAGATGTGCCTTCTCCTCTCTGCGTTATATTTGTCTCTTGTGGACCTGCAGCCCCTCGCTCACCTTGTTGTTGCTACCCATGTGCTGTTTTAACTTGCACAGCCCAAGCTCCGGTTCCCAAGACAAGCTATGCTAACTATTTTTGCAAACCTCCTTAGTGAACCTAATATCCCTTTGTCTGGGGGAAAACAGCCCTTCCTTAACAGCTGCTATTTCTGCCTCTGCCTCTTCAATGACTCTCCAAAGGCAAACCAAGGTTTAGGTGTTTTGTGGCACAATCTCTGATCACAGGCTGAAACTTCAAGTTCTTCATAAAGAGGAAATTTAGGTTTTCAGTCAGGATGCAGTGGTCAGGACAGAGATCAAACCGAGTCCCATCATGAAGAAAGAAAGAAGTAGCTACACACTGTGGCCTGTGCAGCTTTGTGCAAATAGTCTTTTCAGTTGGCCTTTCGATGTCATCTATCTTCAGTCACATGAATATGGATGCACGATGTAGGGTATTTTGGCACCTAAGTTGTCCATTCTGGACACAGAAGTGTGAAACTACGTAAGTCAGGCATACCTATTTAAAATCAGTCTAAATGGTCATTTGTAAGATGTTTTAGGTAGCTGTTCTGGTTGTCAGTTGATTACATTTGCATTCAGCGGAGTGTTTGCTGGAGACAGCTGGTTGACTGAGCTTTCTTTCAGGAAGAGAGCTGAGGAAGGAACAGGAGACAGGAACAGTGTACAAATTATGCACCGTTTTCTTTCTCATCCCCATTTCACAAGCTGATGGTGTAGGAAGCAGGCAGTGGAACTGGATATATTTCACCTAAGGAAGCAGCGGTATTTGCCCATCAGCCACAAAATCCTCTCCATGCTGTGCCTGCAGACACAACCAGCAGCAGGTTAGCTGCAGCACTCAGCTCCATGCCAACAGCTCTCTTTAGCTGAGCACAGAGCTGATGCAGGCTGCTGGTTATAAATCCGTTTGCCTTGCAGACGGGTGTGTTGACTGTCACCAGTTACGCTGATGTAATGGCATTACTGTTCTTACTGATGTATTGATAATACTGAGAAGCCAGGATATCATTTATAATAAGATACATAGATACTGGTGTCTATAGTGGTTGTAACAGGAAACAGCATACTATATGCAATAGTAACACAGTGTTTCTTGGCTTTGTGGTTACACTAGCATAGCATGCCTTTAGCATAAGGCAAATTCAATAGTAAATGGGTGGAGATTCCGTATTGTTGGACCTTATATCACCTACAAAAAACGGTCAGTCTGTGGAAGGAAAGAAATGACTAAACCACCCAGGGCAAGCACAGGAATTTTAGCTTGAATTCTGAATGTGTGGGAGAATAGTTTTGACTCTTCCATAAACATGCAGAAAGTTACATTACCTGAATGTGATCTCACGGTGTGTCTTCAATCACTGTATCCACTGCTGTTAGAAAAAGATCTCTCATATGTGCCAGTCAGTTAGCCCAACTTGATATCTTCTCTTATTAAACCCAATAGTATTTTGAAGACCAGTCTTTTCCTTAATTACTCTGAAATAATTAGTATGACCAATTTTCTGGGGAAATTAATACTATCATTTTGCTTGGTAGAGAATATACAAATAAAAGGAAAATGCAAATGGAATAATTTAGAAAAGGGCATCATTGAAATAATGGAAAGGAAGTCTTGAGTCCTGGAATAAAGAGTGATCTGTCATATTAATGCCTGCTTGCTCTTGCTGTTTACTACTCCTCCCCTGCACTTCTCCTAAATTCCCCTGTATTCAGCATTCATTTCAGTTACCACTGAAATAAAGAAGTGTCTTTCCCCTGATTACTGGGAGGCTTTAGGTGGGGCTAAGGAAAATAGAGCTTATATAYTGATTAGGCAACACACCTTAAAAATTTTTTTTATCTTAATCAACTAAAACCAGTTACTATCGGGAGTGATATTACTACACAATTATATCACTCCAAGTAATAATAAGTTACAATCTTTTGCTTATTATTAGCATTGTAACATAGTTATTTTACTATAAAGAAAAATTATAACTTACAGAGTATTATTAAGTTATTATTAAGTATTAAGTATTGTCATTAATTATTAATTAATTATTAATTAAGTATTAAGTATTAAGTATTATTAAGTTGCAATTCTTCTCTTCTTTCCTCCTGCACTTAGTAGTAGTCTATGGCTCCTCATAAGTTTTTTCTTACTTGACCCTCCTACGCCAAGCCTCTCAGGCACAGACTTGACGGTGAGTCCAGTGGGTTGTCCCAGGGGACCTCTCCTCTGCCGTGGTCGCTGGGGTCTGCAGGTCACCTTTGCCGCTGTCCAGAGGCGCCTGTGCTCCTCCCACCATAGCGTCCCCACATTCACTGTTCACCACCAGATTTCATACCTATTCGCTACTTTTTATTTTCCTGAACCCACCCCTTATCAACCCTGCTCCTCTTTTGCTTTGCGCAAACTCTGCCCAATTACCTAGGGGCTTCCAATTAGCCCTTCCCCTGATTACTTTTTTCTCATTGGTCCTGGTTCTATTACATCTGTACCCAAACTCAGTGTTTCTGACGCAGTTATCTAGGTAATTTCCGCCTAATACAGTATTACTGATATAGTTATCTACATGAAGATGGCCTTGAATCTCGAGACACCCCACTGATCTCATTGTTCGTGCTTATTATATTTCATTTCCATTACATGCTTTTTGGGCAGAGTTGTCCTACTTTAGCCTTGAGACCCCTACCTACTCCTTTTTAAGCTCAAGCAGTTTGAACACGAGAGCAACAACATAACGCAATTGGTGCTCACACCATGCTTCTGCCCTTGAACAGTTTTTGTCGCAGCTTTGGCTTCCATTAAAGGCGATAGCTAGATCTGACGCTTGTGTTCCAGCAGGACCTCTTGCTCAAACTATGTCCACAGACATATTATTATTCCAGCTTTACCCTCCCAGATCAATCTAGAAGAGATTTCAGAGACCAGCTTGCAAAAAGTATGCAAATTAGTACAATCAGAAGTAGTTGCATGGGCAAACTTGTTTGGATATAAATGTCTGTAGAATCAAGCCCGTTTGTTACAAAGATTAAAAAAAGAAAATTCCATTTTTGCATTGATGATGATAAGAAATCACTAGGAATTGGTGAAATCTGGAAATTTGTTTCTTTTTTTATTTACAGATTAAGAATTCACACATCTGGATTGCAATTTTCTTGAATTCATTTTTATTTAGGCTTATTTTCTGATTCACATGAGTTATTTTGATCATCAGTTTGTGAACAGGTTGTATGGGGCGGTTGTTTGAGATCTTTGTTTGAATACCTCCATTTCTTGAGATGTTTCTGACTTGCTGAGAATCACTTCTCCAGGATGGAACATGTGGACTTCACATTAAAATTTATATTTGCACCACTTCACTCCTTTAAATAGCCTATGTGTCTGCAACACTTTACAGAAATGTACTTCAATTTTTTTTGTGTGTGTGAGAGAGATTATCTTTAATTTACTATATAGTAATTTGTTTTTGGCAGGGAGATAAAAAACCCAAGGCCCACAGTAGACATGTACATAATCCACAAAAGCTTCTATGCAAAAGTGTCAGTTTTGTCATAGATCTGCACTGAAGCAAAATTTAAACTGTGTGTTATGTCAATAGTAGTAACATGTGTTATTCATTTGGTAAACAATCTTCCCGCTGAAAAACCAGGGCAGTGACAGAGGACAATAAGTAGTTGGAAGTCTTTAGGAATGCACGACACTGTTCTCTCCAGAGTAAAGAAGGATAACTGGGGAAAAAATTAGGGAAGAATGACTGCAGTTGAATAGTGAAAAAACATGTGATGCAGCTGCTCTTGCAAGGAATATTCATTGTTGCACTTGACATAGCTGGGATATTAGCTAGTTTGTTAAGATGTTATTTTAAGGAAATAGTGAATTTACAAAGTAGAAGTTAGAAGCTCATTGCTGATTAGGGATGCCAAATATAGCAGGAGTTTTGGTTGTGCTATAACCACTGATACACCAAACACCTCAGAATCAGTGAATGTTTGGCATTAGTATGCTTGCTCTAAGAAACACTATGTCTTAGCATCCAGCATCTGGGTTGTCGCAAACTCATAGCTTAAGATTTTTTCCCCTCAGATTGGCTTCTATATTAAAATATATTGGTATTGTTATGTTTTGCTTTATACACTGAGAACAGGCTCAAAGACAAGGAGGAAATGTGTGGCTATTTTTGGCACAATATATTAAAAAACGCAAATGATGTCTAGAGAGTTAAGGATAAATTGGTTTGAGAAAGTCAGTAAATTTGATTTGTGAGATTTTTGTTTATGCCAGAAGAAGATTAATATTTCTGCCTAGAAGTTACTTAACCATTGACTTCCTTGAGATAAGCCGTGGTTTTGTAGTTTGATTCATAAACAGCTCACTGAGAAGACCTGCTTGTTTTTTTGGTCTCTTGCCCAAAATAGGCAGGTCTGTGTTTTGCAGCATTCTGAGATGTTGCATTCGCTCCTTCAGCAGGGAAGGCCAGGCTGCTGGTCTGGAGCCAGGAATGGGGCTTGCTGCCCCAGTGGCTCCATGGGTGCCATCACCTGTGGGGCCCAAGCTCCTCCTGGTGTCCCTGGTCTGGGCTCAGAGCCAAAGTTGGGAAGAGATGTGGACCATAACACACTAGGAAGTGGCAAGTCAGGTGACGCCAATTCTGTGTTATTCAACTTTTTTTGTTTTTGGCACTGAACATATTAAATTTTACTCCATGTGAAGAGTTGCAAAGCAGTTCCTTTCTGGGGAAATCTGTGCTGACTTTGTAACGATGGGAAAGCGCAGAGGGCAGTGGCTGTAAGTGATGCTTGCAGTTGAGTTTGATGTAGGGTGTACAACTATTTACTTCTCCTTAATGGTAGATACAATTTCTTCTTGCTTAAGCAAAATGACAGTTTATTTTCAGCAGTTGATATGAACCTATCCTAGTAGATTATAAAGCTTGGGCACAGTCGCCTATCAAATGGAAGTCTAGGTTCCCTTGTAAAATATTTTATAAAAGCCACAAGAGGGTGCTCAAAGCCTCCAGCAACATTAAAATAACGTCCCACAGAATGGAAGCTTTCAGCCATGAGGGAAACTTCACAGATTCAGTGCAGAACTGGACATCTGTATGGGTAACTAAATTCTCAGATATCATAATTAAAAAGACTGATGTAAATTTTGGAAGAGATGTAAATGTCATGCTTCAGGTTTCACTAAACTTTAACTGTGAGAAATCTGGTTAAGATACAGAGCTACCTAACTTGAGGGATCATACCTTTTGAGGAATGATACTAGGTGATGCTGGTATACAGGATACTGGACTAAACCCACCTCATATTTCATCTTAGTAATTCTTTAAAACTCTTGAGATTTTGTTTTTTTCTTAGACTTGAGACCTGTGGTCACTTCCTGAATCTGTCTTAAATCTGTGTTAGCTCCTGTGTGACCTGTTTCCAGACTTCTTTGACAATACCATATACCTTTTTCCCAGTCTCGGTTGCTCTGTATATTCAAAATGTAAGTTCTTCAGGGCAACATCTGTCCCTCACCACATGGTTGTACAATGCCTAGAGGCAGTGTACAAATAAATTGCAGCAGCAAGCTGCCCAGTTGTAATGACATCCTCTTCATTTGCATCTACCAAGAATTTTATTCTCTGGAATTTGCAGTCCATGTCTGTTTGTTCTGAAAAGTAAATCAAGGACAGTCATGTTGATAAATCTTAAAACAGGCTCAGCACACAGAAGAACTAGAAGAGTCTTCCCTCAAAAAATATATCCTATAGATACTGGTGCTGACTTTACTATTGGAATTTGGGGGGTCCAAAACATCCCCAGTGCATAGGCTTTAATGGAATGACAGTTAAATTGCAGAAATCTCACACTGCTTTACTCCAGCAAAGCTAAGGTTAGTGATATATTTTATTCTCAGAGCGCAGATTTCTGTAACTTTTGCAACGCAGAGTAGTCATCAGGGAATATGTCAGCATGTGCGCTTGTATGTGGGAATATGCAAGCTTATTTAGTGCATTGTCAATAGCTTGTATTAAAGATAGATATCAGATTTTTCTGGAATTTGTCATTTTAAAATGACACTTTAAATGACTACTGTTATTTTTGTGCTAATAGCAATATTTAGACAAACCAAGTTTCATAACTATATCATTGCAGTAAAATCATAGCCACTAAACAGACATTAACATCAAATTGCATTTCAGCATATCTTTTAAACAGTTTTAAAGTACTTGCAATATTTAACTACTGAGGCACTATGTTTCTGACTGGTTTATTAGAGCTTTAACTTTATCAGGCACAATTTATACTATTTCAATTTATATTCGGGATAGGAGTTGTTCAGCTTCAGTATATCCCCCCCATTTTTACTATTGTACATTCTCTTGAAGGTTGAAAAGCTGCCAGTTTTGAATTTAAGAGAGAGACATGTTAATTGTTCTATGCTTTCTTCAGGGTGAGCCTGTGTTCCTTGAAGTATACTTTGGAGGATATTAATAATGAAGTTCACATTAGACTAAAGGACATAGCCCTCCATGATACAGGAAGGAGGGACAGGAGTTAAATTATTCCATTTTTAAATTTCATTAGTTCTGACTGCAGTAAACCTCAGGTGGGATATTATTACAGATCACCGCACCTTTGCCTGTTACGAATACTGATGGACAGCAGACCTGTGCGCGTTTACATCAGTATAGACCTATATCTTACAGAATATGGGTCTAAGGAATACAGAATTCCTTAGAAAAAGGAAATACAATACGGAACACAGGTTCTGTTTTATTTTTTTCCCTGACTTTTCTTTATCCTTGTCTTTTCTCTCTGACCCCTCTCATTTTTACCTGGTTTAGTGGTTACTTAGTTGTTCCCTCTCCCTGGTTATAGCTGAGCTATCTGAGGAGTGATGCAGTAGGTGCAGACCCGTGTACTTTGTAAGCTTACACACACAGTCTCCTTTATGCAGATGCTACAGCCCTTTTCTGGAGATAGTAAGATAAACGAGCACAGAGAATTTATAAAGGTTTGGTTGAAGTAAACAAGCAAATTTCTCTTCAGAACAGGCACTTCTCATTTTTCCCTCTTTGGTAGTAGTTCTAAACTACAAGCAAAAGCACTAGAAAATGAATCCATGAACCATCTTTGACTCTTCTTGTTTACTCCTTGTGTAATTCCATTTACTCCAGGAGTGGGTCCTGGAACAGACATCACTAGAGGATTGTGCCTGTTGTCACTCTATCACATGGTAGAAAACTCTGTTGACTTAAAGCTTTTCTGAGTTTACACGAGGGTTTTTGAGAGTAGGATCTGGGGAAAAAAGCTTGCTATTTAGTGTCCCAGAAAAACTGTTTTCATTTCTTAATTTGGGATTGAAAAGGAAGTGAGTTTTGCAAAATTTTCCTGCATTTCCCCCCCAAATCAAGTTCAGAAAGGTCAGCTTGTTATTAGGGTCTAGGTGAGGTCATCTTGGCAGCTGATCTGATCCAGGCTTCTTAAAACACAGCAGCTGTAGCTTGAAATCAAGGGCAGAATAAGATATAAAAGTAGCATAGGGATGAGCATTTCTGCAGGTGAAGTCCTGCCCCAGGAGAGTCTGCCTGTTTGAGCCATCAGGCTTGGATGCTGGCATTCCAGCCTTGCTTTTACCTGAAGCTCTGCATCATACAAAAAGTATGGCTTTTTCCTGACTATTTACCATGTTAAATGGTTTCTTTTTTTTCTCAGTTAAACTCAGTGCTGTGCATTACGTTTTCTTTTGTTCAGGATGGAAGAGACTGAGGGCTTATCTGAAGTAGTTTTCCTGCAACGACTTCTGTCAGCTACAAAGTGAATTTAACATAACTCAAAACATTTTTTTTTACATTCACTGTTTTCTTGAGACTTGCTAGTTTAAGCATGAATTTTGTGAGGCATCCTGCTTTCATCAGTCTAAAAATAGAAGTATTGGAATGGAAAATGCAGTATTTGTCCTCTCTTGGGAACACAAACAAGCTTCTTCCAGTTCACCTTCAAGCAACTGGAGGCAGCATGTGACATAAGATGCTTCAAATGCCTAACAACATTGATGACTAGTTGCCTTTTGAATTCTTAGAATAAGAAAAGCACCAGACTGAGACAAATACTGGTTTACTGACCATATATTCCCTTGTTCACGTGTTGCATAAAACGAAATGAAACTTGAAAAAAATCCAGTTTTTCCTATTTGTGTTTATTTGGCCTGCTTCTTAGCTACCCTTTAAGTAAACTGAAAGTCTAGTTTCATTTTTTAAGGAAATCTAATATATTTTGTGTTTTGGTTCATGCTAGCAGTTCAAGGCTGAACAAAAATGCAGGGAAATGACTATTTAAAAATATTCTTTCTGTTGGATTTTGATTTATGAATGTATGGAATATTAATGCTATTCCTGGCTGTTCTTAGAAGTTCTACTTTAGCCCAAATTTGACTGGAACATCATGAGATATGAAAGTGAGTCTGGATATATAATTTCATTCAAAATTAAGCTGGAACACTGATTTTCATATAGGTAGACCAATGACATTCATACAAAGAAAATTATATATTTCCAGTAAGCTCAAAATGAGAGGCCTAACTGTGTCATATTTATTTAAAATTAGTGATACCTTATTGCACACACAATCTCCTGTATTAACAACCTGTGATCTCTTGGATGGAAAGTGCACATTCAACCAAAATGTAAATATTCACAAGAAATGTCTCATTTTCACTCATTTTTTTTCTTATGATAGTTTTCAAAATGTTATACTACACAGAGAAAATGCTGCTTTTTCTCAACTTTTGTTTCTGAAAGGAAAAAAAGTGAAACATAACATTTACAGCAGCCTTTATTTTTTTCTGACAGGAAAAAAGATATTTGCCATAATTTTCCAAGAGGCTTTAGCCATGCTTCAAATCTCTGGACTTTGAGACCACAGGGGACACAACCAGGTCTACACCAAATCCTGCCATACCTGCTCATTACTTACATGGCCGTCCCTGTCAGCTGTCTCCACAGAACAGAAACTCATTTCTCTACCTACAGAGGAGGATGGTATTATTTTATGTCAATTAGCTTTTTGACCACTGGGCTGTAGAGAGGCTGTTGGTGCAAAATTATCTTTCTTCTACAATCCTAGATGGAAATAATGGTTTAAGCATCTCCACCATCTCTCTGTATTTAAGTGATGAAAGATCTAAATACTAAGGATACATTATTCTCTTCTATAGAAGAGTATTTCCATTGTATGGAGACTCCTGATGGCAGACCAATTTTTTTTTTTTTTTTTCAGGAGATTTTGGAAGCACATTTTTAAGGCTTGATATTAAACTTTGTTGGCTAAAATTGCTTGGAAGAAACAACAAGATGCTGAAATTCATATTTTCTCTGTTCAAAGTGAATCCAAGTAAATTTATTCATTCATCACTGGGAAGGACAGCTCTGGTAGTCATAAATATGAGCAGAGCTTCAAGAATTTTTTTTAATATAAAGCTATTTTATGAAAAATACCGAGACATAATTTATAAAACTCACACTATACTGTACAGATTCTGTAACTGCTATACAATATCTGCTTGAGCTGACATTGAATTATGTAGTTTGGCTTCTAAATCCCAGAAAAATTAGGCAAAGCTTTTGCTTGTTTTTTAGATTTGCATCCTCACTGAAAAAGCTGCTGAGTCCATCTATGGGCCCTTGAAATAAACACCCATGTTTCATTACTCAGCAGCACTGGTATTCATACTGTGAGCACACATAATGCCCCAAAAATAAGGCTGTGCAGTTTTACACTGCTTGTATTAGTATTTGTGTGAACCAAGCAGCTTCAGATATCTCAGTTCTTGCACCAGGATCTTTAGTAGTTCATAGTATTTCGTGCCATATATGATTCATACTTCACAAGAAGACCACGTAGCATCTGTCCTTGTAATGCTGTTTCCCAATACTGCAATTCCCAAACATAAAAGGAGTGAGATTTTATTTGTTTTGACCTAAATGTAAAGATGAGGGAATTGGAAGAAAAAAGAGAAGACTGCATTCAGCTGTAGTGACATGGCTTCTCAGGGTTTGTTCTTTAAGAAGATAAAATCCTTCTTGTTTGCTTGTGTCCTGCTCTGCTTCTCCCTGAGCTTCTGCTACCTCAGACCACAAGCACTGTATGAGCTTTATCCCTGTGGCATTTCAGCTTAGGGATGGAAGATGTACAAGAAGAAAGATTAAGGTTTTGTGTAATTAATACCACTTTTAGACTGAATTACCTTTGCAGTTGATTGTGGTGAACTGGAGTCTGAAATTAGATCTGAAGTGAAATTTCAGATACCCAAAGCAGTCGCTGGGATATGTGTGTGTGTCAGATCTGAGCTGCCCTGCCAGTGTTAAACGTGCATGTATATCTGAATTCACAGAAACTGATGGAAGTGGATCAAAAATCCATCCAAGTTTCACTCACTGAATAAGACTTGAGGTCCTTGAAAAAATCCTCCATTCTTGTTGGAAAACTTGAATAACAGTCAGTGAGCTTTGAATTTTTGTTCCCAGGTATTCCCTCTGCTGGGTACAAAACTCCTTAAAGCAGCATGTGATGATTCTGTTTTAAAGTTACTGTTGGATAGCAAATGGGTAACTTATCGTGAAATTCAGAGAATGATTACAAAGTACAGAAAATGATACATGGGACTCACTGATTTTTCAAAATTTTTTAGCCTTGAACAAGGAAAAGTGCATAATTAGCTTTTGTTTAATACGTGGAAAGTTTGTTATCTATTATCCAGTGAAACTTGATCAAGCTTTAACTATTTCAGATTACAGAGCTCCTTCTACCTCAGTGTCATATGGAGTTCAAATGTCCTGAATTTACTTTGGGATTCATATTAAACCTGAAACCATAAAACTTTAATTCACTGGGTAATTTTCTGTCCTATGCTTCAGAACTTTTGCCTGATTTGGAGTAGCTTTACAGGTACTTTCTTGTTCTGTTGAGCTGTGAGTCCCTCAGCACAAGCCTTTCATGAAAAAAAAGTAAGTTTCTGATTCAGGTCACGTGCCTGTTTGGAGGCCCAGGTCAGTGTGGAGGAGTTTCTGAAGCAGAACAGCTTGTGGGGCTGCCCTGGGAAGTTACGTTTGCTGCTGTTCAAAAGTCAGAAAATTCTCATGCTGTCAGTCGGTGTGCCCATGGGTTTCACAGATCCTCCTCCACAGAAACCACTGGAAACATAGCTTGTTGAAGAAGAAACTACTTTTCCGGAGCACAGGAAGGATTTTAAAGTATCAAGACTATCAGACTCTCAGTTAAATGTATCCTTAGGTGTTGGACAGAAAGGTTGAAATATATGATAAATAGAAAGAAAAGGGACCTTCTTTCATGTTTCTGGAATTAAATGGAGGGTGTTTCTGGAATTAAATGGAGGGATGAATGTGGAAATCAATTTTTCTTACCTGTTGTTATTTTTGCCCACTGAATGAAACCATTCATAGATCTAGATTACCCCAAATTATTAAACTATTACAAAAATCATTATCTTGGAATGAATCTGTTGCCTGGGAGACTTAATAAATTGATAGGAAGCTGTTATGCTGCTCTTTTTTCTGTGTGTCTTCTATTTCTAGAGCTTGCCACCTGTGCAACAAGAAAAGGAGATCTGTTTAAAGTGTTTTTCACTCTCCAAACATGAATGTCTTTATTCACAGCATGAGACTGTTGCTACAACTTAACAGGCTATTCTCCCCCACTATCTTCTATCCTTTTTTCTTTTTGCACCTATGATCCTGTCAAGCCTTAGGGAAACATTTAGCCCTCAAGCTCAGAGCTTTCAGGCTCAGCCATGTAGAAAATCTAACACTGAATGTGTACACAGATGACATTGCCACACAACGGGGACAGATACTCAGCACAAAGGAAGAGGAATAAGAGTGTTCAGGGAGCAAAGGCAGTATCTGAATTCAGTTTCCTAACACCGGCCCTGAAATTTTCTCCCAAGATTCCTGGATTTGAAAGTGATCAGAAAGATTATATTGTAGGAGTATTACCTGGAAAATACATGAAATAGCAGTTCCTGGTAATGATGTTGGTTTCTGAACAACTTAAGGGCGTAATCTTTTTCCTAAAATCAGATGTCGAATGTGATCCACTGACCATAACTGCATGGCTTCAGAAGGCATTCATACCCTCAGCTAATTTAAGGTCTGATCTGGTGGGGTGCTGAGCACTCTTATTTCCCATGGAGCACAATCAGGAAAAGAGAATATTTGGCACTGATGAAAAATCAAACTTTTTGTTACAACACATTTCATAGTTGTAATTTTTACCTATTGCCTCTCTTTGGTAGAATATCTTATGTTCTTCAACAGAATTTATTTCTACCAAAACCTGACATTAGTAACACCAATGAAAAATAGAAGCAGTTTCTCACAACGTTCAGAATGAGAAGATACCTGTTTGCTCTTGTCCTATCTTGCAAGCCAGAACCATGAGAGCCTGAGCTATAGGCAAGAGAGAGATTGTTTGCTGGGAACTTGTGATGCTGCATTGGAGCTGTGTGAGTTTACCTAGGAACAGGCTGGGAAGCAGAGGGAACAGCAGAAGCAGCATGGCTTGGGTGGTTAGGTATGACCTAAAGGGATCTCAGAATAATTGGTGAAGTTTAGGCTCAGGGAATGGGTTGGGACTGAGGGAAACTGGGCCAGTGAGAGGCTGAAGGCCAGGTTGTGCTAGTAGGCAGTTTTAGGGGTCTGTCACAGCCCATGCCATCTGAAGGAACTGCAGAGCGTGACCAGGGRAAATCTGCAGGATCATGTGAGGACCACCCCTGAGGGGACTGCAGGTGAGCCTGGTGCTCCATGCTGAGGACATGCTTTCCTTGTACGACCTTCTCTGAGGAAACCTCATGGCATATCTTGCTGTCCACATCTCTTACCTTTTCAGGGAAGGGTTGACTAAGCACAAATCACCATGTTATTGAAGGCCATCACATGCCGGGCACTCAGCATGGGCCAGCCCACAGCCTCCGGCAGCACAGGGTATTCACAGATGCACTCGGTGGGTGAACGAAGGGCTGCGTGTGGAGCACACAATGGCAGTGGGATGCTCCCACTGGCACCTGGCACCTGGCACAGGCTGGTACAGCCCCCTGGCACCTGGCAGATGACTACAGCACCATTTTTGTGTCTTCTCTGAGTCTGTGAGAGTCCACAAGGCCCCAGCATGTGCTGCTTTCACTCCTGCCTCCTTGCAGCAGTCCTTTCTCTTCACCCTTATGGATGAGCAGGCCTCCAGGTAGCAACGCTGACCTGCTCTCCTAGCTCTGTGTGCACTCATTCTCACTGCAAACCTGCTTTTTGTCTCTCTCTTTCCTCTTCAAAGTAAGGAGAAGCAACATCTCCGCTTCCTCCTCGCCTCACTGTGGCAGCTGCCCACAGCCAAGAAGAGGACGAAGGTTCTGGTAAGAGTCTGTAGATGAGAGGTGATCAAGAGCAGGACTGTGGAAGAGGAGGGGAGAGAAAATGCTGCATTGGACACAGAGGAACTCCAATAGCCATGGGTCYATCCAGCCTGAAAGGGAGCTAAAGAGCACTGCCCTTCCTGGAACTGGAGGCATGACCTGTCCTCCACCACTGAATCCAACATTTTGATCCAAAGTAAGCTTATTTCTCTTAAAGAAAAGAGTATTACTGAAGACCAAACAAGTCACATGGGTGTGGAGCCCAGCTTTTCTGCAGTGGGCAATGCAGTGAGTCATTATTTATACAGTCTAGTATACCAGTGACCTGACATTGGCAGTGCAATTTTTGTCATTTTTTTCTGGGAAAGCATGAGATATTTCATGGTAAAAAGGCCCAAGTGAGCAAGAATGGTTAATTATGATGGAACAATGTATCTTGGTAGGCACTGAGACATGTCTGAGTTATTCTTGGTTGTGTGGCTGTGTGGTTAGTTTTCAATGACATTTCAATAATTAAAAACAAGACAAGGCCCAAGTCTTTTTCACCTGCTGGCTTCTTTAAAGAATGAAATAGTCATTGTCAGTTTTCCAGGACACTCTGAGAAAGAGGCTAAAGGAAAAAGAAGAACCCATGTGGATGGGAAAATGTACTTTCCTGAGAAGATATGAGTTTTATCTAGCAGGGTGTATAATTAGTTTATGCCAAACTTGGAGTCAGTTACCTTAGAACATACTTCCTGAAATTCAAACAGTGCTATTAGATGTTAATTATATATTTAGGATTTCAGCTGGAAGTAGTTAGCACCTAAGCAGGATTTTCTAGTTGGACAGATTAGGAGATAATTCACACTCTTTTAGCTTTGGTAAATGATGGTTGTATCTATTCAGGCTGCCCTCTGTCTACGATGTAGCTTGAAAGAATGAAGGTGTACTGAAGTTTCCTGCCTTTATTGCCACTGTGAGAAGTAGCTACACCTACTGCTTAACTTGCCTTGAGTCCAAAAAACATCACTAATCTAGCTTGTACAACCTGAAGCTGTCTGGCAAAGCTGCCATATGAAGCTGGGAGGCTGGCAGGACGAAGGCCCAGTTTCTCCTTCCTGCCAGCACCTAGTTGCATAAACAAGTTACCACGTGGTAATTACAACAGTTTTCTCTTCCAGACGGCCAGCCCACAAACACAGTTTACAGGCATGGTTTCCTGTGTGCATACTTTTTACCTTGCAGATATTCAAGGTACCTTACCCAGGCTGCAACCTGGAATAAACAACCTGGTGTTGATGTGCAGGAAGCGTGCTCCCATGTACAGCTAGCATAGAGAGACTGCCATATCCTAAGCACAACCCTTAGCCTGATCCTTGCTAACTTTCTCTGCAGTCTCAGCTGTACTGAAATTGTTCTGCTTGTATTTGCGTGGGTGCTCAAGGCCAGGACTAGTGGCTGCATACTTAGAAAAGGAAAATCAAATACAAACACTGACTGATATTTCTATGTTTAGCCAAAACAGAAAATAACTTCAGTCTTGACCACTTCTGTGGATAAATAATGAAATATGACTGGCAAAAAATTTATTATTATTAATACCCAAGAAAAGTCCTACACCGAGGTCATTGTTAGGCTCTCAATATTAAAACCATCTTTTAATAGAAAAGGGAAGTAGCCAAATCTTGTGTGACCTCTAACTACCTGCAGTATAGTACATATATTGGCCATCCTTCCCAGAACTGTTCCACTGATGTATGTGGTCAGTTCTTGTTTTATGTTCTGCTGCAAAAGCAGATGTCATTGTTTCTGAAACAACAGCCGACTTTCCCTTAAGGCCTTGCTAGGGTGCATGGATTAGTCCAATTTTACATTCTCAGAGTATGAAAGTGAAATGTTGTCTCTAAGAATGACCGATAGAGTGGCTTAGAAAATTCATTTACGTAATGTCTTCTTATCACTTCCCCTCAGCTGCTTTATGATAGAAAGATGCACTAAAAAGCCATCCAAAAATATTTTTCAAGCTATATTCTGAAAGATTCATTAATACGGAGCCATGTTCAATTTCATTAAAGTCAGAGGAAGCTGTTCAAAAGATTACTGTATAATCTGGCTTGAAACTAAAAGCACTTGCCCAAATTCTGGGTAGGCTGAGGGCCTGCATACTCCTTCCATTTTAAACAGATACAGGGCTTTTTCCAGTAGGACTATGGACACCTTTATGACACAGTTATGTCAAGTTCAGGAAGGAACTGTATGAACTAGCATGATGATTCATACAATTCTGCATTAAGTATAGACAAGAACATGTGATATTATTTGTGTTACTAAAAGAAGCCCTGAGGTCCACACATTTAAGAATAGCTTCTAAATTTGGATGCTACATTCCAGGGTTTGACTTGCCTTTTTAGAATCGCTAAGACCGTATAATGCTGATTTAAGCTAAGTTGCTTTTGATTCTTAATGCTTCTGAAACCATCTCTCAAATTACTAAACTTGGGCATAGAATTAGAGCTTGTTTTTCAAAATGAAACGCAGAACTTTTCCTGTAATAAAGTAATTTTCATAAGGCAAGTAATTTTGAAAAATTCTAATAAAGCAAAAGAGTTTTAGAGGAGTAAATTTTATGAAACATGAAAAGGAGATTTGATTATGTTGCTGTCTTTAGACATGATGAAAAATCTTCATTTCTGAATCATTATTGCCGAGACAAATTTCTGAGTGTGTGGTAAGAAATGTTCACAGCTTTGTTTCCTCAGAAACTAACTGAATATTTCATCCAGCTCTACTGATGTGATTCCATTCATATACACTTGAGAACATTTTCAAACTTTGAAATGATTGTTTTGAAAGAACATGTACTTTTTTTTTTAATTATAGTGATTTGGTGACATTATAGGGCTTGTTTTCAGTGTATTAGTTGGACTTTATGTGCCCATGAACCGTAGCTGTGGGTTGGCCATCCAGAAAAATAAGATACTCAACAATCATGTAATTTGTGTTTTGTCTGGCTTCTGGAAGTGGATTTCTTTGCATTAGCACTGAGCAAACATTGAAAGGAAGCTTTCCTTAAAGCTCTCTCCCTTCCCTTAGTGGCATCTTGTTAAGTTTCAAATTTACAAATGGTTTAGTGGTGTTAAAAGCTTTTGCCAACAACATTTCTATAAAACTTGATTTCATAAGAGAAAACATGCCCTTTTCTTTTTTTCTCCCCTGCCTCCAAAGCAGAAAACCTTCACAGCTTTGAAAGAAAGATGTTTTCCTGTGTTGAATCAAAACAGCTTGTGGCTGTTTGCCACTTATCTTAATGGAAGGGACTGAGAGGAAATGTTTGAGTGTACATCTCTTTGTCTTTTCTGTGAAAATAGGTTATCATCTTTAAGAAGCAGGCATCCCCCTTTTCCTGAATAGTGCTGTATGTCCCCAGTGGAGGCCAGATTTGACCAAATGGAGGCACTAGCATGGGACTTGGAAGTGTAATTGATCAGAGGAGATGTCAGAATCAGCTTTTGGTGGGATGTGGTTATTTAAAACCCAAATGGGAATTACCTACATTACTGTCCTGGCCAAGCTTTGAGGCTTGGATCAATCCATTCACTCCAAGTCCTACAGTGCTTGTCACCTGGATAAATATTCCAGCATAGCTCCCAAATTGAGGTTTACCCATTAAGCAGCTGCCAAATTCTAGCCAAGAAACTTGCGTTTTGTTCAGGAGAAAGTTATTTTAGTAAATGTAAGGCTATATTTTGATCTTGATTATACTTTAGAGGACAAAACTGACCATTAAGCTGCTCTGGTCTGACCTCCTATAAAATGTAGAGCAAAGAATGTAATTTAAACTGCAAGCATGACTTTTCAGAGAGACACCCAACTTTGATTTAAAGGCTTTAAAGTAATGAGAAATCCATGTCCTCTCTTGGTAAACTCTTCCATTTGATTTTCTTGTTAGAAACAGGTTCCTTATTTCCAGGCTTTTTTCATTCTTCATTTTTCTGTTATTAAAGTTTATAACATATCCATCTGTAAGATAGTTCAAATCTAAGCTGATGCATAACTTTTTTAGGGTGACTTCTGAGTCTGAAAAAGAGATGTCTCAGTTGGGCAATCYCTCCCCTAATAAAGCTGGCAGCACAGGTTTCTCAAAACAGTCAACAGATTTTTTTCTACAGAAATGCCAAATGTCACTTGAATATACTCTGCAAACCCATAACATAACACTGTTTTGTTTACATCCTTTCCTGAAAACTAAATAGCTTTTGTTTAAGCTAAGATGTAATATTGAAACAAAAGAACTATCTTCTATTTTTTTAGAATAGATCAAACAGGAAAGAAGGGAAAAATACACAAACAATCATGTCATTTCAGCTGCGGTAACCATCTTCTTGCTTCTGTCATGTCATCTTGCCCTGCATGTAAGCTACAATTACTTTAAACTAAAAGAAATTGCATCTAACCTTTATCTAGGCTGGCTTTTGTTGCTTCTTGTCAGGTCTAATGAATTCCAGCTGAGTCCAAAAGCTTGTCTATCTTTTTCAGCAGAGTATCAGCTGCTCTAAATAAAGTCGTTACTTTTCCTCACAGCTGTGACATAGAAATAAATGGCAGAAATGATCATTTGAAGTAAAATGGTGCTAATGAAGTCACTCAAGCCAGTAAAGTAAATGAAAGACATATTGGGAGTATTTTTTTTCTTAAGGTGTTTAAAAAAATAATCTCATAATTGGAAAACTTGGGTTAACTCATGTCTAACATTTTCTGTATGAAATCCTCTCTGCACTTCTCTGCTCATAGATGAAGACACGGGTATAGTTTCAAGTTTATCACAAAAGACCCTCTTTTAAGAGAGTTTATTTTGTTAAATAGTCTATTAATGTCAAGACTGTAAACCCAATTCACTGTTTGTTACTCCAATCTTATGTCTATGTCATTCACTAATTTCACCAACATAATTTCTTTGAAAAAAGAGAAGTGATGACACAGACCTGGACTGAAACTGAAGCTGAACTCTAAACTTTTCAAAGTCAACATTTTTTAAGAGATATGGCATATTTATCATCACTTGGAGTCTTGAAAATAATTTGGCTCTTCCAAAGTTAATGGGCAAGAGTCAGATATCACTGGATGTAATTCTGTAGTGTGCTTTACACAGAAGCATGAAGTACATTATGTTCATAGTTTATCTTCTATTCAGAGAAAAAATAATAAGAAAGTGACAAGGAATATTCAGAGGAACTCAAGCTTTCAGCAAGAGTTCACTACAGTTTTCTGTGAAGAACATACACAATTCACAAATCCTTTTACACATCATAGTCTGACCTTTTTGATTTTTTTTCTTTTTACAAGTGCTGTGCACAGCATTCTTTACTGAATTCTACTGGAATTAGATGGCTTTGTATTAAATTGGTGGGTGGAGAATTAACAAATTTTTCCGTGGTTGCCACAAGTCACTGGTGGCAGCATGGGCAACTCAGCCCTGAAGCCTTTACCACTGCTCACAGGCATGAAAATTGGAAGCCACTGAAGCTGCAGAGAGTGCAAAATGTGAACATTTATCTCAGGTCTTAGTTATGCCTTGGTTTCCTCTTTGGTTATAAAGTCATAGCACGCATGATGTTTGGGATCATAAAAGTACAGGAACAAGGAAACTGTATGCATTTCCTGTTTACGAAAATCAGGCCATTTTGTGTCTGGCTGAATTTTCAAGAGACATTCAATTTTTGACCTTGCAGAATAATTACAATTCCAGTTGAAATCAGTGGGAGATGCAGGTGCTTAGTATCTCAGAAACACAGACTCAAAAACATCAACAATAACACTACAACTGAGGGAAAGAAATTCCCCTCCCACTGAGGGATTTGTCTCAACGTGCATGCTGAGGAATTTCTCAGAAGGCACAGAGAAAAAAACAATACTTTGAAAGCTTGTCATGTAAGGACCTGAATTGTGCTAATTCTGCTTAATTTATATGCCCTGTTTTTGCCATGAGTGTACACATAGTTCCCAAGATATATTCGATTATTTCTTCTATGTTTCTGTCCATGGCACAATACAAAACTTGCCACTTGAAGCAAAATCAGATGCGATATTTCACTGTTTCCAAGGAATACTTATCTATATTTGTATAAAGCTTATTGACATCGTTCACATAGTGTGTACAAAATGTGATACTTTCCCAGCAGCTGACAATCTTACTTAAGCAGAAAAGGAAACTTTAGTATTTTGATGCTGCTAATGTTTACTGTGGGACAGGAGTAGTGTTGCATTTTCTCACTGCTGGTTATAAAGATAGTAATTAAGTGGACATTTGCTGCAGTTAACCTAGTAAGGCAGAGGCACTACTGATCATGTTTCTTAACAGCTTGAGTAGGGGCTTACAAACTGAAAATATTTTTTTTAAATCATAAAATAGTTGTTTTGTTCAGGTTTATCGTGTTGTAAAATAGCTGACAAAATAGTAGGTAGCTAGGTAGCTCACAGACACACAATACAACTCTGTGTTTTACTTTGTAATTGTCATATAACCATAGTGTATTCTTAGTGTAACTGAGTAGCCAGTGAAGGAACTGGCTGCCACCAAATCACTGCAGGTAGTGGATGTTTTGCTTGATGAAATAATTGTTAGCTCAGCTTTCTTCAAGGATTTGTGACACAGTGGACATACAATTCATGAGGCAGTGCTATTTGTCTAATGCACATCCTGACACAGTGTAATTTCAGGATGACAGTCTTTTTTTTTAAAGGTGATCAGCTTGCAAAATAAGTAACTCTCACTGTTAAAAATGGAAATTACCGATAGGACTTTCAGGCCAGTTCAGTGGGTTCAGTACCCTGTTCCTATTGGATTTCAATGGGATTTGGGTGAGTTATTTCATTTTGGATCCTGACTGGAGACATGGCAGAGTATGTTGCTGGCGGTAGGCAGTCAACTGCGTTCCCTTTACAGGGCGACAGTGCATTAAATTTGCAACCTTGCTGAGTTGTAGAAGTTGAATGCTCTTTTCTTCTTTTTTAATGTAACTTCTAAGAAATTGCTGGAATCCACTGCAATAGTTAGCATTCAAAAGTAATACAGAAGAGAATATGGCTTGGAGTAATTAAAATGAACAACATAATTAGAAGAATCCAAACCTGTCTGAGTGCATCACTGTTTGGAGAGACAAAAATGTACATGGTAAAGTATTAGCCAGTTACATAGTTTTGAAAAATGATTTCTGCCTTTTTGTCTGTATCTTACTCCAGGAGAACAGCTTATCATACAACATATACCAAGGGAAATGAGGCTAGCATTCTTGTATTCTGTGGGCTAAAGTAAGGTATAAGGATATAAATTCAAGTATTAAATGCACCCAGATGGTAAGTTTTTTTCAGAATATGCCCAGCTGTTTGTTCCTTCAAAGTGCAAGCAGGCACCTGAAGATAGGATCTCTGGTCACAACTCCAGAAAAATTGTTAAGCTTTAGTTTCCAAACTTATTTTACTTGTGTACTAATCTAAACTGAACAAATTGTCTGATGTTTCTTTCAGGCAGCTGGATGTGCWTGTGTTTTGTAAGAAATGTGGAATCACCCCTGTTCCTCACTGAACTCAGTCTACTCTGGGCTGGATTGGAGGAAGCAAGGCTGTCATGCCTCAGACAAAAAGCCTGCAGGTTACTGTCCATATTATCTTTATCTGGAGGAGTGGACAATTTGGGGTGAACTTGGACACTTAGAAAGTCAGTCTCTGGTGGGAAGAATATCATATGTATTTCTGCAGAAACCAATAATTTCCACACATAATATAGACTGGGATTAATCAAAACAATCAGGTGTAATAAAGTTGATATTTGGAAGAAGAGGTAAGTTTACAGTTATTTAGAGGCAGATCTTCACTATAATTCTTTCTGCCTTATCACCTGTCTTTTTGCTTGCCTGCTCCTCCAGCTTCACTCACATTATTCTGCAGCAAGAAGAGGAAGCAATGACTTCCATGCTCCTTAACTTGAGCTTTTGTGCATATTGTCCAGGGCTTAGGACTGTCTCATCATCTGGGTTTTCACTTCTGTCATGTCCTTGTCTGAAGATTAGCTGCTTTATCTCCAGCTCACCCATGCTGTGAGCAGGTCGTGCAACATCAAGTGCTATGTTGTGTTATGCTCTCCCTAGCACATCTGGGCTTCAGGGGAAGCTGAGGACAGACATGAAACATACTGAATTATACGGAGTGTTTTCTTTAGGTCTATGGGGGAATTTTGACCACAAAGAGTGTAAGAGGAAGAAAATAATAGGAACACAATAGGAAGATCAAAACCCTTTTAAATATCACATTGTGTTTGGCAAAACAAGTACATTTTTAAATGCAATAGTTAATTTTATCTCAGATCTTATCACGCTCTGGGAAGGACAAGCTGTTTAGCAACTGTTTTTGTTTTTTTTTTTTGTTGTTTAACATTCCCACCTCAGTTATGCTTGAAAACATGTTATTGGAGCAGGCAATTCGAAGGTAATCCTGCCCAAAGGCTAAGCTTTTAATCTACTGGCACATATTTGTTCTTCTTTACTAAGTCATTTTTGTACTCATTATCCCTAAATTAGCTCCTTCTTTTGTTCTTCATATTTTTTCTTTTGGCTTCATGTATATTTTTGTAAACGAAGCGTGAAAGAATGCTTCTCTCCCTCTTTCTGTGCTTGTGTGTGCAAGTGTTTCCAAGAGCAAGTTCTCCATCTCGTTCTACGCTTAAGTGTTTGTTTAATTAAGGCTGGTATGGAAAGGGGGAGAAAGATTTGTCTTTAGGACTAATTCATGTGTAGCAGTGCTAAAGCAAGTCTTAGATAAAGGCTAAGGGTCATAAAAAGCATATTCCTTCTCCATGCAATGGAGACATCAATTATTTTCTAGATCTTTATTTTCTACTTAGTCAAAAGGGAAACTGGTTTGATCTATAGAATGATCAGCTCCAGTTTCAAAGGCAGAAGCAACCCTTTTCTCCTCATTTTGCAATACTGTGGTAGTTGATTAAGAAACTGATGTATCTCTCATTCAGGACAAAGATCATTCCCGTGACCTCTGCTTCTCTTTTTCAATTCTTCAGCTAGATTCCTTGTCTTGTCTCGTAACCCAGAAAGGCTGGSTAACGTAAGAGCAGGCATTAAAATAGGCAAATCAAAGGGCAGGAAGGCAGAGCTAATGCTGCTGGCAGAGTGCATGAGAGGAGGGAAGCTGGGCCACAGAAGAACTGTGATTCTCAAAAGCTGGAAGTTCTTTTCTCTTTTCCCATCTATGCCAAGCTTTTGAGATACAGATGTTTTTGTGTGGATGAGATTATGTAAACAAAGACCCCAGCCCTGCTCTGTTGTAAATTAAGACACTAGCTCTGCACTATCCTGCCTTGTCATCAAGTTTATCAAGCACCTGGGTCTCTAACCCTTTAAAGTAAACAACATGTTATGGATTCTTAGCTATGATGTGAACAGAACTGAAAAAGATGAATCAATAAGGGCAAATATTGAAACACAGTAAATAAATAGCTGGAGGTTCTTGGTTATTTTTTCAATATTTAAGTGGAACCTTCAATCTTACACTTTGGAGTCAGGTTTTGAGGCAGAATATAAACTACAAGAACATTTGGTGTTCTCCTAAGTATTACTAAAGTAAAGTGCTAATCATTATATTTGCTGATATTACTATTCACAGTTAGTATTGCATGAACACTACTTCCTGACACCAAAGGAATCATCCTTTCTGAATGATGGTATTTGCTTTTGAGGAATCCTACCTGTTCGTTGAACCACTTGGAGTGAGATATAGAGTGAACAGTCTCATGGTTGTTCCCTATCCCCCTTTCTTAAGTGAACTTTGCTGAAAATAGCGCTTTCTTAAAGCAGTGCTGTTTCTCTTTTTCAGCTTAGAACAGGTAATGTGAAGTTCTGACATGAAATTTTATTGATAGGTTTCTTTGGACTGCATGAAATATTGGGGGAAAGTTTATTGGAAAATGTGGAAACAAAGCCTGTTCTTTTTGCACCATGCTGGTAGTGTCTGGTGCATTTACTGCGCTCTTCAGGAACAATGRGACTGACAAGGACAACGATGGGACTAGAAGGGCCGGGAGACAGCGTCCACGCAGGAGGTAGATTTTCACCTCTCAGAAGTGTGCATTAGTAATGGCAAAGAATGGCCATAAAAATTGCTATTTTGGAGGGGAGAAAAAGTACATCTGGGGGCTCTTGCAAAAAGCAAAGAAATGAAAATTCTCAGCTGTAATACTTCTGCCCTTCTGAGAATAGCCTATGGAACCATGGAGACATTTTGCTAGCCTTGTGTTTTCTTTTCAAAAGGGTCTAGTAGGTACAGACAACCTTCCCCTTCCTTGGCTGTGGTGCAGGCAGTGGGGTTCTCCGTGTTACTGGGAGAGATGGTATGTAATTAATATGTGCTTGGGGAGATAATCCTTGATCTTCTTGATCTCCATGAAAAGACTGTAGTTTAACAATAGATAGTTAAATTTGATTTCTTACCAGTATTGAATAATGTTTAAAAACCTTTAAAAATCTTGGTGGACATCAAACATATATGTCAGGTTATTACTGAAATTCAGCTTCATTTTTGGGATATATTTTAATCATCAAGGAGTATCTTAAGAACCTCTACACTTCTGATAACATGAAAAGCTTTGTGCTTTCACAGGAGTTTTCACTGAGTTTTAGATTTTGGGAAAGTGTAATATGGTATAACCTATTTTAGTGTCAGCATATCAGTTCCGCTTTTGCTATCAGGTAACAAAAGAGCAGTATTACTTGGAGCTGCTGATTTAAATGGCAAAGCTCTGCTCAGCTGAACCTGCAAAAGTCACTTCTGAATTCATGGCTTTCACCTAGCCACTTTCAATAATACAAATAAATCTGTGTTTGGTGAAACCCTATTGAAATCATGGGAATAATTCTAAGAATTAATTTGGTCCATGTCAATGATAAAACAGTTGCATCCTGTCTACAGTCTTCTGTGGGCTTGCTGTTAGTTGGAGTTAGCTGAAAGGACTTTGAAAGAATCACATATATCTGTCTACATCTTCTCACTTGTTCAAAGAAAGCAAATATTCACTGTTGAGCATTTTTATCTGAACTGTCCTAAGAAAACAGTGCATGTCTGTTTCATGGGAATTGCAGTATATAGTCCCATGCCCTCTTCTTTCARTTCATTGCCTTTTTTTAGCTTTTATCTGTTTCTTTTCTGGAAGACAGTGCAACTCCACTATACTTCTGCCCAGTTCTGGTACTTGTATTAAATGCACCCTATGATTTGAAAAAGTCTTGCATGCGTAATTTAGGAAGTTCAGGGAGGGCTATAACTGGTACAGTTTTTATCCTTCACATTTCAGCCATGTGTTTCTGAATTTCCCTTCTGAGTTTACTTATGCCTATTCTATTTCACACACATTTCTGGTATGGGGATCAGAACAACAGCAACTTCCTTCTGTCATTAGTTGTTAAATATATCAGAATATATATACATACRTATATATATATACCAGAACGTATATATATTCTAGCTTTAACTCTGTGGCAGCTTGTTGTGTCCTCAAACTGAAACATCTGTAGTTTCTGTAGGCAATGAGATGGCTGTGGAAGCATTTAAGAGCAACTAAGCAGAGGCTGGACTGCTGCACCGTAGATTTTTTTTAGCAAGTGGAAGAGGACCTGTCTTGTGAAAAAGTGAGAAATCAGCAACTAGGTTATCTTTCTGAAGCCATTTTATAATGTGATTGTGAGGAGACGGCACTGTGCCTCAGTTACTCCATGTAAAACCGATGAGTGCTTCACTGGAGTGTTTTAATGAAGCTTTCATATTCACAGATTACCTAAATGTAGTAGGAAAAAATTAAATCTGCATTTGTATGGTGCTTCATTGGAAAGGCTTATTGGCACTGTAGCCAAAACTTCTCTTTTAAGAGACAATGATTTACCTGAACAAAGACAGCTTTCTTTTCTTCTTTCCTTTTCAGGAAAACATATGTTATAAAAGTTGGGTAGTTTTGTTCCAAAATCAGCAAGCAAACAAGTAATAAACAAAAAGTGACTTTATACAGAGAGATTTGTGTGTAACTAGAATCAGGAATATCATTGTTACAATAGTACTGAGGCCAGAGAGGAGATCAGCTTACCTTAGCAGAATAGTAGGGGCTAAGATGCTGCTATAGCACCAATCCTCCTCTCCTTTTAATCTGGATTTGTAAAATGGACACTAATTTAAGTTCTTTGGCAAATGGAGGCAGAATACATCGTCTGTTTGGATCACTGGAGGATTTTTTCTTTTTAAAATCAGAAATAGCTGTTTTTAGCTGTTTTTATTTGATAATAAGTACAAGCACAGAGCGAAATGCTCAAGTTTGGATGAATTAATTGCTTCAGGGGATCAGGAAAAGACCTAGCTAATTTTGTGTCTAGTTCACTGTATAAAACTAGTTTGACATGATGGCTAGTCCAGTTTTTCCCAGTCTGGGAGATATTAGAAACTGGGGCTTCCTAGGGTGCTGGACCACAACCCAGCAGTTCTTTGCATTTACCCTGACATCTATTAAGCAGCACTGACTGATATGGTATAGGGCTCCAAGTGGACACAGTAATCTTCTTTCAGTGAGTAACTGTTGGATCCAGGGAGAAGCATCCACCTCCATTACAAATTGCAAATGCATTCCAAAATACAATTGCAGTCACTTGACCCTCAACAGAAAGCTGGGGGACTCACTGAGTTATGGCATTAAACTGCCCTTTTTCAAACAGCTGTGCTAGGTATCCTGCTAGAGAGGATTAAGGTATGTGTTGGGGGATGTCATTAGTCTTCCCTGTGAGAGAAATTTGACTCGCAGTGATGTTTTACTAGTAATTTTAATCAACACTGAATTAACTTTTGGAGAAAGAACAAAGAGATGGTAAATGATGGATCAAAGACATAGATAGATATAGATATGGTTAGAAATAAACACTTTTAGTGCTTTTTTCCAATGTAGTAATTCTTGGACAAAATCTAAATTACATTCTTTGGGGAAAAAAATGGCAAAAAATCCATGACACTTTCTTCAACATCTCACTGCAAAGAATGCCTCTTGATATTTGTACTTCAAACTGCGGCAAGTTAAAAGAAGAGTACTTTGTCTTTGCCTGTATCACAAGCCATCTTGGGAACTGAAATGTAAAGAAACCTACAAATTTAGCAATGCCAGAAGGAAAGTCAATATATTCTTTTGAAAGGAAGGAGGAAGAAGTAGTGACRTGCATTAAGATCTGCATGCACAAGTGCTGTAACAGTTGTGCCTCACTTCATTGCACCCAGAGCTTTTTGCGTACTTTCTCACACTGGTTCATGCAGGTAGTTTTAGGGAGAAAGGTCATTAATCATCTTTTCCCACACATTTTTTTTACCTACTTGTTTGCAGGATATTTTTGAAGTATGCTATGCTATTTTTTTTTTCTCCTACGGATTGATTCATTGTGTTTGTTTAGGCAATGAATACACAGAAATTGCATTGAAGAAATTGGCTGCTCCTCTGAAATATTCCAGCAGCAGAGGCTCTGTGGCCTCTCCAGTGTACTCCAGTGCTTCACACTAGTGAGCTATTCAAGTTCTCTGAAACATACTACATGAGTAAGCTCACTGACACCAATGGGTTTAAAGGGACTTGAAAATTAAATATAGAGCATTTGCTCCACTGTAGCTGATAAGTGTCATMCTATTCCTTGTTCAGTAAGACCTGAATATTTGATAGATTATTTTTTAAGTGGTATTATTTCTGAAACTGGGAAATCCAGCAAATTCCACAAATTGTGCTCTGGAACACTGTCTAAACGCTTTCTTAAAAGTACATCATTTCCAGTATTAATTGCTCTTATAGTTTACAACATTTCAACCATCCACCTGGAAGAAAGAAATTAAGTCATGTCAGTTGAATAGTAAATCACCTGACATTATTAGAAAAAAAGTGGAAAAATATTAGATGAACAGACTCTGGGTCAAAATTTCTTTCAGTCTGTCTAACAGATTTTTAAGCCCTGTAAATACACATTTATTGTAAGTCAAAATTAGTTTATGAGCTATCTACATACAGAAAATTGGCTGTCTTTAAAAGTGTATGTATTCAACTTGAGATTAGGAAAAGTGGCATTCCCTTGTGAAGTGAATCTAACATCCCAGTTGTTCAGTGGAGATAGCCCTGAATGTATACTAGTTACATCAGGTTTGCCAGTTTACTAAGTCTACTAATGTAGCCTCCTAGAAAACTAGATGGAGAGATTGCTGGTAACTGACTGTACTATACMGAGTCATGGGTCCTGTCCTCAGCTCAGCAAAATAGCTTGTATTGGTGGTAACCCTTTTTTCCCCTGCTCTATCTTTCACCATTGAGCTGCTTGGAGATTAGATAATATTTATCCAACTTAACCTTTTCCTTTGTAATATTATCTCAGGAATGGAGAATAGTTTTATTTCTTTTTGCTAATCGTTTAAAAATGATGGGTCTAACATATTTATAATAGCTTGCTTTAGAAGGGTGGGACTATCTGTGCTTAAGTTTGGCTCACGACTATTCCTTTAGCTAGGAAACATCCACTTAAGAGTAGAGTTAGCTGAACTGAAATCTTTTCTGCTCACCAGCACTATTACTACCTGTGACTGACAGGAAAGTGTGAAGCTTAATGGAGTAATACAGTATCTTCTTCTGTATGTCACTGAAACTGGCTTCAAATCCCAACTACTGTCTTCAAACCTTTTCTTTGCATTCTTTCCAATTCATGTCACATGGATCACATTAGTTTTAAATAAGGGAATAATTGTTCTATGTACAATCAAGATTCAAAGTGTTTCCATGCAGGTACATTTGAACAATTAAACCAGATTACTTGTACAAATGCAGCAGGTCATCCTGACCTACCTTTTAAGTCTGGGGAGAACATTATTACTCTGAAATCTGTGGAGAGCACTAACCCAGCACAGTTAAATAACATTATAATGAAATACAGAGCAATTAAGCTGTAATGTTTAGCTGCTCCAGCGCTGCACCAGGGTACCGGGCCATGTTCAAAGTTGTTCGGCCACCACGGTGCACTGGTCCAGATGCAGGTCACAGAATCACAAAATCCTGGCTAGCAAAACACACTGCTTGCGGACTAAGCCCACCCTTCACAGCACAGTGCTGCAATGGGACGTGTAGGCAATAGTCACTTCTCTTTAACTGCATGATATTTTGCTCCATGAACCAGTTCGCTGAAATCAGAAAGACAGCCTGGCTGGTAGGGTGCGACTGACTGTGAAGTGGGCAGCTTTGCAGTTGGCTGTTTGCACGAGGATATGGGTTTTGTGCGTGTGTGTGCAGAGAAGAGCTGCTGATATTATTAGACATGCATGGGGCCAGACTCCCCATTGCCCTGCACCTTGTGTAGTCACTCAGGTGGGTGGAAAGTGCCTGTAAAGTGGTCTCAAATTCGAACAACACCATTTTTCAGTAACTGTGCACAGCTGTAGATGACTATATGAGGTATGAAACATTCCTCTGTGAGCTGCTAGTTAAAATATAACACAACATTTAGTTTTAATGTATTTTTTTAGAGTACTGCATCTTTTCAGCTTGGGGAAGCTTTCTGTTATATCACAACCTACTATGTCAGAGAATGTGAGGGACAGGCTTATGCAATGTTAAGAGTACATGAAAGTTTCAGCAGAGGAATGTGGAAATGCCCTGTCCTCAGCCTCTCGTTAAGTGCCAAGGAGTAGGAATCTCCTTCCAGATACCCAACACAGCTCTGAAGCATGCATTTGCATCTGGTTTTGGTGTGCRCACGGCTGGCAGCAGCCTTGGCTGCTGGTCTCTCCTCCCTGCTTTTCTTTGCACTTGCGTGGCAGTGCAGAGAGTAACGCAGACGAGAGGAGCTCCAGCTGCAGACCAGCAGAGGACACCTGAGGCCCTGCTTTTCAGTACACGCAGAGTCCACAGTTCAAGTTTTACAGTTGCTTTCAGTTGCAATATATTTTATCTCCACTCATGGTATCCTGCACAGAGATGGTCATAAGCAGCCCATAGGCAACTGTCCTGTGTGGGATTCTCTTTATCTAAGTTCAGCTCTCCCAGAATTAGGTGGCTCTTCTGAAGTGGTCAGTTTGTCTCTCTCTCCTGCCAAAGAAGAGATCTATTCCTTTTTGAAGGGCAGTTCGTGCTCCCCTAGGGAAGGTGGAAGTAATAGTCCTCAGGCAATGTGTGACCTGCAGGAGGAGCCTGGTTGGCTGACTTAGACTAAAAAAATTGCCTTCTTTAATGAATCCTACTTCTTGAGAGAATCCAGAGGTCTCTTCTGGTCTCCACCCATGTGAATCTCAGCCAGCACTACTATTTGAGTCCCCAAACTGATGAAACTGCTTTGTTACCTATTTCCAAAGCGAGAACAATTCTTAGAAAGGGGTTAATGACCTTTTGTTCTCCTGCACTCACCATCATCTGGGAGATATTAAGTTCCTTCAAGTCCTACTTATTTTATAGTACTAAGATTTCTCAGCATCTTCTTGCTCAAAAATCCAGTCAGCCTTTGTTCTGACTTGTTTGAAGCAGCCACTTTCATAGCTAACCATTTCCTAATACCTTCCTTTTTCCAGATACCCTGGTAAAGTTCCATTGACTTATCAGAGGTTATGGCTTGGTCCATAAAATTTTAGACAATTTGCACCTTGCCTTTTCATTTGGGAATTGAGGGCTAATGAAATCCGAATAATATTTTTCACCACTAGATCTCAAATAACAACAAAACCCTCATGAAAATCTTTAATGCAGTTCAGTTCTGGCTGATACAAACTGTTAGTTAAGGATGGGAAAAAGGAATAAATCAGAAAGAAATATTGGTAACATATTCCTGTTGTAGATACAATATATAAAGATTGTACTTGCATACCTTGGAAAGGAACTTGTAAAATCAAGATACAGTTCAATATTAGAAACRGTTATGTTCAACAGATCTTTCCCACATTCCTCAGAATGGAAAAAACCCAATGGGTTTGGTTTATTAATTTTTAAATCAAGGAGTTCTGAATAATTAAGGAAGTGGTTCTGTTAAAAAGTGGTATATGCAAAGGAATGAATGTATTCTTGGAGTAAACAGTACTTTATACAGCATGAAGGAATTTATTGCTTGAAAATGTGACTTAGATAGTGATATATATTTGAATAGCTAAAAATATTAATAAAAGGGTCATATAGGGTCATACAAGGAGAATGTGGCAAAAATGAGAATAAAGTGCTATTATTGAAATTGGAAACAGAAATATGGTTCTGATACTYCAAATTAGACAAGCTATACAGAATCTGAATCTTGATGTTCATAAAATATATTTTTATTACTTTGTGAAAAACAAAAATTATTAGTGCTAGACAGCCCAAATCATGGCATCCAGCATTACTAATGACTTCTCAAAATCTTCACTTCTTTTCCTTAACTGTAAGATTAGCTGTTTCTCCCCTTTTCAGTCCCCTAGATCATTCCTGTAGATCTTTAAGGAACAACTCCCTGCTGGAAAATGGGAGTATTATCTCTCAGATTTCCAAAATGTTTGAAAGAAATATGTGTTTATAAAAATATACACCATTTTTAGCTCATAATTGAAACTGAATGAAAGTAAGTATTGGAGGAACTGGTGTTAACAAAGTTAACTTTGAACAAATTGAATAAAACAGAAGAAAATGAAAATATGAGTCCCTGAAAACAGAAACTTAGCACACCCTCTCTGCCTGAATCGTTTCAAGAGAACTGGATTTTAATAAGACAATTCTTGAAATAGTGATAAAAATCTCCATTGATCACTAATGAAGATGGTAAGAAAAATATACCAATATATACCTAAGGAACATACCAAGGGAAAAAAGGGCCAGGGGAAAAAAAAATCAACAACAGCAGAGAAATTCATGCATTAGAAAAGATCTGAGACAAAAATCTATAAAAAAGCCTATTAAAACTGAGCAATTACTGGTGAGAGAATAAGCTGTGCTGGCTTTCTTTATAATAGCTCAAGTAAAATAAACATTTAAAAATGCTACTATTCAAAGACTCTGTTCATCTGAAATGTTTGAACTTTCGGGTAGGAGGGAGAAACTTTATAAGTTCTGCAGCTCTGCACTTGTCTGCTGATCCTTATCATTTGTTTAACTATCATACTGCAAATGTAACAGTCATTTGGATTCCAGCTTTGTGCATCAGGATAATCCCTGCTCAGAAAGCACAGGCTTTGCTGAGGCAAAGTTCCAGTTCCCTCCAGCTTTGCTCGTGGCAGCAGCCCTTGCAGAGAGTCCTCCAAGTCCTCAGCCATCTCCAGCTGAGAGGCAACCTTTCTTTGGCCRGCTAGTCAAAATTTTGTAAATCCAAGGGAAGAAAACACCTGATATGCAATGGAAATATGCTGTTGGAAGGAAAATATTCCACCTCCAGCTTAATAGAAAGGGAGTATCCAGCCAGCAGATCATTCATATGAATGACTTGTGAAGCAGTCTGAAAAAGCAGTTCTTTTAAAGCTCAAAGTATTAAAAATTTGCTTTGTTACTGAACAGTGATAATAGAAACCTCTTCTCTTCGTTGGAATATAAATACTTTATACACGAAGAAATGTATTTATTTACACACTCCTATTTACACTCTTATTTAACTCTCTTTATATTTCAGGATTTTTAAATCTCCATAAACAACAGGGAGCAGCCACTATAACTGTATGGGAATGGTGCCTTTTCTTATAAATTGCTTTTCTGTGAGCTTAGGCTTTGCTGATGTTTGGGAAAAAATGTTATCCTAACATTAACAGCCTGACAGCATTAATGAATTGGTTAAGAAATGAAGATTTCCCATGGAAGTCATATATTTCTGGAGGCCTCAACAGACTTATTTATGTATTTAACATTAACGAATCTTTGGATCAGGTACTAAAATGGTCATTAGAGCAAAGCCAAACTCTCAGAGAGCATCCTAGGAGGAGAAGGAAGGAGATTCTCTTTTGGGGATGCTCATTCTTCTAGTCCCAGGGCTGGGACACCTCTGAAGCGCAGCCCTGGTCTTGGCATTCCTGTTCAGCTCCTGCTCTGTCGCCCTCCCCAAGTCCTGTCCTTGGTGGCTGTGACGGAGGAGGGCCCAGCAATCCGAACAGGTCTGCAAAACTGGCTCAGGCTCATGATTATTTATTAAGTCTCTATTCTAGGGTGACCAGTGCCCTCAGGACATGTTGGTGGCCTCATTTTCAGTTGTCCTCTGTCTGTTGTTGTCTTTTACACAGAGCAAAGTGAACACAAGAGCAGACGGATCTGCTTGGACCAACGGCCCTTCAGACCTCGTGGACAATTGCAGCTGTCCAGCAAGGAGTGCAACTGTTCTCACACCAACCACCACCACCTATTGGGCATTTCTTTCTCAGCTTTCAGTCACCTATGCCTGGGACGTCCTGGCCAGTGGGGGTATCTTTATGTTTTGTAGTCTTTAATGTTGTTTTCTTTTATGAACCTTTTGAAGCCTTTGGGATCTGTGTACAAATTTATCATCCCTAACACCCTGTAGCAATGAGTTCCACCACTTAACAACACAGCACAGAAAAAGTGTCTCAAATTGCTCTCTTTCAGACCTTTTGGTTTCATCTGCTGTCCCCTTGTTCTCATATACGAGAACAAATTTTCTTTCTTTTCTTTTTCTGTACTGCTCATTATTTTATAGCTTTCTACCATAATTTTCCCTAGCTGTCTGTTTCCAGGCTGAAGAACTGCAGATTATTCTTCCTAGGGAAACTATTCCAGATATCTGACCTTTCATGTCACCATTCTGACAATCAGAGGTTGCCATTTTCTGGTCTTGCTGTATCTTTTTTCAGGAAAAAACCTGCCTACAGTATCCAAGATTCAGGCACGCCATGGATCTGTACAGAGAYGTAACAAAATCCTCTATTTTGTTTTGTTCTTTCCCTGCTAATTCCTAAGATCCTAGGGTGGGCTTTTTTTTTCTGTTTCAGTTTTTGAGTTTGGGGTTTTGGKTTTTTTTGCTATGGAATGCTCAGCTATTGTTTTCACAGGACTATTTATTAGGTGAGAGACGTCGACGTTCTCATTTAGTTTTGTACGAAATCATGTTTTGCTAGTAGCGTGGTGGTCAGCCTGTTGTCCTGGAGTCAAATGAGGGGTATGAGCTATTCAGCTGTCTCCTTTGGGACAGCCATAGGTGTTGGCGGCAGCATATATAGATGACCACCGTTGCGGAGATGCCCCCTGGGAGAAGGGGCAGGGACTGCCGAGGCATCATGGACATCCTGGGAAATCAGGCATTTCTGGCCCACCCTGCCTGGAGGGCAGTGAGTGTGTGGGGCCTTGGTGCCTCCAGGGTTCGCATCTGCTCAGCTCTCTCTGCTGTGCAATATTTGTCTGGTGTCTCCCTGCTGGTTTAAGAAGCCGGAGTCACAGCATCAGGACACGTGTGATTACAGATGCCCTGAAGGGTGTAATACTGAGAGAGCAGGGTGGCAGAATTAGACCTGGGTTTTGCACAGAAGTAAATTAAGATGATGTGACCCTCAGAAATCCCAACACAGTCTTCAGTTTATTTACATTTCTTCCTTGTGTTGTAAATCTGGTGTTTAACCAGGAGCTCAAGAGACAGGCAGGCCTAACAGGGTCTGGGAGTCCACGCTCAAAGGGCAGCTGTGCTGAAGAGTGACTACAAAACAGCTTACAATCTTGAGTTTGAAAAAATGCCTCAGTATTTTCAAACAGGAATTGCAAGGAAATTCTGCTGTAAAAAGTTTGGTTTTGAAGATACAAATTATAGGCAGCTATTGTTTAACTTTGTGATGCAGTTATGACCATATGTCAACACACGGATGTTCACTATTTTTGTGTTGTTAATTGGAAGGTAGGTAAGTATAAGTTAATTTAAAATTATCCCTCCCCCCAGGCAGTGCACATCCATCATTAACAGAAGGCAAAGGCACCTCAGGGGAGGGGATAGATACAGAGGCTTTAGACAGATTTAATGCATCATATAGGACATTTTTTGAATTTATTTGGTACTAGGTTCTTGTCCTGCAATTGACAAACATGAACTATTTAACATGATTGACAGACATCATACTAAGACTTACATCCTCTGTTAGTGCTATGCCTTGGGGATGCTCAAAAGCCTAGAGAATTTCTGTGTTTTTTTTTAAGAAAACAACATGTTTCTTTTCCTATGAGTAGTGCAACAATCATGATGTGTATAGTTTTTGTATTGGCTATATCTTGCTGTTACAAATAACAGACAATTGTCAGCATGAAGGCTTACAGGAAGGTGAGTCCAAAGACAGGAATTTTAAGTGGATTTGTTTAAAAACCTCACTGTGGACACTCTCATTCAAAATTGAAATGGCTTTGATTCAACTTAATTTAATGGGATTCAGAACTAAAAAAAAGTTCAAATTAACTCTGAATGAGAGACCACAGAGAGATTTAATGCATTTGAACTGATGGTTTTAAGAGTTCAGTTAGTCTAATTTCTTTGGAGTGTCCCTAGATACTCAGGACCATGCGTTTACACTTCTACTGTGTGCAAGTAAATCTGAATCTGCTTAAGCCAAATCACTTGTTACTCTTTGTCTTCTTTTTTCCTGTCTTAGTGTTTTTATTTGCTGCTAGCCRCTGCCACTCTTCTCCTGCCTCCTCTCTATTTTCCCTTCAAGCTAACCCTGCCATTTTACTCCTTCTAGATCATACTGTCTCATAAATTCCCATGCATCTGAAGAACTTTGGTTAGGCTAGTTGTGTGCCCCTACTTTTAAAATTTCTTTGTGAATAATTACAAAAATGTGTGTGTGTGTGTGTGTGTGTGTGTGTGTACTATATCTTCCCGTTATTTTATGGAGAATCTGCAATCTATCAATGAAAGTAAATTTATAATATGAGAATATTATTGGTATTGTTGAGATAATTTGACAGTGTAGTAGCTGAATGACTGGCTGTTGCACAGCTCTCTGTTAAACTCAGTCCCTCTGTACCTGCTGGTACTGTTCATGTTCTTACAGGTGTGCAGTAGTGTAAATTCTTGCCAGAAGAGGGGATTAGGTTTAAAATTTCTTCCCCAATTCTAAACATGACATGGCTTTGTGGGTTTTTTTTGTTTTAACAAAGAAGGGGGAAAAAAAAGTTATAAAGCACCTCATTTATTTTATGATTTCATGTGCTTTTTGAAAGCACAGTTTTGGAGGAAGTTGCTTTTAGAAATTCAAGGCTGGTGCTTTTGATTCAGTTTTACAGAATGGAAACCTGCTCTTCTTATTGCTCCAAAACAGAATATTTTGGGTAACATTCTGTCTCTTTTGAAGTTAACATTAGTTACATTACCTTTTTAAGAGTTTACCCACTGAATCTTATCTTACTGATACTCAGGCAAATTCCCCATGGGATTGGCTTAAATACATGCAGCAGGATTGCTGTTATATTGTAATCATTGCACATTTTATTTTCCTGTGTCCAGAAGACATTATTTTGTAAGGAAAGCCATAGCATAACAATGCTTTATGGTACTAGCCCACCTTTGGTTACTCAGAAAATTCCCAGCCAGGGCTCCGCCACTGCTGTAAGAGATGTACTGCGCATACAGGAGCACTCTGCAGGCTCACAGGGGCACGCGACGTGCATAAGAAGAAATCAAACCTGCTCAGCATCTCTTCTTGCTCAGAAAAGTCCATCAGTTTCAGCAGCTTTCTTATTGCAGTCCTGGGCAAAATGTTAGCTGTTTCCTGCTTTGTTGGATAGGAAGGGCCAAAAAACAATTTGCCAAAAGATGAGTGGTAACAGCAGCGTTGGTGGTGGTGTCGCACAGTCTGCATTGTGTCCTTCTGTCCTCAGGATCACTGACAGCATTCACTTGACGAGGATGTTATTTTCTACATAGTAAGAATATCCTTATCATTCCTACAGCAAAACCCATCTCAGTGCTACAGGGAACAGGCTGCAGCAGGAACAGCCCAGCTGCTCTTGCCCGCCCCTGAATTTCCTCCAGTACCTTATCACAGGTCAACTCTGAAAGGCGTATGATATATTTAACCCTTTGCTGTGAACTCCCTCTAGGACTTCCTGGGCTCTTTTCCACTTTGAATGAAAGTGAAGCTCTCCGAGTTTAACTCTTGGATGTAATACAGCTTTGGGGTTGTAAAACTAGCATATCTAGGGTATGTGATTTATTCACCTTTCAGTGTTCATGTTGTATTTCGATCTTAAGCTTTTGTATTGCTGCACATCATCGTAGTACTGAAACACCTTCTGTATAGAATTAATAATAATAGCAAAAAATATCTAAGTGTATTTTATGGTGTTTCCCTCTTTACAACACTGTGAGGAGGGGGGAGAGTGGGTCAAAATGGTGCTTAGACTGGGGATTTTATTTTTTATATTTCTTTCAAGTAATTCATGAGTAGAAAGGGCTGCTAGTGTTGTGTGTGTGGCCTTCCTGCTGGAAGCACTTTTTAATTATTTAAGTAATGCAGGACTTGGCTCTCATTAATTTTCATGAATATTTTACATATATTGTGAATCTGGACTGGAAAGTGGCAAGGATAAAAATCAAAAGAAAACACAGATCTGACTATATTTTCAGGGTCAAAATGACTAAGACAGCAGTTTTGTGCATGTACAGSCTGAAGATGGGACTACCAGGTAAGAAGAAATCTAAGAAGGTTTTAAACATTGTGTCATATAAGACACCTAAAGTAATCTCCTATTGTTATGGCTAAATTCTCCTTTCTACTATTGAGACAATGTGTGGCAAAACCAGCCCAAGATCTACATTACTTTCAGTGGGAAGTCTTGCTTAAAATTAATAGAGCAGTAATGTCTTGAAGGACTGAAGAGATAGCATGTGGCATTTGGGAATAATTTACTGAACATAACCCATGATCAAAGTCTCACATAACAGACTGTAACTTTAAATTGCCTCAAGAAAGCAGGAGCTATAACTGTTATTTTACTAGTTGTCATAAAGCTGATCAAAAAATATATATCACTTTTGGGAACTTTCAGAGAAAGCCCTCTATTAAGAATTTCCCAGAGTTCAGTTTTGATTTGTGGCTTTTATTTTCCTGGCACTGACTCTGAAGATGTTTATCCAAAACTACCACCTTCTATCACACAAAATAGCCCCGTGAGAGGCTGACATTGCCTCATAAAAACAACCTTATGCTCACAAAAGAAATGAATCTCAAAGAGGACCTAGAACCAAGAGACATGAGGGGCAAGCAATGAACAAAGTACAGACTTCACCTCCCACCCAGAGCTTTGGCTGTGATTAGCGGAGAGCACCTAATCACAAACACGGATGATTAAAGTCTCAGAGAATCTTTTACAGAAAGACAGTTCGAAAGTATTAAAAAGCCCTCAAAACATTATTTCCAACAACAGATACATTACCAAGGCTACCTCCGTCTGTTGAGATAGCCAGTCACAAAATCCTTCAATTCTTATTAGCGCAAACACTTCCAGAAGGCAGTAGGAGCTTTGCACAAATRAAAGCAGAAAGAGTTAAAAAAAAAAAAGGGACCTGCAACAGGTGAATTGAGAAGACACCAAATTATGGGGATTTGGTTTGCCCTCCCATCCTCATAGTCAGAGGTTTGGTAAAACTTCCTCTTTACTGCACAGTTGGCAGGACTGGCTCCTTTTCTTTACATTCCTCCATCCATCACCATGCTTTTCTGAGCATTGCTTAGCTGCCTAGCGAGGATGAGGAGTACTTTTAGTTAACATCCATTGTAGTTTAATTGTGCAAGCACACAGATGCGTACCATTGAAGTCTTCAAATGAAGCCGTGCATCTTTGGCCCGTCTAGGATGGAGCTGGCAAACACCCTCAAATTCAGTGGCTGGGGTAGGAGGAGGGGGCACTGCAGCAGGACAGTCCTTGAGTGGGGGTGGTCCTTGGGAACGACCTAACAGAGCCCTGCGGTCATGGCTTTGGATTTTCCTGCTGTCTTCAGTAGGAAAAAGCCATTAATATTATTAATAGAAATAACTTRCTACTGAGTAGTAAGGACATTAGATTTAGAAAGCACAGTGATGAATGTGGCCACCTGGCCTCAGGAGGTAAGTTTGCCCATTCCTCCTAAGGTATTACAAGAGAGAAATGGACCTCCCACATAAGAGCAATTCGTCTGATTCTGGCCAGTTTCTACCAATAACCCTGTGCCAACGAAAGTAACGCGCCCCCTTTGGCGATGCGCCTCTCATATTCCCTTTCAGCACCACCACGCGGGGGGCGCGGGCTGGGGCGAGCGCTCCTGCGTCATGTGCGCGCCCGGCCATGGAGGGGGCGCGGCCATGGGTGCCGTGTGCTGCTGGGGCAAATTCAATGTAATAGCACCATAAATAYGTGTACAGTGCTGAGGGTGCTGTGCTATGTGCTGCTATGGGGGTTGACGAGGGGTGGACTGACGAGCGAGTGGAGAGTTAACAGGACTGAAGAAGTTTGCTAATTGATATGCACAAAGCTGTTGAACAGAAGAGTTAACAGGACTAAAGTCTGCCAACGGATATGCGCAAGGATTGACGTGCGCAAGGCTGTGGAATAGAAGAATTAACAAGACTGAAGAAGCCTGCCACCCGGAATCTGCATGGACCCMCRGGGAGGGAGGAAGCGATAGGGAGGTGTTGTGGTCTTGCCTGCTAGCAGGGTCCTCCCAAGCAGACAAACAGACAGTCCTGTGATTGTGAAACTTGCTAAAAGTCAGCAAAAGTGGTGTTTGCCCAGAGCCCCAGCCGTATAAAAAGAGACTTGGGAGCTAAGAGAGTTTGAGCAGGGACGGGAACGTGACCTGACCATCCTCTCCGGCTGGACCATGAGTATCCCCCCCCTCCCCTTTTCCTGGGAYGCTGGGTTAAGGTAACTCCTCGAGGTTGAGAGTCCTCTCACTAAGAGAGTGAACAAGAAAGCTTTCAAGCAGGGATAAGCAGTGCTTCCAATTACTAGTGCAGCAACTGRCGGTTTTGGGTTATCCTTCCTAAATTAGTAATTGCATTATTTTAATGGATGTTACTAATCCAAGAGCTTGTGTGAGGAAATAAACATATATATTTTTTATTATGTTACTGTCTCAGTCATTGCTATCGAACCTTCATAGCGTGACAGTAACTTTTGGCATAGTTGTCAGGRTAGGATAGGATAAGATAGGATAAGATAGGATAAGATACAGACTCAGTAGGTATATAAGCTAGGGTAACCGGGTAGAAACATTCTGAACTATGTTGCTGCGTGAGTTATTGAGGAGACATGGATGCTGACCCCCAAGCCCTGGGATTGACTGGGCAATGATAATTGGGAAGATGAAGCCTCTGTCATATGTAAGACAGAAGAAATCAGAAGTAACCAAAGAGATGGGAAAGGAAAAGGTGGTATATGTGCCGTCTTAGGGGCCTGTTTACTAGCAGCCCAACAAGCCAACTGGACCCATYGAAAAACTAAGGAACCGTTACAAGAAAAAGTGCAGGAGTGTGTAGATCTTGAAAGAGAATTGGAACAAGAGAAAGAACAAAATCAGAAATTACAAAACAAGTTAGAACTTGTCCTTTTGACAGCAAGGAAGACCCCAAGGCAGCTCAGATTAGAAAGATGYTGGTGGAGGACCCGGGCGATTGGGACAGAGATATATGGGGAAACAGCAGTAGACTGGAGGAGGATGGCGATTTGTACTCTCCAAAACCCTTACCTCTGGATGTGTGGCTGGTTGTGAAAACCGGAACCACGACAGGACCTCATGGGGTAGCGCTAGAACCATGATTAGAACTACCCCTTACTCAGGAGATGAGATGGGAAAACTGTGAGAGAAATACTGCAGGCAACCTACAGAAATGGAAACCGAGTATTTGTGGTGGGTATCCTTAACAGGAGGTGATTGCATAATACTAAGTGAAGAGGAGGTGTCAGGTTATTGGGGACCAGGAGTTTTCCKGACGGGTAGAGTTGGGAATCGCCCCCTCACCTCCTGAGTAGCCTATTGGGCAGGGGGACAAGACCTAACCTTTGAGAATAGGTATAAATACCCACGGTGGGCTTACAGGAGCCATACAAAAGGCGGCTTGTATACAGCAGATATATGAGAGGGGAGCCTATGACGTCCCCACACAAGCCCCGGYAAGCCCAAACAGCCTAACACCCTTCATACAGGGATTGCCTACAGTGTTAAAGCTGAAGCTACAAGCAACATGAGATTGCATTGTAGCTGCAGAGGCACACAACCATAATAACCTCAGTGCACCCCCCCCCCCAAGCTACTACCGACATGGGCGGATACCTTGTTAGAAGTGCATCGAACAGCRCAAGAGATGGGGATGGATACCAAACCATGGGAAAAGCGCATTAGACAGGCTACTGCTTCGTATGCCCCGAGGAGAGGACATTCCCCCCCCAGGCGGCACAATAAGGAAATGGGGGCTAAACAGGGAGAGAGGGAGAAACAAAATAGGTTGTGGCGACATGCCCTGGCGTTAGGTGTCCCACGGTCCATGCCAGATAACCAGAAAACAGAGGACATAGAACAGATAGTGAGCAAACTGGAACAAGYGAAAAGGGGGGGCTCTGCCGTCCGCCCCACCCAGCTAAAGAAATTGGATRCTCCCAAACAGTACCCGGTGGAGCTTTGGAACAGCTAATATCAAGCTTTTGCAAACCTTCCCTGCGCTGCTGCCTAGTAAGATAACTAATGTTAAACAATACCCTTTAAAGATAATCAAATACCAATTATCCCTAACAAGCCTTGTACCAGAAACAATACCGGGCTACCCAAGATCTCCCATTGCAATAGCTGAACCACTCACTGAAGAGTCCGACCTGAATGGAGTGTGGTTCACCAACGCCTCTTCAYGTAGAACAGCCATGGGGTGGCAATACAAAGCAGTTGCCTTAGAAATAAGAACAATGGCTTAGTTAAAAGACAATGGCTTACTTAAAAGACATGCTCAAGTAGAAAAAGAGAATTGGGACCTATGCATTAACCATGCAGTGCATCTACTTAATAATCGAYGGGGAACATTTGGTAGTCCCAGAACCCAGGCCTTTTGCCCTAACGATACGGACATCATTAAGGGTAAACCTGACATTGATCCTGCACCTGGTAAACCAGGACAGCCTGTGATGGTAAAACTGTCACCAAAATCAGGAGAAAAATTCCTTAACGCCAATGTAGCATTAACAAGCAGGCATTCTCTTTATTATGGCGCTGCATGCACAGGGGATAGCTCCACCCAACCTGCACACTGTATGTTGCCTTAGCCAAAGGTTATATTGCTCTGTTACATACATATGCATTAAATTTCCCAGAATGATTATACATATTCATTCTATTTTCTGGAACTAATTATCATATTTACATAGTCATTACGCATGTGGTCTGACTCTCTGGGGTGCTTCTATGGGGTCTTTGGTGGTCCCTGGTGGTCTCTGGTGGTCCCTAGTGGTTGCTGAAGAAGTGCCTCTTAGYGTCTTTCCATGAACTCTGAGCTCCTTTTCCRTGTATGGTCTCGGCTTGGCTCATCTCTTTGTTTGAGAAAGCTGTCTCGTTCCTTATCCTGGTTTCTGCTGGTTTATCTGTACTCCTTCAGGATGTACCAGTCACAGTCCTTGGGTGCATTCTTGTCTGAGGCCCCTGGTAACAGTTCCCCCATTCTCCCCCTTTGAGACAACTTCTTGTCTGAGGCCCTTGGTAACAAAACTACCATAAATTGGAGTAGTCCCATTGACGTTGTCTAAACCCCAAGGACTCCTTGCATGGGAAGCGCTTGATGCCACAGAAAAAAACCCATCGAATCAGTTCTCAGTGGATAATTCCTGATTGTTAACAACTTATCCTGAGGCACCCTGCCTTGAGAAAAATCTAAATGTGTTCTCTTATAGGATACCATATCGAGACTCATGTTCCTACTCCAGATGGCCCTGGTGACAACATTGATCTCAAACCCATGGDGCAGCAATGTCAATATTTGGGAAAAGTTAGCTAGGGAAATACTAAATGCTACTCACTTTTGTCTAGAAGGAGGAACTTTGGCAGCCCAAACTGATGTCTCGATGAGGTCCCGCCACAACACAGTATAATAAAACAATGATAGAAATTAAGGTTAAAGGAATGTTTCCTGCAGTTGAATGTGCTATGATGGTAAATTGTACTGGCAAAACCCGAACATGCCACAACTTTGTGGAAGACGGGCCTCCTCTTAAATGTGATCAAATAACCAATGTAACCTCTTTAACTATGCACATATAGTGCTCCCTACAGGAATGTTTTGGCTATGCAGGGTAAAAGCTTACTCCTACATTCCAGCCAATGCTACTGGTGGCCCCTGTACCCTCCGCTGTTTTAGCATCTATATGGCAAGCAAATGAGATATAGAGGAAATACCTGGGAATCAAAAACGAAAGAGGAGGGAGGCCTCATCCCTCGATGCTGAATGTAATTCAGAAGCAATCTTATTCTCAACATCACAAATCTCAGCTGGAGCATTCCTTACACCTGGGGTGGGAGTTGCTATGAAATATCAAGCTATAAAAAAGATCGCATGTTCTTTAGCTAAGACTATCAACACCACTTCTGCTRCCCTATCAGCAATGCTTAGAGATGTGCAAGCCTTGTGTGCTGGTGTGTTAGAAAATAGAGCGGCAGTTGACTATCTTCTTTTACAACACAACCATGGATGTGAAGAATTCAAAGGCATGTGCTGCTTTAACCTGGGCGACCATTCGACCCTGATTGAAGGGAAGATCACAAACCTTAAATGCCTAGCTTTGGACATTAAACAGCATAATGATAATGGGTTTAATTGGCTGCAAAAATTGTTCCAAAATTATGGACTGTTCATATCAGCTTGGCTCATATCGGGTTTACAAACTGTCATAATAATTGTACTCATGATAATTATTATATGTATTGTTTTTGCCTGCTTGAAAGCTTTAATATTATGCACAATCTTTGCTAAGGTAAATGCCTTAAACACAGGCTACTTGCCATTGCAACAAGAAGACCAAACTCATGACTATCCTTGAGGGGCAAAGAGGGGAGTGTACCACTGTGACTCTGGTCACAGGGTGGACTGATGAGGGGTGGACTGACGAGCGAGTGGAGAGTTAACAGGACTGAAGAAGTTTGCTAATTGATATGCACAAAGCTGTTGAACAGAAGAGTTAACAGGACTAAAGTCTGCCAACGGATATGCGCAAGGATTGACGTGCGCAAGGCTGTGGAATAGAAGAATTAACAAGACTGAAGAAGCCTGCCACCCGGAATCTGCATGGACCCMCRGGGAGGGAGGAAGCGATAGGGAGGTGTTGTGGTCTTGCCTGCTAGCAGGGTCCTCCCAAGCAGACAAACAGACAGTCCTGTGATTGTGAAACTTGCTAAAAGTCAGCAAAAGTGGTGTTTGCCCAGAGCCCCAGCCGTATAAAAAGAGACTTGGGAGCTAAGAGAGTTTGAGCAGGGACGGGAACGTGACCTGACCATCCTCTCCGGCTGGACCATGAGTATCCCCCCCCTCCCCTTTTCCTGGGATGCTGGGTTAAGGTAACTCCTCGAGGTTGAGAGTCCTCTCACTAAGAGAGTGAACAAGAAAGCTTTCAAGCAGGGATAAGCAGTGCTTCCAATTACTAGTGCAGCAACTGRCGGTTTTGGGTTATCCTTCCTAAATTAGTAATTGCATTATTTTAATGGATGTTACTAATCCAAGAGCTTGTGTGAGGAAATAAACATATATATTTTTTATTACGTTACTGTCTTGGTCATTTTTATATATATAAAAATATGTGTGTGTGTATGTATATATCTTCATGTTTACTTATGTATATTTTTATATATAAAGTGGAGGGTGCTGTGTTATGCAGTGTTCTGCAGAATGAAGTATAAAATACAGTATGCGGAGGGCACTGTGTATTATATGCTATTACATGGATATTGTGCACTGCTTAATTGAGTATAGTTGTATCTCTYTTGCTGAGGGGGCCATGTGATGTGCTGTTATGCAGATGGTGTGTACTGCTCAACTAAATGAAGTATGATAACATTTATAGATATATAAAAATATGTATTTATATAAACATAAATATAGATACTTATCTGTTTTAAGAAATAGGAGCCAACAAAGGCTTGRCGGCTGCAAGCCTTGCCCAACTGCAAATTCATTTTGGTTATTTGTGTTTGTGGGGTATAACTTCTGCCCCCGCTGATCGTTTCTTTTGGCAGTAGTTTGGCATCACAGCAAGGCTAGCTCAAGTCCCACATCCAGTGTGTGCTTATGGCATGTGGACTGCTGGGTCTTTCAAAGTCTGTGGAAATGTTAACATTTTCTGAGTGAAATTTAGACAAGCCTCGGATGGCATTGCTCCAGGTGCGCTTTAGTGCATGGGTATGTCAGATGGGTGCRCGGATTAAGCAGCCTTCGCTGAAGTTAGTTTGCCTTTTTCCTGAAAAGGTGCGGTATGGTGAAGTCGGTTTATTAGTGGGCACAGTCTGGCTTTTAAGGATTAAGGTATAGCTATGTTTGAGGCCTATGGAAGAGTCTTTGTAGGCTCAGAGGCTCATTTTTCAGACCTGAAAATTTACTGTATTGTATTGTATTATGAAAAAATGGTAGAAATTTTTCGCTGTATGTGTATGCCACAGAGACGCTGTGTGGCAATTTATCTCCAGTTGATCATTAGCAACCCAGTGCTGCCAGTGCTGGCCAGCATGGCAGGGCCGGGTGCAGGGCAAAGCTCCAGCAGTGTCTGTGACTCCCCGCCTTGGGCCTAATGCAGGCCCTGTCGCAGTCTCTGCCCCTGCACTTTTCTTTTTTCTCCACTCCTCCCCTTCCCAGTTATCCAAATGAGGCTAAAAATCCTGGAATTTGGGCAATGTGCATTTTTTGTTTTAATTGGAATGTGGTTCTTTGTCACACTAAATGCTTGCTTTGCTTCTTCCTGTAAGAAAGCATGGGGATTTTCACGATGAATATCAATTGCTAGGTTTTTGAWACCTTTTATCTTAACACTGATGTATCTTTTCTGAAGGAACTATGTGTAGTAATAGTACACATATTGTACTGTAGTATTTTCTTTCAGTTCAGGTGCAAAAGGAGAACTGTTCACAGTCACATTAGCATCAGGATTTAGTCAAGCAAACTGTGAATTTCATGTTTTTTCACAGTAAGAAATGAATATGATGTTGAACCACTGAGCTCCGAAGATTTGCTCTTAGGTTAAAGCTTTATATAGAAAGTGAGGTTATATGTCTGGAAAAGTCTGTGCAAATCCAGAAGTGCAGCTCAGGCTTGTGTGATCATGTAGCCTGACAAGTTCCCAGAGCACACAGAATTGGGCTCCATGTTTCCTGCATGGTACATGCATACTTGCTATGCATAAATATGCATATTCTCCAAAAGTCTTTTCTGTGGTCTATTTTAACTGTTCTATTTAAGCTGTTATATTAAGGACTTTGTTCTGGTGACTTCAAAGTGACTTCTACCATTGACTTCATTACCCCAATATTCACTGTCCCTCTTCCCCTGTAAAGCGCAGTCTACTTTTCTGTATGGGAAACTGTCACCTATTTAAAAAACTGTTGAACTGCAGTCAGTAAGTTCTRAAATATTTTTATGTTTTCAGAAGAGAAGTTGCAGAAGTGTAATTCATACTGCAGTGGGTCTGAAGGCCTGGCAGCTGTGTTGCACCCTCCTCTCATGAGATGCTATGCTGGATCYGCAGGGACCACTGGAGAATACAGGAAGAAACTGTGTCCCATGGACACGTCAGAAAAGAGGGGCAATGTTCAGCCTCCCGGTCCTGCAGAGCTGCTGGAAAGTGCAGCCAGTTCAGGATCCCACTCTTCCTCAGACATGACATTGGGAAATGAGCACGTGTAGCCCAGGACTCTCAGCAGCTCTGGCACCAGGCTTCTTACAGCCGCTTGGAGACAACAGGATCCCACTGAAATCTTCACCAAGGTCTTCCCAAGCCATAAGCGGAGCAGGCTGGAGAACATCCTGCAGTTCTGCAAAGAAGATGTGGTCCAAGCCATAGAGCATGTCCTGAACTGGGAGAGAGCACAGGTGAGATGCCAGAGACATGGCAGGCCCACCTGGATCTGGATGTGGTGCCTTGCAGAAAGCCTCCGGCTTTATCTCAGCTGGGTCRGGTGTCAAAGCGCCTGGGAGCAAGTCAGCTTTTTTCTGCCTTTAAACCATCTTGCACTCACACGGCACTGGAACAGATCTCTGCAGCCCAGCTCCTGGGACGGGGATCAGACCTCTGCAGCTGGCATATTCCCCTGGAGGAGGGCTGTCTGTGTGTGTGTCGCTCTGCTTTGCTGCTGGCCTTCGTCCCCTTCTGTCTTTCCACCCAGCTGTGGGCTACCCCTTTCCTGCAGTGCTTAAGGATGCTCTCTGCCTTCCCAATGCAGGGCTGATTGCCTGCAGTGGAATTTATTTGAGGCCAAATCAAGAAAACCTGTAGTGCCCTCTGCATAGCCCTGCATGCGGTGCATATTGCAGATATGCCAGCATGTTTGTATGTGGACTAGCACAGCTGGCCTCAAAGAGCTTTGCTGCATTTGGCAGAATATTAGTTTAAATTGAGAGAACATTTTTAGTTATTTTCTGAAATTATTTTCATGTAGAAGAATGTCTTGAAAAACTGAAAATTTTGCTTAGGAAGAAAAAAATAATATTAAGTATGTATTTTTTCAATCCAAAAACCTGCTGTGAGGAACTTCTTTGTAAATMAGCACTGACTTTTAAAGCGGAGATGTAAATCTCAGTTTAGTTTTTATGACATCTCTAGAAACTTTTGAATCTGAAACAAGTACTTTTTTATGAACAGAAATGGAGAATTGGGTTCTAAGCAAAATCCAATGAACTAAAACATCTGATTTGTCTTTTCCTTTTAAAAATATTCAATAATCAAATTTATTGACTTAATTGTGTTTCATTATTGGTAATGGTTAGTAAGACAAAGATTTAGAAAACAAGTTCCTGTTATTTGGTTTGTGAATCTGTAGCTTGTCAGTAAGATGAGCAGCCTGATTTTCTAGGACTGTCATTGCAGTGACAAGAAGCTGCTGATTGTTCAGTGTTTTATGAAAATTATATGCTTCTTTTAAAAGGTATTTAAGTCTCATTCTGTAGATACTCTTGTTCTCCTAAATATTCTGTCCATGCTTCATTATATACATTGAGCACTTGTGAACTCACKGGGTTTGAGCTTCTATTTTGGTAAGTTTGGGTTAGTTTAGCTGAAGTCAGTAAAGCAGTGTAACATTAGAGCTCTGGGCATTCTGTTTGTCTTGCATTAAACTGAAAATGTGTAAGACTTTTCAGGATCACAAATTAAATATGGCTTTAGGCGATTAACTTTTGGCTTTAAAAATTTAGTATCTTTAAGTGTAAGACATAAATCAGCTTCATAATCTGATCTGAAGAATAGCCATGATGCTGTGTTTGATTAGAATCTGTACTTTGAGGTATGTTTTAGATTTTTTTCACATGTATCAAATTATGTGAGCAAGTACAAGATTTTAAAGCATTTTTCTATACGCTGTATTGTGCACTGGCCTGTGGCTAAACCTTGGAAAGAACTAYGGAAAGTGAGCGCCATCTCCTGTCCATCCCAGTCCCTGAGGAATGTTTTAACCAGAGTGAAGATGTGTTTTACACTGATTTTCAAAAATTTTCTTCCATTATTAAGCTATAGATTTCTGATTTGATACTGGTTAGATTGCATACAGAAGTGTGTTGCAAAAAGCATAATTATCAGCAAATAGGGTTGACCCAAAAGACTTAAGTTTGCGTTCTACTCCTTCTCTGTAATGTTCCAGCTGGCCTTAGCTGAGCTGCGGCTATCGGAGGAGATCCCCATAACTAGTGAAAACCCTCTTAGATATGATGCTTCAACTTGTGTCAGGCTAGTATTCACTAGCTGGTATTCACTAGCTATACTTCACTTTGAACATGTGATCAGTCATCTTTAGTGGAACTATTTGTGTGAATTAAATCACATGTTCATAAGCTACTACAAGACTTGAGATGCAGAATTACATTTTCCCTAGAATTGTTAGGCATTTAAAAATCACCATGCTTTCAAGGACAGTTTGTTTTTCTTCTTCCAAAACAAGAGTAATAGGGATAAGAATAGGGGGGATAAGAACAGGGGTCTGTGACCGTGTTTGAGTGCATGTGTGTACCTAAAAGCTTCCCTTAAAATCAATGTTCATTTTATTTGATTTGTTTTCATCAGTTGGCCATTTAGTGTCTCAGTCAAGTGTCAGGAATTTTCTAAATGTTCAGAGGACATAGGTGAGGTTTGGCAAAAGCAAAGCATTAACGGTTATTGTCAGAGTCCAATATTCTCTGATGAGGTTCTTTTAGATATTCCACACATGGAGGGTGTGACCACAAGGCGGACAAGAGAGGGTTGGATAGCGGTGGAGAGAGACACTCAAGGTTCATGAAGGGTTAAACAGGATAGATTTAATAAAGGACTTTTACACTTCAGATTGCACAGGGAGCCCCAGGAACTGTGCAGAGGGGTCACCAATGGGAGGCTGCGGGAGGCATAGGTTGGATGCACAGGTCGGAAACCCAGGTGGGGCTTGACTCGTCTTGTCCTGAGGGCCCCTTAAATTTGCTAGTACTATTTCCTTATCTCAGCTGTGCTAACCTTGAGTAGCTACGGTCCAGGAAGCAGCTAAACATTGTTGACAAACCGGAATATGCATGCCTGGCCCTGATGGGAATTTGGTCAGTGTGTAGTTTCACAYGCTGGGGCCGCTACCACGTACTCTGCCMGTCACTGACTCTTCGCCAGGTCTTCCGCAGATGTTCTCATTACACTCCACCCCTGACTGACAGAGATGTGGTATTGGGGCCACCAGTGTGTGGACAAGGTTCAGACATGCCTTTCTGGTATTAGCCTAACCAACAGCTAAGGTGTACAAGCAACTAAATCATAGTGAATATATATATAGAAAATTATAACATATATGCACACAAAACTAATCAGCCCAGCAGACCAGGAGCATAATGTGTTTTCCCCATAGTCCTAAATTCGACAGCCATGACGACAGTCACTTCCAGGGGCTGTCCTGCGCTGATTCTTTGGACTTTACATCATGTAGTACTTGAAATAGGCTCTTTATCTTGTGGATGTTGGGTTCRATGCTCTCACCGCAGTTCTGTYGGTATCCCAGCTACTGTCAGTGTACAGGGCTGGGATGGAGAGCAGCAATGTTGTGGCTCCRCTCGGCRTATTCATCAGGTCTCAGTTTTCTGGGGAGAGTCTCCTAGAGGGGACATAGACTGGGGCGCTTCCGCCTTTGATTAGTACCAGGTGGGTGTCTCCTGGCCCATCACCAATGATTTCCTCTTCCGACTGTTCGGGTTTAGCTGGATCATGCACCCACACAGTATGTCCTGTAGACTCRAAACCACCTGGTTGCTGGGTGAACCACAAGGAATCTATTCTTGGGTAGTGGAGACCCCTGTCTGCTCACATATCAGTTGGGTTATTTGGTCTCGCTGTGTACATCGCAGGGRTTGAGATCCAGTGTAATGGATCACAACTTTCACCTCCTCAAGGCCGTTTGAATCAATGACCCCTGCAACGATGTCCACCCGCCCTGGAGAGCTAAACTATTACAGGGCACCACACAACCACAATACCCTTGAGGTATGGTGATGGCCAACCCCATACTCACAAGATGACAACTCTCTGGCTCTAGGGTTATTTCTTTGTGTGGCAGTCGCAGACCCAACCCTGCACTCCTAGGCATGGCTCACACGGGGAGGTAGGCTTGGGGGTGCAGCTCTAAGCACACACGGCCGCTCGAYGGATTCCCCTTTGAAATGAGCAGATGGCATAGAGCCATGCGGTGGGTGTTCATTGAGGCAGACAGTTGCCTGATGAACGTTTTTGCTCCAACCTGTGAGGGTACCAGTAGGGGACACTTGCGCAGCTGCTCTTTGAGCAGCCTGTTCATTCGCTCTATCAACCCTGCCCCTTGCGGATGGTAGGGTATGTGATATGYCCAGGCTATTCCTCACTCTCTGGCCCAACTTTGAATGTCATTCCCTGGAAAATGAGTGCCCTGATCACTTTGGATTTCCACCAGGGAACTATATAACCCAGTCAAGTCTTCTAAAGCCTTAATGGTGTGAGCCTGGGTAGCTGTGGTGCAGGACTGGATGTACAATAGACCGGGGCAGGTATCTACAGTGGTCAGGACATATCCATGCTGCTGACTTTCCGGTAATGGCCCAATATAATCAATTTGCCACACCTCCTCAGGCTTTTGTCTTCTGCAGATATAATGCTTTTTGGTCTGCAACTGCTGTGGAGCTAAGCGGGTACAACGGGGACAACGCTGCCTGGTCTGTTTTTGTGCTGCTGGCAGCTGACCCTCCGTGCACGCTGCCRGCAGGGCTGTGARTGTCACGGGTCTCCTCCTGCGCTCTCCCGGCTGCTTGCCAYGGTCCCCCACCCCCGGGGGCCATGCCCGGCACCCRCTCCACTAGGGAGGGRGAAACCTTTTGGTTTTGTGCTGCAGGGTGCAGAGGGTGCAGCCTGGCGTCCTGGGGCAGAGCCCCCATCCCACCGAGCTCCTCTCTAGTGAAATAAACTGCCTCCGCCCCATCATCCCACAGCCCTTAACAGCCATGCTAACAACCCTTCACGGGGCTGCTGCTGGTAGCGCCCATGCATGTCCCGCTGCAGCTCTGATGCTTTAAAATCATGAGCAGTTGTGGTCCCTTGCAAATTGGCTGCGCTTGGGCCGGTGAGCTGCTGCTCTACCACTGGCCGGGCAGCTGCCTCCCCCTCTTGCTTGATGTCCGACTCTGAGCTTGACAGCTCATCAGGGTCCCAAGTTTCCGGATCCCAATCCGCTTTTATCACCAATGCCTGCACAGCCAGGAGATGGACTTCTCACTGTCCCCCACGCCCCATCACCACCGGTGATTTGCAATGCGGGCAGCCAAAACAGCACACCGGTGCTCCAGCTTCTTGGCTCGACCTGCGGTTGCAGCTGCAACCTCTMGGGACAGTTGGCGAGCCTCCTTGGTGGCTTTGAGATGCCTGTTTCGCTGGCACTGTGGCAGCAACGCCYCGTCCAGGGTGCGGAGCSCAGTCAGTAGGACCTACCCCAGATCCCCTGCTGCCTTTCGCACCGCCAGCCCTGTTTTTTCCAGCTGGAGCTTGGAAACCAKTTGAACRAGCCGCTCTGGGGTTGCCCCCGGCTCACTCTCCAGCTCCGGCCGTGCTGCRGGGGCAACCCACCCCACCAGCTTGCGAGCCATAGGTGCCCACCAACCTGCAGYAGGCCACCGAGGAACGCGGTTCCCCGCCTCCCCCTGAGCCTTTCGCCCCCAAAGAGGCATCTCCACACCAGTATCCTGCCGACTGTGCCAAATGTGACTGCAAGGTGGGCAAGAGAGGGTYGGATACCGGTGGAGAGAGACACTCAAGGTTCATAAGGGTTTAAACAGGATTGATTTAATAAAGGACTTACTTACTTACACTCCAAATTGCACAAGGATTCCCAGGAACTGCGTGGAAGGGTCGCTGATGGGAGGCTGCTGGAGACATGGGTCAGACACATGGGTCAGACGCCCAGACAGGACTTGACTTGTTGTATCCTGAGGGCCCTTTAAATCTACTAGAACTATTTCCTTATCTCAGCTGCGCTAACCTTGGGAGACTACTGTCCAGGAAGCAGCTAGAGGTTGTTAACAAACCGGAATGTGCATGCCTGGCCCTGATGGGATTTTGGTCAGGGTGCAGTTTCATCACACGCTGGGCCTGCTACCATGTACTCTGCCCGTCACTGACTCCTTGCCAGATCTTCCGTGGGTGTTCTCACTACAGAGGGTGTAATGTTTAATCAGAATTTACTTATTTGAAAATGCTTGATGTTACATGGGATTTTTAAATAAGTAGAATGGTACAGCAAATACTGAAATCACAATACAAGTGTAAGTTACACTTAGAAAAATGCAGCAACYGCAATACACAGTTCAATCACAATACCAATGCGATCCCCGTTACTGGTCTCTATAATATGCTCACCATCATAATGCTGAGTGTCCCCAGTCGACAGGAAGAAATACATGGGTTGAGGCCAGTTCAAGCCCGCTATTGTCTTCAAAATTCTTTTGTTAGTTGTTCAGGTTTTATGCTCTATGTTGGGCTGAGCTATGCATACACTCCCCTCATGTTGGTCTGGTTATCTCAGGGAGACATTCACAGTCTTTGGATGAGCTCAGGGAGAAACATTTACACCAGTTGATCCACTCAGCTGACACAGCTGCTTATCTAAAAGAAAGATCACCCTCTGGTCCTCTTTGTCTTGAGATAAAGTCAGCTCTCTGTGCAACAATTGTCGTCAGTCATACCCTACATTGTTCCTCAGCTTGATGGGCACCTCACCCTTGCCCATCTCCACTGTGCCTTCTACTGTAGGGGTTTATTGGTCAGTCACAGGTAATGGAAAATGAATATATTTAATAGAATACTTSTTAAATTGCATTTTTAAAAATGATTCCATTTTACTAAAGCATGCAACAATTTATTTGCAGCAGAAAGTTTGAGAATACCGCAGGGATGAGCTGTTTTTTGGTGTTAACTTACTTTGAAGACACAGTAGATGTTCTTACTTAAATTAATTTTCTGATGTTTTAGGAAACASGACAGTTCAGAAATACACTTAAGCGTGTGCTGTGGGAGGGATGGATTTAAAGACATGCTCAAGTGCTTTTTCCTACAGTGGATCCTGAAACCCCAAGTTATTGGTCAAGTTATTTTTTTTTTCTGTATTTCTGATATTATTTATAGTTCTGTTCTGAGACATAATCAAGACATTTCTTGGCTGCAAACTAAAGCTTTGAGTGATTTCTGCCAGAATACAAATTACATTAAGCTTATTTTAAAAAATAAGCTTAAATTTTTCTCTTTGAGGTCAGAATTTGTACTTTTTACATCTTTGGAAATATATTTCAGTGGACATAAGGCTTTGTGATAATGGTACTTTGAACTGCAGAGTCTATTTTACAATATTTTTCCTCCATCTACATTCTTATTTCGGTGTTTTCCAGCTTCCTATCCGAGTTTGTTAATTCCAATCTATCATATGTCATCAGCAAAATGAGTATTCCTGTGGAAAAATGGGTTCCAAGATTCTAAGTGGACACAGTACCGCTATATTTCTAATCCCTGTCTTGGTTCTGCTTCAACCACAAGCATAGGTGAACAAATAAATAACTAAATTCTGTTGGCCTTTTTGATATTCCAAGCATATTCTTACCGTTATGCCTGAACAACTCGTTGAAAAGGTGTGGTCTTAAGCATTCGGTGAAATTCACCTATGTACTTAGCTAACTTGGGTCCTTAATCTCTTTGTATCATCTGGAAATAAAATTGTTGAYGGTCTCTTCTTTTATGTACTTTGAGATCCACAAATCCAAGCTGTCATGTAAGGGCTGAATATTCCTTGACTCCTCATGGACCYTCAGTTGTCTTGGGAAGTTGCACATCTCTGAATTTCTCCCTACCTCYCCCAGAAATGGTTCAGAGGCTTTGGAAGACTTAACAAAAGCTTTAACTGTCACTGTATTAGATAATGTGGATATGACGAGAAGAATTCTGAGAATGAATAAAGTAGAAATTTCCCCAATAGAAGGATTTTTGTACCTTGTCTTTGAGATACAAAAAATAAACGGAGTAATTACCATTTAGAAATATGAAGCAGTCATTTTGTAGTATGACTTCTCTATGACAAGGGCTTGTGACCGTTTTTCACAGCAGGTGGATTGAGAACTTCCTCCCTCTCTGTGAGCCAAATTCGCCTTGGAGCAACATAGAGTTTGCTGCTAGCCCAGGGCAGCTCTGTTGATCCAAGGCTGATGCACTTGCATCATCGCGAGTGAAGCCTTTGTGGTGCGAGGTGAGGTGGTGGTGAGGAAACCTAGAGAAGTGTGTGCTGGAGACAGCGGCAATATCAGGAACCTGGTGCGAGCATCCATCTGCTGTAGTTAYCAGCATCTGCTCTAATGTCTCTCTCATCTGTTTTCCCATTCTTTCTTGTTGTACCTCTTTGCTGTTAAGGCTTGCATTTTTTAAGGTATCCAGACTTCTGACTGTGGCTGATTTCACCCGKCACCCTCCATAGCTCTCCAGAGCTAGGAGATGGCACCTGGAATATCTGCTCCAGCAGGCCCAAAAGTGTCTGGGGGGGTGGAAGCAAGATGCCTGAGCCRTCAGTTTTGTCAGGGAAGAAGGACAGGCACTGATCTGTGGGAYGAGTCTAATGACAGCTGTGAGGGGCAAATGGCAAATGTGGTGTTTTACATGTCCTGAAATACATGCTGCTGGACAATCTGTGTGCATGCTTTGTTAATAAAAAAAGGCTTTCAGGGGAAAAAAAAWTTTTTTGCAAAATTATTAGCTTTTTTTACCAGCTTATTGAAAACTACATTCAATAACTTCACAAGGTCTATCAGAGACAAACCTATATACTGACTTGGTTATATTTCCAGTAATAGGACGCATAACAGTRCAATGACCAATAGCAGTTAGCCTCTGAGATCTTGTCTGTATTGCGTAAACAGATACAAAACACAGCTCTCCCAAACACTTATGGACCTGTTGCAAGCCTTGCAAGGTCACTTTTTGGAAATTTGCTTATCCTTGGTCAGTAGCGTAAGTGGGATACTCTCAGGCATTTCACTAGTGAATAAATGAGCTATCTAAATATGTACATTTAATTACTAGCAGAACCTTTCTTTGCATGGGGCCCTCTACACTGAAATAGATGCAGAGCTGTAGCTAGTTACAAATAAGGCTAACTTTAGTTAATATTTGACACTGTGATTGGAAAAGGTTTCATTTGACTTTGTGGTGTCATCAGTGACAATGCATAATAGTTTGGACAAGGGATGTTCTGACATCTGCTACTTCTAGCTAGGAAGCCTAAGACCAGATTTTCAAAGGTATTGAGRCACTAGAAGAAACAACAATACAGATGGTTAGGTTCCTCAAAGATACCTAGACATCTAGCTAAGTTGCAAATCGGCATAGGCAAGGCATATGATGTTCTTACAGATTTCTGTAGGCAAATTCCTCTTGCCTTGGTTTCCTAAATACATGTTAAAGCATGCTCTATGGATTTAAGGAACTTAAATATCTTGGTTTTGAGACTGTAGTCTTACATGGGGTGGTTTATAATATGAAAGAAAGCAAAAGAGGAGAAAGAGTGGAGAAGTAAATTTAATCTATGCAGCCTATGCAGTCTCCACATGGAGTTGTGTGAGCTGCTGTGTGCTGCTGGCTTATACTTTGGCAAAACCTGTTGAGGTGGGTAAGGGAGAGATTAGTTTTATGTAATATGGTTACCTGACTGCACAGCCGTGTTTTAGACAAATTCCTCTCCACTGCAAAGTTGAATCATTATCATATCACTGCAAAGAAGAAGCAGTAGTTAGAAGCTGGAGCACTGAAAGAAGTATGGGAAGAAGGTGTATTAGACAGTTGTGCATGACCACCTGGCAGGAAGATTTCTTGGAGAGCTTAATCCTGTGTGGAAGGACTGCCCAGGAAGCAGTGCAGGAGGTCTCACCTTCCCCATGATGGACATACCATCTTAGGAAGCCTGGGAGCTGACCCTCTYATGTTCTGTGTGACACAGCCAGTGCCTCCCTCTGAAAAGGAAGAATTTAGCAGAAGCTCCAGAATAATTTTGCAGTTTCCTGTATCTTCAAAAGTCATAGAATAAAGGGGAAAAAATGGCCAAAGACTAAGAACATAAAAATCATTTTGTAAGGTGGCAACTATCTGTGAAAAACTCTGAAAGTTACTGACCGAAATCACTTTGCTGTTGAAACCTTTAAAATTGGATTGGTAAGCATACTTTATAAAACAGTAGCACTCTGCTAAGCAGGGTAGTCTTGATAAAATAATGAGGTTTTTTTTTCTGTTTCTGATAGCTGTGGCATACCCTAGTTATTTATCCATTTGCAGAGTCATGCATATATAGCAAGCAGTGGGATACTACTTTCAGATTGACTGATGCATTAGTTATGGTGAGAGAAACCACAACTGCAGAGAGATGAAGCTTGTCTTCTGCATTTCTAGTTTACTCAGTGCTATTCATTTTCACCTTAATAGAAAASAAATGATCCAAGTGCCAAATTAAGTCTATTTTTTCTGGTGTTTTTTAGAGGTCAGTTTATCTTAAAAATCACTGACAAAATTGTTCATATTTCTACTGTTCATAGAAAAGCATGTTGTGCCACAGATACCTGGGATATCACCATTTGGTTAGTTAATATTTGCCTCTTCTGCAAGATGCAATTCATCTTTCTGGATTTTTTTTTCTTGTCAATTTTTTTCCCCTGGTGTGGAAATTATTATTAGAACAGTTTTGATGCACAATGCCTGAAGGGTTAAAATGGAAGAAATTTTGAACAGGATGGTAAGTGTTACCATTCCCAAGATCCGGTAAGTGATTCTTTGTCAACCCAGATAGAATGATGATTCTGAAGTATTGCAGGCAGCAGGCAAATACTGCAAGTGCTGGTTAACTGAAGCCACTCACAACACAAGATGGGCTGCAAAGTTGTGAAGGAGTCATTTTCTGGTGTGACTGGGTGAAGCTGAGATGTGTTTATGAGCCTGAAGGTAATAAGTGCTCCAGATTAGACAACACATGTTTTGAGCATGGTGTATGAAATCCTAAGCACAAACAGAATTTATGCCAGCAAAATTTCACTCAATGTCTTTTCAGTTTCAAAAATAAGATTCATTACAAAGAACAGAGCCATGTTAATGTTTCTTAGGAAAGTGGTCATGTTTATCACAATATCTGCCCCGATTTTGGTGGAAGAATATCCATGCACCTTTTCTGGGAATGCAATCTGCAAAATGCCTGAAACTGGGAAGTGTGGTCTGAGCAACCCTGTGTTACTGTTTTCCCTGCTCGTGGCCAATCTTGTTTAGTTTCATCCTGCTTTCAAGCGCATATAAGCCTTTTCTGTTCTACATGGACATCTGTTTGATAATGTCAGCTACCTGTTTGCTTTGTCACCTGGGACATGAAACTGAGAGTCCAAGTGTACCCTGTAAGTCATGACCAGGGCTCGTGTTTTGCCTGTCCTGGGAAAAATACTTCTATCAGTCCTGTGTCTGGGGCTAGGGTATCCCGTGTCTTCCCCTCTTGCCCTGCCGTGGCTGCAGACCTGCTGGTCGTCACTCCCTCCTGACTCGCTCCAGACCTGCACGGCACGACCAGACTTCCTGAAACCTGGCCTGCCCTGTGCCAGTGGACCAAAAATAATGGATTGCCTGCAAGGCCCTTTCAAAGTGTCTGCCTTAGGTGATATACTGAGCAATTTAGATTAGCATAATCAATCATCAACTGTATGAAGTGATTTCAATATACTGTAATAGGGTTATCCAGGACGTACGATTGATTTGGGTCTTTACTATGTGAGAAGTCTCAATCAGCTAATCACAAAAGTCCCCTCTACATTAATAAGTCTATTTTTCAGTACTGATTGCCAAATATGATTGTCTAAAACATATCCAGTTAATAAGGGTGAACTTACATCAGACACATTAGCTTAACTGTTTTTACAGTGTGAGACCAATTGTCAGCCTTGGCGACATAAAACATCTGTCATTAATCAGATACATGGCCATTTCTCCCCTGGCTGCAAAACACAAGCAGATTTTTACTTAAAGTGCATTTTAAGTGAGCTGATATAATTATACTTGTCACTCTTTAACAGGTGATTACATGCTGATTTAGTTCTTGATAGTGATTTAGTTGTGCATTATTGCTCATCTGAATTTTTAGTAACAGGCAATAACAGATAATACCTCTTTAACAGAGAGAAAGAGCTAGAGGTAATATTCCAGCTGTCTGATTCCTAATTTATTACAATAGTTCAAGGAATGACATGGTTTTTACTGGAGTTAAAAGCTAGGAAAACCCTGTATATGCTAAATCCAACTATTTATTTATCTAATGAACACAGGTTTGTCATTCTAAAAGCTCAATCAGATTGATTAGATAAATGAACACATGCAAAAGTAGGAGATTTTGGCTGTAATCTAAATAACATACAAGGAACTGAGCCTAAGGAATGAATTAATATGAAATATCTTTGAATTAGATAGCAAAGGGAAAAAGAAATGTCTGATGTTTTTAACTCTATTTTCTAATTATCTTAGCACCACTTTTGGTAAAATTACACGAGATCGAATTAGCACTGATTATGACCTAGATTCTTTTAYTGATCTTGTAGTTATTGACTCAAAAACAGTTTTTCAATTGCTTTCTAGTTTTAGTGCAGAAGTTTCAGAATGACTTTTATCATGAAAGTGAATTGAACTGAAAAAGGACATCAAAATGTCTGCACGTTCAGTGCAATGTGTGATAGTACTCAGAAAGCTCTCAGTAGAACACTGTATTTGCTCTCTCAGGACCTTCACGACAAATATACATAAATCACAAGTCAGATAATTCTTTTCCTGGTAGTTTGTCTTGCAAATTTCCCATAATAATAGCATCCCAGCAGAAGCAACGGTAGTAAAATGTGTGCAAGGAGACAGATTGTCCCAAGGGAAAGTTTAAAAGAAAGCAGAAAAGCCTCAGGAAACCCCAGGACTAATTAAATCACTAAATAAGACAATTAAATCATCTTAGAATATTTATACATTCTATAAATAGAACAGCCATAGACACTCAGATACAGAGACACTAAATGAGTATTTTGTTTCCAATAATGGTCTTTCACAGATTCTTTGGTAAGTCTTGTCTCCAAACTACTGTGTTTAACACTCATGGATGGAGCTACCCTCCATTAACTAGCCTTATCCCACTTTGAGTCCACTTATATTAATGCAACAGTCCATGAAAGGTACTTCCACACCTTAGTTAATGCTTCGTCTATTTCCAKTTTAAATTTGATGCTGTATTCTTTTGCCCCTTTGTCCTTGTATTTTGAGAAATAATGAATAATTATTTCCTCTCTACATCTTTCTCACTTATAACTATTCCAAGCCAAAGATTCCTAGTCTGTTTTTTCTCTCCTCATATTGAAGGTGTTCCCTAACACTGTTCTTTTTTGTTACTCTTCACAGGACGTTTCTGTTTCTATTCTGTCCTTTCAAAGATTAATTGTTCAAAATTACATATAGTATTCAAAGTAAATGATACTTGAGTTTCCACAGTTCAGGAAGAGGGAGTGATCTGTGTTGACACAGAGCTCTTGAAACAATTCTGTTTCCTTGGTATTAATCACWATCACACTTGGCACTAGTTAGGAAATGATCCACATCTTCACACAAATTGAACTTGCCATTTTTTTTCCATCTGCCAAAACCAAGAACACCTGTATTTTCTATTTCAGAAACTCCCCTGCCTGTGGACTGCCTCGCTGACTGCTGTGCTGCCCCTGGGAAAGCACAGCTCCTGCTACCTGCTCTTCAGTTTATCTCGGATATATCCTCAATCTGCTCCCGCCAGAAGCAGAGGGGACCTCAGACAGGCTGCTCTTTAGCAGAGGTTCTTCCAGTAATGGAATCCTTAGCTTTCCTATTGCAAGTCACATACAGTATGATTTTCACTTGTAGCTATAATCCAGGTCTTACCAGGATTACCAGGATGTAGCTCGATTTGTCAGCCTCACTTACCTCCTTTTGTTGATCTCTACATTGGAATTTTATAAGTATTTCTGGCACAGGCAAAAACAGAAAAATACCCGAAAACTGCTGAGGGGGTACTAATTCTCAGGAGTTTTGTCTTAATGTGGTTTCCGCATAACCATTCAGACTTTGGGCTGCTCGTCCAATTGGAAAGGAATGCRTGCAAATAACTATTCATCAGTGCTTTCTGTATCTGTGCCAGTATATTCTACCTATAACAGAAAACTGGCAGCTGGAGGTTAATATTTGCCATTAATATTATTGAATTTCCTTCTGGTGGAAAAGTATAGTTTACTTCTCCTGAAATATGGAGTGAGACAAATTACTTGCTTTGTTTACAGCAGAAATATTAAGTCTGTGAATTGCAGCAGCCCTCTGGACATGCAGGAAAATATTTTTGATRGTTTAAGTTCTTTCCTGAATATAACTCATCTCCAATCTGCAAGAAACRATTAGGTGAGGTTCCTAATTATAACATGCTTAGAGCATCTGCAGAGAGCTGTTGGTGGAGGCCTTTATGAGATGAACCATAGATGTGAATATTCAGTTCTGCTCCTAGCACAGGTGCCAGAGCATATGGAAGGGCAGGGATCATCAGCAAACTGGCTCCAAACCTCAGCCTCTGGTGGGGAGCAGGGTAGTAGGCAAGACACCAGTAAAATGATTAGATAGATAAGAACATGACATTGTCAAAGGTGACATGATGATATATATTGAGAACAGGTCAGGTAACAGGGATGGTGTTGCTTCCTCCCTAAATTACCTTCTAGCTTCTCAACAGATTTTTTTCTGAACACCCSTATAGCTGAGGGCTTTTCATAGATTGTTTTGCATTTTCTGTGTTTTAGATGCTTGCTTCTTCAGTCAGTGGGGAGRGAAAAAAATCAGTAATAAGGCTGTAATGAAATGTCAGGAAGTGATGGCCATTTTCATGCTGCAAAAAGATAGCTTTGGACATTACTCTGATGAAGGTACTGTCTCTCTGCTTCSTTTGCCTTTGCAACACTTAGGGCTGGTGGCCAAGGATGGGACATCTCTGTGGGTCATGCAGACATGAGGTCTCTTGAACTCAAGTACTGGGCTGTTCAGCATGGTGTTTGGCTTCTAGGATTTACCTTATGCCCCAACAGCTATTCCTCGTTGACAGAAATTGCAGTGCAAATATTTTCACAGAAAAAATGATGGGTAAGGCAAAATCATCCCAGAATCAAGTTATATACTGCCAGTGGGGCAAATTTACTTTAGAGAATCTCTTATTCTGACTTGTTAAGTGGTATCCTGTGTAAATACGCTGTGTAAATATAAGTGAGTTTAGTCCCTGCATATGTGAAGCTGAAGATCTGAGTATGAAAAGAGACTTTAAGCTAGATCCTTCTTCCCATCTCAGCGTCATTGTGGTAGCAGCATTATTACAAAATCATTTTGGGCTTCACATTTCAAGTGTCTTAGCCTATAAGTGTCTGGATCATGGCTTATTGATATAAAAAACTCTCATGGAGAGATGAACTACTTACTGAGGCATTTCATGAATACTGCATCAACTTCTGTTTCCAGATATGGCTCCATGTTTGTTCTGGAGCCATCTGATCTTGTTGAGATACCAGAAGTGTAGACAGCAATAGGGAGATCTAAGAGACACAGCTGCAGTCTCTGAGTCAGAAGCATAGGTAGAGGTGGTGGTCATGACAGTGCTACAGGGTAGGAAAGGGGAAATCTCTTTAGTGCTCTGTCATCTGGGAATCCAAATAATGAGTGAAAACTTGAATAACAAAAGCACATTCAAATGGGCAGGTGTTTCCTGCATTGTAGCCATGTCACTTTAGTCTTACCTGTTTGGGTTCAGAAAGGTTGCAGGGTGTACAAGACATCGCCATGTTTAGCAGTCTGGTGCCTCCATACAGCCGTTTACTGCAAGAGTTGTATCCATACATGAGAAAAAAACCTTTGTGGCAAGCTGTGCAATCACACTCTGGGAGTTAAGGTCAGATATATATTCATTTCAGTCTTACAGAGAGCCAGTAAAACTTCATGGAAGCGATAATAGAGACAAGTTGTAAATCTGACACTGTCAGCATATATACTTATGCCAAGGAGGCCAAAACCTTATTTGTTTAAGTGGCCCTATCTGTTTAAGTAGGATCTTTATCAGAGATGTTCATATACTAAAAATAGACACCTGACAATAACGCTGTCTGCCCCAAAAACTGGAAGAGTGCTCATAGGCCTGTTGAAACACATAAGTAAAGACTGCCAAACTGCAATGCAGCAAGTGCCTTGGAATAGACACCCTGAGAGCAGTCGTGGTGCTACGGCCTTCAAGCAAGTGCTGCTGCAGGGGAAGAAAGTTCCCTGCGGCAGGACTGGATGTCATGGCCCTCTCCAACCAAAGAATCTGTCCTTCTTTTCAGCCTCCCACCCACCGGCCCCATTCCTCCTCATTTAGGCTAATGAAGGCTACCTTTGTTTTACAAGCTTCTACATGCAGGGCAAGAAAACCTGCACAAGAGCTGGCTGGGCTGCTGCTCCTTTGCCTGTGGCTGCTGCTGGCCACAGGCTCAGTAAGGAACTGTTCAGCAAATAACTCGTCCTTAAAAATGGCAGAGGATCACTGCTGGTTAACAGTACAAAAGGAACTGAGTACTGTTTGCCACAGGCTTTTGAAATGTCTTACCCATCTCATGCATTCCTTAGTGGCTTGCCCACAGCTCTGTGGCACATCAGCTTGCACATACAGTCCTCACAGTGATGAAAAATAACAGTAGATTTTCTTTTAATGATGAATATGATATTTACTTTCTTTCTGACGCACAGCTGAATGGRTCACAATAGTGGTTCCTGTAATGTATGCTGTTGCATTGCTTTATGTGCAGAGCATGACTGAAGGAGGCATCCTGGGAAAATCTATAGTGCTTTGAGGAGTGAAAGGTAATTAACTCATGTTTGGGCTGTTTGTTTATAAGATTCAGTGAACATGTCCAAATCATTAAAACAGCTGTATGAGGTTTTCATCTTCTGTGGCATCAGAACAAAATCTGGTGGATGATGAGACCCTGTAGGACCATGGGTCATTGTGAAGTTTTGACATTGTTTCTGTGCCAATGGCAAGATAAGGATACAGGTGAAGACAGAAGTTACCATGTGTCTCTGTTCCACAGACTGACAGACATGCTTTTCCGGCCAAGACTCACAATGATCTTTATAGATGGTTTGTGCTTATCTTTTTTTTCTGTTTAGTCCTGCTGATATTTTAAAAGGGAAATTGGTACTACTCCAATTATCCTGACCATATCTCAGTGAAACAGAACAGTTCCAGCCAAGATTGGGATACTACTGTTGCTTTCCTAATAGGAACTCCTCACCAAGAAAAGGAAAAAGGAAAAGGGAAAAAAAGAGAAAAGCCAACCAAAACCAAGATAAAGAATGGATGAGAGGAATGCAAGAGGAAAGGAGAAGTTTGCAAAGACATCTGATGAATGTTATGAAGCAGTCCAGAGTTAGTAGAAAACCTTGGGATGGAGTCCAAATCACCTGGTCTCCAACAGTCCATTACAAGGTCAGGTACTGTCTTGACTTGCCTGCCTCTCGCTAGGTTTCAGTTATATCAGACTTGCTTGTACATCTGACAATATTAATATACTTGAATGAAGACCTAATAGAGACCTGACTATCCATCTCATTGGTAAGAATTATTTCYAGGTTTCATTCACATTGAACTACATAGGAACATCTAAAAGTAAACATTTACTAACATGTTTTCATACAGCAAAATTGTCTTCCTTCCTTTCCAACTAAAGCAGGGATATGTGATGGCTCAGCTAGGAAAGGTCACATAGTCCTGTATGGGAGTCTCTGAAGCATCCACGCCTCTTCCTCCGGCCTCCATCTGGACTGGGCATATATCTTCTCTGTGGTGCGCACAGTCTGATCCCAGGGCAGGAAGCAGACCTCTGCACCTGACAGTGTGTGCCTCTACCAAGCTGTGGGAACTCTTGTAATGTGGCCATGGGATGGCCACACAACAAGGACGGCCTTGGAAAAGAAGCAAGCAGTAAATGGGCGTGCTGACTCACATGGCCTGTGACTCTGCCWACATCTGAAGGACTCCCAAGGCTCTCAGGACCCTCACATATTCCAAACAACTCTCTGTTCCAGTTGTATGAGATACATACAAATCAGACAACAAGTAAATATTTACTGAACAAGCCCCCCAAAACAGTCAAATCTTTCCCAGATACCATACTGCATCAACCGTGTCCTTCCAGGGGAGGCTGAGGACAAGCAAATGAACTCCACGTCACAGCTGACAGACGTTGCAGTCAGTGCCATTCATGATGAGGAGAACACAGTTCATATAAGTTAAAACAGAGACTGCATTTGAACCTGTCCTGTGCACTCTCCAAATGTCCAGCCATAAGGGACACCTAATTGTTTCCATTCACTCTCATATGCTGAGCCTYTGCCATGCCATTGAATTCACCACAAATGTTAGGCTGCTGGAGGGGATAGTCACGTGTAGTAAAGATCTTCAGGAGTTGTCTCATTCAGCTTTGCAAGGCCTAGGTGATGTCAGCTGGCAAATTTCTTCCAAGAATGGACAGCTACATTGCCTAACTCCACAGAAGGATTTGTAGATGGGAATTTTCATCTATGTCCACATGCTTTTACTTGGAAGCTTTCAGAATCAGAGCAACATCACTCTATGTAATGTCTTTTGTGCCCAGATATCTCCTCTAATTTGGCAATATCATAAACAACTTGAAAAAATGTTCTTGGATGCCTTTCTACATTTCTACATTCAGACATTTGAAGGTCCGTACGATAGAAATCCCTTGTAAACTAGGTATGTTTTTATTAACATGAAGGCAATAACCTAGAATTTGCACTCTGTTACCACATGGACTCAGCTTTTTGACTGAGACTTCCCTTCTCATAGTTTTAAAATCCAAGTCTGTAATATGGTGGGAAACTGTGTGGCTCTTCTGAAATGTAGAGCTCCTAATTAAGTTCTTCTCCATAGAGCTTAACCGTGGCTTAAGGAGAGCTTAACTCCTGACCTTAGAGACCTTAGAGAACCAAATAGACACAACAAGCTATATTTTTGGTTGATCTTATATTTGAGGGTGCTGCCCTCTTGTGTGCATATTATAGTGAGCATGTTATAGGCTCAGTGCCACTTGATTACTGTTAATCCCTTTTTGGGCAAGCTTCCACATAAATCTGAGTCCTTTAATTTTCTCCTGATTTCATTTTGCATTCCAAAGGATCATAGGAARTGGCCAAGCAACTTAACATATCATTGTGCAGCTCAGAAAAACTCCAAAGCACTTGCTTACATTTCATTAACTTCATTAAGGCTTAAACACATACTTAGAAGTAAACCCAGAGTTTACCTTTAGTTTTCTGAACAGGAATATTCCTTTGGATTTCCCTCAGAGTTTGYAGGAACGAGTGGCAAAATAATGATCACTTAGGAACTGATAAGAACCTTTCTTGTCAGAATTTCACCTGAGTGAGGCAAAAATAGAAAAATGCAATTCTCTTAGATACAAGAACCTTAAATATATGGGCAATATCCTTGTCCCTGTCCCTCCTAGCTGCATATATAACACCTAGAATCCTGATTTAAACAGACACATTTGGCCTTCTATATTGTATTTATATGATAGCTTGTTTTTTATGTGTTTGATGGAATTGCCATCCATGCCAGTGCCAATGCAGCGCCTGTGGAACCAGAAAAAGAGCATTTCCAAATTGTCTAACCAATGGAAGGATTAGATCCTTCTATTTGTTGATATTAGAGATGGAAATTATATTTAATATTTTCTGATTACTATTTCTTTTTTCCTAAGTGAAGCCATTTCCTGACTGATTGAAGGCGTAGTCAAGTGAACAAATTCCCTCCCCCAAAGCCTCTATAAAACAAATACACTTGTTGTATACTGATTATATTTATGTAAATAGATATTTACTTTCTCCATTTTCATGAAGAAATTTATATATATATGTATTCATATTATATTTCTTGTGTATGTATACATACACATTACACAATTTATATTATACCATTGAACTTTTCAGTCTTTCATGAATTTGGGTAAAAGACTTAGCATGTCTGGGTTATGTCATTAAGGTCATTATGGTGAAAAGACAAGCTAATACAAAGTCTAGATGATAAGAAGACTATATTATGGCTGTTAATGGTCCTTGGCTTTCAGAGGATCACTCTAAAAATATTGGAGTGGAAAAGTCTAAAGCTTCCTAAATCTGAGGGAATCTCAGCTCTGACTGTTCTTAGAGAATGCACCTTTAGTAAAGGTTCTCAGCTGGACTTAATATAAAGTGCTTCCAGATAGCTGGCATTTATATGTACTTTTATGCTTTTATGCTTCCCAAATACCCAAAGCAGTCATCTAYACATAGTTCTTGTTTTTTGAAATGCCTCTTACAAATTGTAGCATATGTTTGTGAGACTGTGAGCTGACATTAATTTATAGAAGCAATTTGCTATCTTAGAAAATGTTTTCTTTCACAAAAATACAAAGATTTTGTTCATCATTAGAGTTTTTAGTTGATGAAAATTAGCAAGACTCAAAACATAAGTTTTTCTCTTGCTTTTTTCCTTAAATTCTTTTAAAAAACCTACAAGCTATTATAGACAAATAACCAAAGTTACAAAAGTCTTGGAAAGGCCCAAGACTTTAATAAGATCTGGAGTACAAGTAAAAGTTCTAACTCTGTTTCAGACTAGCAGAAAAATTATTGCTTTTTGAGGCCCGATCTTTACAGCATGGCATTTTAATGGAAAAAAGTCATATAGCCTGAAGCTATTACAGAAAGTCTWACAATAATATATGAAAACCTAATATTATCAATGATTTTGCTGCTATTTTTAGCCCAGAAAAGTAATGAAACAAAACAGATTCTCCAGTGACACTTGTTTTCACCCAAACAGAAGATTGGAACAAAAAAGTTGCTGCCTCTTTTATTAAAATTTTTAAGTCATGMCAGTAAAAAAATAGTAATTTTTATTTGGGTGTAGCTTGGTGTAGATGGAAGGCATATACAAAACAGTGGCTCTTAACTTCCCATTGGGAACTATTCTTAGTAATTGCGTGCATACACTATATGCTAGAAAAAATAGCTAATGTCTTCAGGGAAAAAAATTAACCTGGAATTTTTAAGACAATGTTAGACTTATCCAAAATCTCCTGTTTGAAAGAAACGATTCTGGAGAATGGTAGAAATAGGGTAAAAGAGTAGCATCTAGTTGGCTGTTTTCTTCAGCTGTGTTGTTAATTGCACTTTCCCTTATATTTAAAAAAGGTTTTATTTTGTCATGACGAACACCAAGAAATCRTTTGATAGTCCTGATTTCATATAACAAGTAATATCCAGATGACTTTGTTGGAATCATCATAGTAAAGGGAAGCCTTAAACAGAAATTTGGAGGAGACCATTGCAGTTTTTCTGTGGGTGTGTAGATGAGATGTGTCCAAGACATGAAGGAACATTTGGGGAGAAATCTTGAAGGTACTGTTTTGAAAACGTAACATGCTGTTGACAGTGGCTGGCAGCCCAGGCTGTTTGGAGGCAAGGATCCATACTTGACAAGGAAAGAAAAATGATAAGTAGAAGAGAACAGGCCGGGAAATGGAGGCAAGCAGACTATGATTGATGAGAACTGTGTGAGACAGCGATTCAAAGAGAATGGAGATGCAACCAAAACAACAGTCTAAGACAATGTAAGTTTTCTGGCATTTTAAATGGTCACCTAGCAAAATCTGCTAAGGCCAAGAATATGGTTATTTCAGTAAACAAGACATAAAACTGTGAGAACCTGTCAGCACAAAGAGAGTAGTTCAAGGTCTATTGGACACTGAGAGGACACGGAGCTCCTGGATGAAAGACACAAATACRAAAGTACGTGAGATCTCTCTCTTTACAATGTGGAAAGAAGCAACAGAGGAAACTGTTACAAAGGTGGCAGGGAAGGAGTAATTATGAAGGGAAGGAGGATAATGAGCAGATAGTCCCAGAAGTCAGGAGAGAACAAGACTGCAAGAGAAAAAGCATCAGTGAAAAAGATTAGTGGACCAAAGAGACATTCTGTTCCTAAGATTAGGCTAACAAAAGGATACTAAAAAAACTAAAAAATAAATAGTTTGGCTAAAGTCATTACACCAAGGTGTGGCCTCACCAGGACTGAGTAGAGGGGAAGGATCACCTCCCTTGACCTGCTGGCAATGCTCTCCCTAATGCAGCCCRTGATACCATTGGCCTCCTTTGCCACAAACTCACATTGCTGGTTCATGGTCAACTTGGTGTCCACCAGGTCCTTCTCTGCAGGGCTGCTCCCCAGCCTGTCCTGGTGCATGGGGTTATTCCTCCCCAGGGGCAGGACTCTCCAGTTCCCTTTCTTGAATGCCATGAGATTTCTCTCTGCCCTTCTCTYCAGCCTGTCCAGGTCCCTCTCAATGGCAGCACAGCCCTCTGCTGTAGCGGCCACTCCTCCCGGTTTTGTAGCACCAGCCAACCTGCTGAGGGTGCACTCTGTCCCTTCACTGACGAAGAAGTTGAACAGGATTAGACCCAGCATTGACCCCTGGGGACACCGCTAGCTCCAGGCCTCCAACTAGACTTTGCACCACTGATCACAGCCCTCTGAGCTCTGCCATTCAGCCAGTTCTCAATCCACCTCGCTGTCTGCTCATTTAACCCATACTTTCTCAGCTTGCCTATGAGGACGTTACGGGAGACAGTGTCGAAAGCCTTACTCAAGTCAAAGTAGGCAACATCCACTCCTCTCCCCTCATCTACCCAGCCAGTCATTCCATCATGGAAGGCTAACAGGTTGGTTAAGCCTGATTTCCCCTTCCTGAATCCATGCTGACTRCTCCTGATCACCTTGTTATCCTTCACATGCTTGGAAAGGGTGTCCAAAATGAGCTGCTCCATCACCTTTTCAGGGATTGAGGTGAGGCTGACTGGCCTGTAGGTCCCTGGGTCCTCCTCCTTGCCCTTTTGGAAGACTGGAGGAACATTTRCTTTCTTCCAGGCCTCAGGCACCTTATCTCCATGACCTTTCAAAGATCTTTGAGAGTGGTCTAGCAATGACATCAGCCAGCTCCCTCAGCACTCATGGGTGCATGCCATCATGGACTTGCATGGTCCGTGGACTTGCAGATGTCCAGTTTGATTAAGTGATCCTGAAACTGATCTTCCTCTACCAAGGGTAAGTCTTCCTTTCTCCAGACTTTCTCCCTGGTCTCCAGGTCCTGGATTCCTAAGGGCCACTCCCACCAGTAAAGACTGACGCAAAGAGGCATTCAGGATCTCTGCCTTTTCTATAGCCTTTGTCACCAGGACACCCACCCCATTCAGTAGTGGGCCCATATTCTCCCTAGTGTTCCTTTTGTTACCAATGTATTTAAAGAAGCCCTTCTTGTTGTCCTTGACATCCCTTGCCAGCTTCAACTCCAAACGGGCCTKGGCCTTCCGAGCTCCATCCCTGCATGCTCGGACAACATCACTATATTCCTCTCAGGTGGCCTGTCCCTGCTTCCATCTTCTGTCCACTTCCTTCTTCTGTTGGAGTTTTGCCAGCAGATCCTTGTTCATCCATGCAGCTCTCCTGCTCCCTTTGCTTGGCTTCTGGCTCACTGGATGCACCCTTMTTGAGTGTGGAGGAGGTGATCCTTGAGTATCAACCACTTTTCTTGGACCCCTTTTCATTCTAGGGCCCTAGCCCATGGGATTCTTCCAAGCAGGTCCTTGAAGAGGCCATAGTCTGCTCTCCTCAAGTCCAGGGCTGTGATCCTGCTTTTTGCCCTTCTCCCTCCTCACAGCATCCTGAACTCCACCATTTCATGGTCACTGCAGCCAAGACTTCCTTCAGCCTTCACGTCTCTACCAGCCCCTCCTTTTTTGTAAGTACAAGGTCCAGCACAGCATCTCTCCTCCTTGGCTACTGATCACCTGTATCAGGAAGTTATCCTCARTGCTCTCCAGGATCCTTCTGGATTGCTTGTGCCTTGCTGTGTTGCCCCTCCAGCAGATATCAGGGTGGAGAAAGTCCCACATAAGAACCCCCACGAGCCGGTGAACTTCAAGCTGTCTGTAGGTGGTCTCATCTACTTCTTCTTTCCGATCAGGTGGCCTGTAGCAAATGCCCACAACAGTGTCACCCATGTTGGTCTGCCCMGTAATCTTTACCCATAAGCTCTCGGTCAGCCCATTGTCCATGCGTTGTCCAGCCCTCGGCAGAGCTCCACACATTCCAGTTGCTCTSTCACATGAAGGGCAACTTCCCATACTCGCCTTCCTGGACTGTCCTTCCTAAATCACTGGTAGCCATCCATTGTAACGTTTCAGTTGTGCAAGTTGTCACACCACGTCTCTGTAATCACAATGAGATCATAGCCCTGCAACGGTATAAAGATCTCTAATTACTCCTGTTTATTCCTCGAGCGGTGTGCATTTGTGTACAGGCACTTCAGAGAGGCATCCAAACATGCTGATTTCCCAGAMTGGGTGCAAGAGGTTACCTCATAGTCTTGTCTTGTAAGCATTTCCTTGCCTGCATGCAATTGCTGGAGGTATCCCCTCTTGAGCCCTCTTTTGCTGACTGCATGGTCTCTACAACTCTTCCCTTCCCCCGTCTTTCCTAGTTTCAAGCCCTCCTTACACCAGGTTGGCCAGCCTGTTGGTAAAGATGCATGTGCCCTGCTTAGGGAGGTGGATCCTATGGTCAAAGAAACAAAAATCCTSTTGACAACACCAGCTGCACAGCCAGTTGTTTACTTGGAGTATCTGTCTACTCYTCCTCCATCCTTCCCTCTCACTGGCAGGATCAAGGAGAAAACCATCTGACACCCCATACCCCTGACCACTGTCCCCAGAGCTCTGTAGTCATGTTAGATACTTTCCAAGTTGCCCTTGGCAGTATCATTGGTGCCTACGTGGAAGAGCAGCAGGGGGGTGGACAAGATTTGGCAATTTCTCCATGACATCCCAGGTCCAAGACCCCCACAAGTAGCAAATCTCTCTAGACAGGATGTCAGGTTGGCAGATGGGTGCCTCTGTCCCYTGCAGCAGGAAGTCACCMACTACCATCATTTGCCGCTTCCTCTGGGTGCTCCTGCATGGTGTGGGATCCATCGGCCCAGATGCTTCATGTGAAACCACGCCCAGCACCTCCTCAGCTTGGAGGACAGTGATCTTGTTCATCAGCTGCAATCCTTTGGGAGAAGCAGGAGCCTTTCTCCTAGTATAAGAAGACACCAGTCTCCAGCCTTCGCCTTCTGGGGAGTTATCACTTACTGTCCCATCTGACATAGACCCTGCCTGCATCTCCACAGCTGTTGGGGGTTGAGACTCCTGAATCTGRAGGGTCTCTGAGAATATCCTATCTCTCTCTCACTCACCCTCTCTGATGCTATGCAGCCTGCTGACTTCCTCTCACAACTCCTTCACGTGGCAACACAACTTCTCAACAACAGCACACCTTCTGCCTGAAGGATGACTGTCAGCCCCAACCTCATGGAGAGGCCCCAGGCACTCCGTCCAGCCTGAGCCTTGCAAAGCTGCATCCATCATCAGAAGGTCTATTTGGGTGGAAGCCTCCAACATGGCAAACAAAGCTACTCCAGCAACTACTGGGGAATGTGTCCTGTGGCATGTCACAACCATATCTGACAAAGTGGATGCTACTATGARTGGAGACAAGGACTCCTTCTTTGCACCCTGCTGTACAAAGTGCTGTGCAAACTGCTGCATCTGTTGGCTGTGCTCTAGGCCTGGCTCTTACATAGGCCTCTCCCTAGCTCTGTCTACAAGGGTGCTTAACTCTTCCAACTCTAGGGTGAGCTGGAACAAAGGCTTCAACTCGCACTGATCAGGACAATCAACAGAGCTCCTTGGTAGCAGCTGCACTTTGCTAGAGCTTCCCAGGAGAAGCTAAGGCCTCCTGTAGCTGTCCTTACCTAGTTCTCCTTACCTGTCTGCAGCAAGCACCCTCTAGTCCTTCAGAAGGTCCCCAGAAATCCCCTACAACCTCCAACAAGGTTCTCAGAAGTTCTAAGCAGAGCCCAGACACTGCTGCRCGAACTGCTGCATCTTTTGGCTGTCTCTGTTAGCTGTGTGCTGGGAGCTCCATGCTGACTACTCCCAATCACCTTTTTGTCCTTGATGTCTGGAAATGGTTTCCAAGATTATTTGCACCACCTTTCCAAGGATCGAGGTGCTGCTGACTGGCCTGTAGTTTCTGTGATCCTCCTTCTTGCCCTTCGTGATGACAGCAGTGACATCTGCTTTCTTGAATCCTAAGGAACCTCTCCAGAGCACAATAACCTTTTCAAACATAATAGGGAGTGGCCTTGCAATGACATCTGCCAGCTTCCTCAGCATGGGTGCATCCCATCACGTCCCAGGAACTGTGTAGGTCCAGCCTGTTTAATAATCCCTGACTTRATGGGCCCCTACCAAAGGTAAGTTTTCCTTCCTCAGGACTTTCCCTCTGGTTTCTGGGACCTGGGATTTCTGAAGGCTTGTTGTACCAGTAAAGACCAAGGTGAAGAAGGCATTGAGTACCTCAGCTTTTTCTGTGTCCTTCGCCACCTGGTACCCTGCCCCACGTTCAGCAGCAGGACCATAGTTTCCCTAGTCTTCCTTTTGCTGCCAGTTGCCTGGAGAAGCCCTTCTTGTYRCCCTTCATGTCCCTCACCAGAWTCAATTCCARGAAGGCTTTGGCTTTCCTAACCTCATCCCTGCATGCTCAGACAGTGTCTCTATATTGTTCCCATGTCGCCTGTCCCCACTTCCACCCCTTATAAGCTTCCTTTTGATGTTGGAGTTTAGTGAGGAGCAACTTGTGCATCCATGCAGGCCTGCTGCCAYCTTTGCTTGTTGGGATGGACCATCCTGGAGCTTGGAGGAGGTGATCCTTGAAAAGCAACCAGCTCTCCTGGAGCCCTCTTCTCTCTAGGCTCRTATCCCATGGCTCACTACCAAGCAGGTGCCTCAACAGGCCAAAGTCTGCTCTCYTGAAGTCCAGGTTGTGATCCTGCAATTTTTATGATCCCTGACCAGTTTGTCCTTGTTTGCAAGTATCAGGAGCTGCAACGCACCTGCCCTCGTTGGCTCCATTGCATCAATGGATCACCTCTGCCAGGAAGTTGTTGTCAATGCACTGCAGAAAGCTCCGGGATTGTTTGTGCCCTGCTGGATTGTCCCTCCAGTGGAAACTGTGATGGTTCAAGCTCCTGAGGAGGACAAGGGCCTGCAAAYGTGAGGTTTTCTGTTGTTGTCCAACAAAGGCATCTTCTRCTTCTTCTTCCTGATCARGTGGTCTGTAGCAGACACCCACCACAACATTGCCCTTGCTGCTCTGCCACTAATCCTGACCTCTGAGACACTTCTACACCTTGCCTTTCTTCCATGAGCTGCAGATCCATGTTACATCTGCATTTAGTGTAAATGGGTCCTTCTGTGTATGCCAGCTACATTTTCTTTGTTTCCCCCGAAAGCAGCTTTTGCCCAGCTGCAGACCTGCACTGCTGTAACTGATCCCAGGGAGATGTTTCTAGTCCCAGAGTCTCCAGACCCAGCCTGTGCCCCATCRCTCACCATCCAAAGCCTGGCCTCTTCTTCACTGCACCCTCTGCCCTCACTTCTCAGGGCTTCTGTTCTGCTGCCAGAACTCTGTTACCCTACACAATGGCATTATGGTAGTGTCCTAAATACCTCCTTCGACCCAGAAAAATGACTTCTTGTTGCAAACTGTAGACGTACAAATGAGCTGCAACCACATGGTCAGCAGAGAAGGGGCTGCTGCAGCTAAAGCAAGGCAAAACACCACTTGTGATAGGCCAAGATAAGGCCAGACAGRGCAAGCCTGACCACTGGTAGCTCAGAGGCCTTGCAAACTCAGTACAAAGCCTTTGGGCTGCTACTTGCAATGTCAGTGAAGTATTCCTGGGTGGCAGGGCTCAAATATTGGGGTGTGGGRGACACCCTGCTGGGGGTATTGCAGCCGTGTGGGACAGGGAGATGGGATCAGGAGAAGYGGTGAGACATGGGTGCAGGGAAAAGTAGAGGCACAAGACCCTCTGCTTTGGCTCCCCTGAAAAAAGGTGGGAATGTCATACATCAAACTTCAGGAGATGCTTTGGTTTTAATAAAGGTGTTTTTTGTTGGGAACAGAAGCCCTGGGGTGATATGAGTGTGCTACAAGTGCCTCGGGAAGGTCTGGCAAGTGTGTTGAACCCTGGTATGGATGCGCTCTGTAGTGCACAGAGAGAGATCATTGCTAGTCAGGGATGTACTAGGGATTTCTCAATGCCTGTCAGCTTGTCAAAGTGGCAAGTCCATCAGGCTGTGCTGTCTTYTGCTTGGGTTCAACACCTCTCCCTGGGGTCTTTCCATATGGTGGGAAGCTTTTTGGGGTGGGGAAGTGGTGTTTGTTTCTCCTGTCCCCACACTGGTTCCCCTCATGGTCTGAATGCCGCTGGCAGGGTGATCCTCCACTTCTGCCAGGGCTGGGCCCTGCAAATGTGAAGATGGCACGCTCCATCCCATTTGGGGGTCCTGTCTGTGGGGGGGTGCCAGTACAGGTGTCTGACTGCTTTTTGTGGCTTCTCCCTGTGAGAAAGCTGCTTCTTGACCCAGTGTTTTGTCTTGGAAAACACGTCCTGTGTTTTCCAAGAGGCATTARTGACTTTTACAAGTCACTAAAGACTTGTCTTTCATGGATAGCATYTTCAGGCAAGGCAGATTTAAGTCTTGCAGAAGAGGTCTTGAGAATGAAGAGGTCCCCCAGGTTTTTTCTTCAYGTCTTGAACAGCGGGCTTAAACCTAGTTCCTGGGGTCCTGGATGTGAAGCTGAAGGGCATGGGAACCCCAGTGGTGCTCTGCTTGATCCCACTGGTGAAGAGGAGAGGTTCGGGTAAGAGCGGATGYGTCCCGTGAGCAACCCTCTGGCTGCATGACTGATGTTGCAGCCTGGGCTTTCAGGGCTTTGTGGCTCTGGACTCGTTCTGCGGAAGGAGGACCGCAGGCTGAGCTGGATCCCTCTGACACAATGGGACAAGAGCACACCGGCTAACAGGTCTTGCTGGCCAGCGGGCATCGGCTGGAGAGCCAGGGCTTCTCTGCAGCTCCCAGGACAGACCCTGCGGGTTGCTGCTTTGTCCTGCCATCCTGGGGGATGCCCCCAGCCAACCCTGTCCTCTCCCAGCAGTTGCCTGCTTTCTCTCCTGGATTTCACCCCTGCTCACAGGCATTTACCCACCCTCAGCCCTGAGCAACCCATGAATGTGACTCATCTGTCCCTCCTCTGTCTGGGTCTCYACAGCATCCTCCCTTCTGGCACTTTCTCCCAGCTGAGTAGGTTTCTCCACAGCTGCAGCCAGGTTGCAGTGCAGCTGGACATTGTGTAGCAGCAGGATCCCCAGAATGCTGGTAGCTGACCCAGCGTGAGGTGGGAGGTGAGGGCAGGAAGGCAGCCTGGAGCTCTACTGGAAGGGCCCCAAGGGTCTGGGTAGTGAAACACAGAGGGAGCAGCATCCAGGGCAGCCGAACAGGGGCCTGGCAAGGAGACRGAGGGCAAGGATCATCCCCCTTTTTGGGACCCTCCTCAGGCCACATGTTGAGGGCAGCTTGCGCCCTGACCCACCGCAGTGGAAAGCCCTCCTGCAAGGACTGTCAGGGGGCTGAGAGGCGGTGTGGGATTGCCACTAGGACTCAGCGTGGTTGGCATGGGGCAGGAGGTGGGGGGAGCCCTGAGGTCCCTCCCTGCTGGGGCCCTGCTGGGCACTGGCTGGGCCCCATATTTGGGTCTGGGGCAGGAGAGGGCCCRGGGGAACTCAGACAGACACTGTTCTGCCCTGCTGCCCCCAGGGCTTGGGAGTCTTTGGGGCAAGGCGGTGATGTCATGGGGGCGAGGGTATGGTGATGTCATAGGGGAGTGTTGATGTCAGAGGTGGTATCACAGAGGCCGTAAGGCAGGGCAGCAGTGYGGCAGGAGGGGCTGCAGGGGACCTGTCACAGCAGCGGCCCCCAACATCCCCAGCCTCCTCCTGCTGCATCCCCGGCACTGGGCTGGTGAAGGTGAGTGGGGGCAGGYGAGCGCGTGTGCACAGGGAGGAGTGCTAGGTGTGGGGTCACAGGCATGTTGGCGCAAGTGCTGGTCTGGGGAGGCTCCTGTGCAAGCACTTGGGATTTGAAGTTGACCTTGGAGCACGTGCAGGTTGAGAAGTGGGAGCTGGGGGAGCTGCAGTGGATGCAGGAGGTGCTGCAGGGTGTGAACGCCTGGCTGAGGGAGCAGACAGCTGTGGTACAGTCCCAGTGCTGCTGGATGCTGGAATGTGGGAGGCTGCAGAAGTGCATGGCACCAGGAGCAATGGGGGCCCCAATGCTGGTGCAAGGATACACAGGTCAGGGAGGGTCTGTGCATTGGAAGCGTGACTGCAGGCAATTGCTGCTGGCAGCAGGGGCCTCGGGATGTGCTTGAGGAGCTAGTGGGGCTGCTGGCGGAGCTCTGCAGGCTGCGGGAATTCCTGAAGCAGAGCTGCACAGAGGGCAATGTCCAGGGAGCTGCTGCTGTGCAAGGGCGTGCAGAGTGGCCCCAAGTGCCCAGGGGCTGGGGCTGCCACCCCAAGTCCTTGCTCTACCCTTTTTCGGTGCAGCACAAGGAGCAGCAGGAGCTGCAGGCACCATGCAGGAGCTCAGCAGGGAGGTGTGTGTTCCCTACTCTGCCTGCACCCTGTGACTGGGGCAACTGGGGCACTTGCTGGGGGTCACCCCATCTCCGGCTCCTCCTCGACCTTGGCCAGTGGTGCTGGAGCAGCCACAAGGAGCTCTGGAGGCTGGAGGAGCTGCTGTCCCAGCTGGAGATGAACTGGGCTGAGAGCGCCTCTGCCTGTCCTGGTGCCTGCAGAGTAGGCTGGGAGATGGGACCTGGGAGTGAGGGCAGYGCCAGAGGGGAGCTGGCAGGAGGCAGTGCTGGGACCTGCAACTGGCGCAGGTCTCCCGAGGATGCTGCCCTGYGCCCCTTCCCCTTCACTCCTGCAGGAGCACTTGCAGGCAGTGGTGGAGGACAGAGCCCCAAGGCTGAAGGACCTGGGTGAGAAGGTGCAGGGGAGAAGGGGGCAGGTTCAGGGCCAGGTGCCAGCACCAGGGTCTATGCAGCGCAGCACCCTCAGCCAGCAGTATGGCTGGAAAGGAGGTTAGCCCCAGGGCGCCAGGGTCCATCCCTCCCCTCCACCTTGTGAGCCACCAGGTCTGCTGGTGCCCTGGTGCAGTGGGGCAGGGAATGGGCACAGTCCTGGGGCTGGAGGAGTGTCCCAGGCTCCAGCCCTCCTGCTCCTCATTGTACACCCCTGATTTTGCCAGAAAAGCAGCTCTGGGCCTGGCTGACAGAACAGCTGTGCATCTGCCCTGCCTGACTGAGAACTGGCTGAATGGCAGAGCTCAGAGGATTGTGATCAGTGGTGCAAAGTCTAGTTGGAGGCCTGGAGCTAGCGGTGTCCCCAGGGGTCAATGCTGGGTCTAATCCTGTTCAACTTCTTTGTCAGTGACCTGGATGAAGGGACAGAGTGCACCCTCAGCAGGTTGGCTGGTGCTACAAAACCGGGAGGAGTGGCCGCTACAGCAGAGGGCTGTGCTGCCATTGAGAGGGACCTGGACAGGCTGGAGAGAAGGGCAGAGAGAAATCTCATGGCATTCAAGAAAGGGAAYTGGAGAGTCCTGCCCCTGGGGAGGAATAACCCCATGCACCAGGACAGGCTGGGGGCAGACCTGTTAAGAGAGCAGCTCTGCTGAGAAGGACCTGGGAGTTCTGGTGGACAACAAGCTGAACATGAAACAGCAATGTGTGCTTGCGGCAAAGGAGGCCAATGGTATCATGGGCTGCATTAGGCAGAGCTGGAGTAGCCTGACGACACAGGGCTTCTCTGGTGAAGGGGCAAGAGGTGGGTGCAGGCCTGTGGGCCTGGCTCGGAAGAGAGACTGGAGGGGCGAGTGCCTGCTGAGAGCATCTCATCGAGCAGCTGATGAAGGTGATGAAGGGTACAAGGACTCCCTGAAGCCATGGGAGGAGGAAGTGGTCCAGATCCAAGAGCATGGTCCTCCTTGGAAATGTGACCTCCCCAGGAGGTGCTGGAAGACAGGGCAAGGTGGCAGGATGTGAGCCCGGAGGTTTGTAGGAAAATGTCTTGGTGCTGATGCTGGCTGAGCCATGCAGGGGTAACACATGGCTGGACCCTCTGCTCCCCACAAGGTAGAGGGGAGGCTGGACAGGTGATGGTCAGATGCCACTGGGGCTGCAGTGACCAGGCTTTCTTCTGGAGATGAAGGTCTTGGGGGAAGGAGGAAGGTAAGTAGCCAGTACCCAGTGCCCTCTGCCTGTTCTCGTGTGCCCTGTGCCCACCCTCCACTGGACTCACTCCTGTGTGACACTGTCCGTCCCGTGCTGGGGAGCCCAAGCCTGGAGACTGCTTGGGCCCACACCTTGCTGGATGGCAGGCAGGATTCCTGCCCTAGACCTGCCTGCTGCTGCCCTGTTCATGTGACCTTGGATGTAGGGGCTGCTTTGCTGCCTGGGTGCAGAAGCTGTTGCCCCAGCTGCGGTCCAGCTGTGACCCTCCAGGACCCTGGGGCCTTTTTTGCAAAGCTGCTCCCAGCTGCAGCTCTGCAGAAGCTGCCACAAATGCTCCCGTTGCCACAGGTGGGCAGACATTAAAGAGTATTGGTCCCACAATTGATCCCCAAGGGATGCCACTGTTTTCTGCCAGCTGCACTTGGCACCACTCCTCACAGCTCACTGTGCCTGGCAGTCCCCAAAGTTTTTACCCATCTTCTTCACTCTCATCCCACCCATGGGGGGATGCAATGGCACTGGAAGGGAACAAGTTTCTACAAAACACGACCAGAGTCCTTCATTCATTATCGGGACAATACTGACAAGATGAGTCCTTCGTAGTCACTGGCAAGTGCTGCAAAACCTACAGCCAACACTCACATTGTACGTTAGGAAGACAGGGAGAAATGAATCCCAAAGAGAGATGTGAAGTAATGCACAAGAACGAGCAGCAAGTCCGACTCCACTGAGCCCCTGGCCCAAATGCCTTGCAACCCCCTCAGCCATCCATCATCTTTCTGCCCAGAGCACCTTTTGCTGCCCTGTGAGCACTCCCTGCTCCATACACGGGGTGAGGGCTGGAGGAGAAACATAATGCTCGATGCAGCTGGGGCACCCGTGCCATGACATGCCAGCAGAGGAACGTCCCTGGAGATCTCCTGTCCATCAGGCTCTTGACGCTCTCAGCAGCCTCATGGGCACTGTGAGCTTGCACTCAGTTTGTGTGGTCTGTGTAGAACAGGCCACAGCAGGCCTGGGTCTCTGCAGCCAAAAGGCAAATTATGGTGGGTTTAGCCAAGGACTGAAGATGGCCCAAGGGGGGGGGGGGGCATTTCCTCCCAAAGCAACTACCTTCAGGTTGGCTGCAGGCAAACCTCTTCCCAGCTGAGTGCAGAGACTGGATTTTCAGGACAGAGCTAAACCTCCACCTTGACACACTGAAAAATCCATGTGATGCTCTGGGCGGCACCTGGAGAATCAAAATGGGAAAGGAGACCACCAGGAGACAGAACTTCAGACATCTTCACACCGGATAACTTTCTCCAGGTCAGCCAAGGGAAAGGCCACCATGGGCAGAAAAGAGATCCCTCATGGGAGAGCAGCATATGCTCTTTAACAGGGCCTTTCCTTGCTGCACCTTTGGTTATTCATTGCATCCCTCACTGAGGCTTGACTAGGAGAGGAAAAGAAACCATCACAATTCCCCTTTCACTTTTTCCTCATCCATCAGTGTCCTCTACTACCAGCAAGTGTGATCTCCTGCAACCTCCTGAGAGAATAAAACTCCTCTTCTTCTCCCTATGGCCTCCTCGTCCTTCACTGGAGGATTGTGCCAATGGAAAGAGGGTACAGGCAAAAGTCGGGGCCAGTTATCAAAACTGCACTCCTTTCACTCACAGTCTGTCCTTGCTGTTACATCTTGCTGCCACTGCCCACTTGCCCCACATGAAAACCCACCTCATGACACCCACATCGCTGCCTGCCGGGGCAAGAGCAGCACTTTGCTGTTGCCTCAGAGGAGGGCCCAGAAGTGAGAAAACAGAAATGCCCTGCTCCATCAGTGCTGGAGCAGGGATGAGGAGCACCCTCAGCATCGCAGGTCCCTCCTGCTCTCCAGCCCTCCCTGCTCAAACCTGCCATGGCTGGAGACAACAGCACTGGCCCCTTTGCTCCAGCTCTGCCTTGTGCTGCTCGTGGCCCTTGCAGCTGCCTCTTGGCAGTGGGCTGCCTTCACATCCAGAAGAGCAAAACAAACCAGGATGTCTAGCTTGGGCAAAAACCTCCCTAGCAATGCCAGGAGCAAGGGACAGCTTCAAGCCCCTTCAGCTCAGTCCTATGTATCTCCTGGAGTGCAATGCCACAGGCACCATTTGTGCCATCCTTGAACATGTCTTCATCATCGTCAGCCAAAATCACCTCCCTGTGACCTGGGAGATCGTCCTCATGGAGGCCTAGGGAACTTTCTGCCTCCTCCATGTGCCACCAGGCAGCAAACCTGGGGGCAGAAAGGTGGGTAGCCAGCGTGCAGTAACCCCATCAGCCACCCATTGCCTCTGGAGGCTACAGCTGGTTCCCTTCCTCTCCCAGCTGCTCCGTTCATGGAGGCACCTGCATTCGCTGCAGCCCTGACACCCATCCAGGCCTCCCCTTCCTTACCTGGCCCCTGGCCTCCACCTCTGTGGGGCAGGCGGCCCTGCTCCTGCATTTTGGATGTCTCCAGAGGAGACACCTTCTGGTGCTGGCCACCCCTGCAGTGCTGGAGAAATGAGAAATCCAGCCCTTGCACTTGAATGCCTGTTGCCAAACCTGCCTGTCCTGACCACCAAAATGGTCCATGTCCCGCCACTTGTCTCTGTAATTGCAAACCTACAAGCATCTCACAACTGTATTTTAAACATTTAAAAGTGAGTAAGGTATGCTTCTTCACAGGGTAAATTTTTAGTCAAAAAAACCTGTAAAAATTTCTTAACTTTATCTCTCTTTCATGTGATGGCCTTGTTGAGTGGTTCCAGCTATGGTACAAAATATGCACTACCCCCTTTCTGACCAGCACATTTGCACTTCTGGCTGCCCCTGCCTTTCACCAATCATGGCACAAGGCTTGAATCTGGCCATCCTCATGCTCTTAGGAAAAGAGTAAAGAATTCAGTCTTGCTTGTATTTGATGTTTTTGCTTAAAAAGAGTAAGAAAGAAAGAATTTAGGTGCATAAGGCAGATGAAAAACAGTGGAGAAAAGTGATTTGCTTTTAACACAGGCAGGGCCTATCTAGTTGGGGTTGAAGATAAGGTATTTTACGGGATGACAAGCTGAACTTGTTTGGACAGTGGCATGCTGACTTGTTAAAATCAGGGTGTCTTGAATGAATTAAAGGAGAAAGGAAACTGATAGCTAGAGTAGAGAAAATGTTGAGAGGAACTGGTTATTTTGGTTTGAGAATGCTGGTATAAGGTTATGTTAAGTGATTTAATAGGGGCTGGTTAACACAGGCCACAAGCATGCTGGAGGATACACAGTCATGTTCCTATTTTGCAAGAATGTTCCCAAGCCCTGCTCTAATTGCTAGTACATAGATAGCTTGAATTTAGGCTTGCTGTTTGCTTTAGAGCCTAGAGTAAAAGAATCCATATGTCATAAGGGATAGTGAATATTTGTTCAATCTCTCTGTTGCATTCTATAATTAAATTAAAAACTTTCATTAGGGAGATAAACTGTGGCAGATTAAAGGTGTTAGAAAAACATTAAATTGTGCTCGTGTTTAGCTCTAGTCTCCTCCTGTGTTGAACACATAAATAGCAAGTTGACCTTTTAGAGCTGATCTTTCTTGTATGGAACCAAAGATCAGTACTCGTTTTATAAGAATGATCTATTAGGTCTGCTTGGAAATCCAGTTGTGTTTTCTAAGCCCATTTCCTCTTTTAATTTTAGGCTAAAGTGTTCTGTACTTCAACCACAGATAGAAAGAAAAAAACAAGAGCATTCTGCACTGCAGTCTCACAATGCTCGGTCGGCTCCTCTAGCAACGACTTTTAATGAACTGTCTATTTCTGAATTTTTATTTCTGAATTAAGCAATAAAGATGTATGATCAAGGGAGACTGTGCCATGAGTTATTCAATGTTACTATCATGCTTTTCTCAATGCAAAAGATAAGAAATTGGCTGAGTAGGGAAGAACACATTGTTATAAAAGAAAACAAAACCTGACAAACTAAGACAAATGGAACTGCTGGGAGGAAGAGTGGACAACAGATCTGTTAACACAGAGAAGAAAACAAAACTTCTTGACCAGCTCTATTTTTGTAAGAAATTCTGAAGATGCAGTCTTCTATTTTTACCCTCCCTTGTATTAGATCTGTCACTCATGTTACACCCAGGGTGGCTGGATGGTGTCTCCAGCTCTGAGGTGAGAGGAAAACTTGTAAAAAAGTATTTTTCAAAATAAAAAAAAAGAAAAGAAAACAACTTGTGTGTCTGGGAGGTATAATAAACATAAAGAAGTTTGTTTATTTAACATTACTAGAAGGATTAAGATCACATAATCACAGCTTAGAAAAAATGAACTACTTGTGTATAACTTATGGAAAGAGCTGTAGTAATATTTATTCTTTTACTTTATACAGCTGTATTTTTGCACAAGTAATATATCTTCATGGCCATTTTTTTATCTATTGACAGTAAAGGTTTTCAGTCCTGTTTTTCCAAACTATCTCACTAAGATTCTCTCTATGATTCTCACTAAACGAAAAGATTTGGTCCATATTACTCATTTTATAAGTCTGAATATTTTAGTCTTTTTATTTAATACTGCCATTCCAGAGAAACTATAGGGGATTCATTCGTTCCTCACACCAGCACCCCATCCATCCCAAGGCTGCTTAAGCAATGTCAAGGCATCCAAAGAGTTTCTCATGTGAATTACCATGCTCAGTTAATTTAGGATTTTTTAAAGCCACCAAAATACCTATGTTCTGAACATAAAGAAAGCCTGAAAATAGTCTATTATGGTCCATAAGTCTGGTCAGAGTCACTACTGGGCTGAGACTGAAGCCAACCACATAGCAATGGGTGGCACTGCAACAACTGCACGAAAATACAGAGCCAGGTCTCAGACTGAAAAAACAGTTTCTCTGACTGCTTCATTAAGACATAATCACCTGCAGAGAATCACTTTGCAGTGAGATTTGTTTGCACAGGAGGATAGCGAGCCAGAAAAATGATAGTTTAAGCCTAGCTCTCATCAAAAGAAAAAGACCAGAAATTTATTCCAAATTGTTTTGTTGAAGCAAACCCAAGACTACCCTGCATTTTCTTTGCAACAATTCAGAGCATCTTACAGGTGCCAGGTTTCCCAGAAAACTGTCCTGTGATATTCATGACCTGCTCTATTATATGGTTAGCAAAAGGCTGAATTTTAGAGTGTTTTTTGTCTTCTTTCTTCATTCTCTCCACATTTAACTTCACAATTCAGACCTGTGCTTTACTAGCATTGACCTCAGTTATTCCTCAGTTACTCAGATGGGGAAAATACAAGGTACTTCCTCTAAGAATCTAACTTGTTCCCATGTGAGTATTTGTATTGCCATGGCACTTACTTACAGTCTCTAAGTGAGATCAGAGCTCCATTTACCTAGTACTGTATGTTTATTAAAATATATACACATTTTAATACATATGCACATATTTTAATATATATACACATATTTTAGTGAAATAAAACCTGTCCTTGGAGTTTAAATGGACAAGAGAAATAAAGGTGAGAAGAAAGAAAATATTTCCCCCAAATTAAAATAGCTAGACAAAGCTTAACTAAATTTTGGAAGTATAAGTCTTACTGAGATGACAGGATGCCAGCAGTATTCAGCAAGTCCCTGGCCCTCCGTTGACAGTGTTATTGTATTTCAGCATGTTCTCTCAATTCTAAAATATTAAGAAACTGGGGATATTTCTGTAATCTTTTATTTTAAATTTTCAGTATACTGACTGTGTAGTCAGTATAGAAACACTAACTTGAGGGAGAGGGAATAGATAATCTAAGATATACATAGCATTTTAATGTTCTTCTGATATAAAAAGTAAGTGGCAAAAAAAAGACAATGAAGTCATAAAGCAGAAAATGAAAGTGGTAAGTGTCAAAAGCATACACAAGGGGGAAAACCTTGAAAACCAAAAAACGATGAAAGAAACCTCCTACCGAATAATTAAATTAAAGATTTTGAAGAAAGACAGGAGCTTACAAAAGACGTTCAAAGCATTCCAGCCTGTCTCTCAGGAGGAAAGGAGGAACATAAGGACTTATCTTTATCATGAGCACTTTTGGCTTGCTACAGATTGGTCTCATTCTGTCATGCACCACCAAAATCTCAAGTCTTCATTGTAATCACCTTCCTTTACAGCAAAGCAAAGTGATTGAGAGCAGCCTGCAACTTTTGGACAAAATGGGTGAAAAGTTCCCTCGGCAATGTCTAAGAGAGAAAATGTCCTTCAGATTCCCTGAGCAGGTCCTGAAGCCCAGGCAGAAAGAGACTGTCAAAGTGGCCATTGAAGAGATCTTCCAACACATCTTCTATATCTTTAGCAAGAACCTGACACTAGCTGCGTGGGATGGGCGAGCCCTAGAGCAATTCCAGAATGGACTTTATCAGCAGATTGAGCAAGTGGAGGCATGTGTAATCAAGAAGCGGACCCACCACTTTTGGAGTAGAGAAGCCAGCAGGCTCAAACTGAAAAAGTATTTCCAAAAGATAGACTGTTTTCTTAAAGACAGACAACATAGCCTGTGCTCCTGGGAGGTCAGCCGTGCAGAAATGAGGAGATGTCTTCAATTTGTTGATAAAGTCATAAGGAGGCTTAACAACTAAGGTAAAAAGATTTTGACCTGACATAATTTGGCTTTAAAATTAATTATATTTGTTTTTTTCTTCTATGATCTATCTTGTGAAAATGCTTCTAATTCATTTAGATTGAATTTAAAGTATTATGTTGCTAACAAGGGTTATTGCAAATATAATATATTATTCAATGTCAGTAAATTCTTATCTGGTAAACAAGGTCCATATGTTAACTATAAAATAATCTATAAGACCAGTAAGGGTCTTATTTCCAGTAAGGATTATTCCATTGGAAAGGATGGTAATCTTATGACAAATGGCGTTATCATATAGCATTTTCTGCTGAGAAACTATGTTGTTATTATCTATCTGTCCCTATTTCATTTGTATAGAAAGAATCTTTTACTTGTAAATGGGCTACAAATCCATCAAATTACAAGAATTAATAGATTTGTACTGATTGAGTCTGCATCAAAAATAAAATAGTATAGTTTTTATTTAAATGGTCCTGGTTTAGATTGATATCACTCATTATTCTTTCAAGATATGCTCTTTTCCAAGAATGGATTTGTTCTTACACTCAATCCATTCTAACATTTGCTTTGTTCGAGGAGGTAAAGCCACTCTAGAAGTATTTGTCTACACAGGAAGTTATTTGCAATAGCTGTAACTTCTGCAATAACTCAGTTGGATACTGCTACTTCTAATTAAAGTATCTTTTCCTGCTCTAGCATTACAGGGAAAAGGCTTTTTCTTTTCTTTTCTTTTCTTTGCTCCTCTGTTTCCTATTATTTGCTTTAAATTCTGTCCCAACCTTATCTGAAATAACTTTTTAAACTAGAAGTACCCTAAAGTCACTGCAGCCAGTGGCATGTCCTACTTACTCATGGAAGTATTTGTCCTGGCTACTACAATCTCAAACATCACCATGCAGTGCTGTGTTTCATTGCTGCATGAAATCTTCTGCCTCTCTCCCTTTGCTCACAAATCAACCTGCAGAAATACTTAGCCCTTGGTATCCCAGCAAATATCCCCCCCAAACCACATAATTAGCTTTGAATAATACAACCACACACTTAGCCTTGAATAATAATAATTATGAAGCAATCATAGGCTTCACAACAGCCTGTTTATAATGGGGGAAAAAGCCATTTTTTTCTGTGAGGCCAAGCCAGGATTTTACCCTTGGAAAGTGTCCCTGGGTAACTCCATTTCAAATGCTAGTTTTTTCCCTGGTTGCTTGCTGTGTGTTAGCAAGGGAGAAAACATAGTTTCAGCCTGGCTGTGTTGCTAAACTAATTAAAGAGCCATTTTCTGTGGTCAAGGCTGATGAGCGCTGGACAGGGACTTTGGGGACCAACCACATAGTGGTAGGAGAGAGGTAGAGCATCTGCCTTGGGGTCAAGCACAGGCACAGAGGCTCCTGAGAGAGGGCAGGAATATCTAGAGGTTATTTGTGACATCTGGTCAGGAGACCCTTGAAAGCTTTCCCTGATCTCCAGCCATGCAAAATAGTAGCATTCAGGGGGGGTTATTGGAAAAAGATCTGTGTATGAGCAGTGGGTGGGTGAGAACAGCAGCAATGTGCTCGATGAGCTAAGGCGCTGCGTCTGAGGCACAGGTCTCTTTTGCAGGGTTTGCAGAGCTGTCTCTCCACTAGTCATCGATGCAAGCTGAACGGCACAGCAAGAGCCATGGATGTCAGGTCCAAAGCTGAAACACCAGAAAAACTACCAAATAGCAAGTTTTCCATGATCTGGAATGCCAGGAAAGACCTCAGGGACAAAGCAAAGAACGGGAGCTGTTTTCTGCACGGTGAGACCCCACCACAAATGTTACAGCCAAATGAGTATCCCTTGGGCTTTGCGACTAACGGCACTTTAAATGGCCCAGCTGTGGACTGTTTCAAATCTTATTTCTGCTGTTTGTTTGCTTTTTGCACTTCTTCAAACCTGTACAATAAAAGTACATTTAGCCTACTTGGCTTTTGGGTTCTGATATTCTAGGCGGCTTCTACAATGCAGTAAACTGCGATTGAAATGGCCCCATTTTTAATGAAGCTTGGAAATGGCATGAAATATTTTCAGCCACCCTCTAATGAGGAATCCCAGGGTTTTCTGCCACACCTGCCTACAGTGAGGAGATGTTAATTCATGGCCCAGTAATCTTTTCAGAAACTCTCAGCCCATTAAGATTTCTTCTTAGTTCACAACTGTCCCCAGCAGTTTCTCAGATCATTGTATGCAATCTCACCACCAAGTGAAAATATGTTCGGCAGTATTTTAGTCAACGGAGCACTTTGCAATGCAGGAAATAGCAGAATGGGCACTAGAGGGCAAAGTGAGATTGTAGCTAAAACACCAGCAGTAAGAACTGCAGGTCAATGTACAATGAGAACTGCAGGTGAAAGTACGTGCATTTTCACAAGACCTTGTGACCATGCTACTTATCAATAAACTGCTATTGGGTTCACAAAGGGGAATTGAAAGAGCAATGGAGTAAGCCTGAAGAAAGCTAAGAGGAAGAAGGTCTCAGAGATAAGGCACAAGAGCTCTTAAATCAGTATTTGGTTTCAACTATTTTTTGGCTGGCTATGAGGTACTATCACATTATTTGTGCTGAGACAATGTCTAGGGAACCCATTCACAGATAGGGACCCTGGGAATGATGTAGGTGCCAAACAAACACAAGGGAAAAAGAAAATAGCAGATCAGCATTTACAATATATCTTTGCTTTACTCTGGACTGCTAAAGAAAGGTAATAAAGACTCTGCAGATCCTCTCCCTTTCCCTTGCCATTGTAATGTTTTGTAGCTACCTGTGCTTCAGTTGTCACCATCACGTAACCAGGTCAACTCTATGCAATGCCCCCAGCCGCCTGAAGCCCTCTGGGATTTCTTCCCATTAGTATTTTTACAAAAACTAAATAAAAGTAACAAAATACAATTTCTAGCAGAACACGTTTTCAAAGGGGAATGAATAAAATAGTGGACACAAAGTCTCAAATCCAGGTTGAAAATTTAACACGGATGAAACAAGATCCTCCCAAGCTGGGACTGCTTCAAAAGCAGAAAGTGTTACGAAGTTTTTCATAAATGTCATGCACAAGCACTGTGCAGCAACCACATCCCAGACACTGCTGTCCGTGGCCGCTCTCATGCCTAGGCCCACAGCATCTTGTTTACTTGCACAGTGCTGGCTTTTTGGGAAGCTGCACCAAAGCTGATGGGGCTTCATTTAGGCAGAGTCTGTTTCCTGGGACGGATTTTCAGGACTGGGGTCAAATGCCACACGTCCACCAATAAAATGTAAAATTGAGGAACGCTTATTCCACACTTTACTCTGGAAAAAATTCAGAAATCACAGTCCAATACAGCTGTTCTAGGCAATTCTTCCGTGTATACAATGTCTGTTGGTAAGGGCTTGGCTTGTTCTGTCAGGGCTTTGCTTTACTTCATTTTTAAATTTCAGACCTCCAAAACCTCCCCCCCAAAAAAAAAGAAAAAAAAAGGAAAGAAAAAGAAAAAAGAAAGAAAGAAAGAACAACAACAACAAAAAGGCTGTGGAAATAGCTCTCCAGGTGATGCCCCGGGACTAGTCCCTGCGGGTGGAAAGGGCAGCTGAATGCGGTGCCCTTGGGAAGAGCGCGGCGGGGCCGAGCCGTGGTGGCGGCAGCGCCGGGCACAGACACAGGCTGCAGCACTGGGGACCCGCTGCACCATGCTGCCTACCCCGCTGGGCCTCGCTGGCTGCCGGCCTTGGCCTGTTATTCACGCCCAGCTATTTCCCCTCTCTGCCAGCCCCTTCCAAGGAGCGACCAGCAGAGGAGGGTGATGAAGAAATTTTAGAAGGGAGTATCGGTCCTTAGTTTTCAGTGACAGACTGAGTTTACATTGCTTTAGAGAGATAATCACAAAGTGAAAAAGTTGAAAAAGCAAGGAAGATTGTTCACAGGACAGTTGCAAGATTTCATTTGGTACTTTCCAATAAGCTGACTATTTTCCTTTTTCTATCCAAAAACATTCCTACTCTTCCTAATATGGGCAAGGATGAATCATTTTTACCAATGTTTTCACTAGTCCAACTGATATCAAGAAATCTTGGTAAGATGCAAGGGCTTTTCCAACACCCCTGGTTCCCAGAGGAGCGAAGTGGGTGACAGGGATGGTCAGGACAACCTGTCTGCGGACACCTGCAGCAGTGGTACCCAGAGAGCAGACCAGCATGGAGACGTTCGTGTCCTGCCTCAGTCCTCCCCGCCATGGACTGCAAGGTGGGTTCATCCTCCAGCGCCACGCAGCAAAGCTGGGGTCCTGAATCCACACGGGGCTTCACAGGAGGAGAATCCAGTTTTCTGAGCAAATAATGATTTGGTTTTCGAAAGTGTGTTGAAGCAAATGCAGCACAGGTAACACTCCCCTCCACAAAATAACTGGTGAAACACAGCAATGTATTTGCAAAGTCAAAATTTGCTTTAAAGGGATGGAATCATGAGATTCCAGGTTGAAAAACTGCCCTCCACACCCCAGTTACCATGATGCCGACTCACTTCAACTATTATTGACTGCGATATTCCTAAAGTTTCTTATCTTGGTAGGCCAGAACCCACATTACTTCCTCAGGACTTTAGCAGGAGCATTGCATGTTACAGTTCATTTTCCCAGAAAGGAAGTGTCTTGACAGATATATTTATATAAACCAGAAAGTGTTTCTTCCACTGTAAAAAAATGCCTGCATGGCTTCAAATATTTGCAGAAACATTGCTCTCTGTTTAAGTAATCAGTATACCTTTTCTTCAAGTCTCTCTGACTTCAGAGGTGGACTCAGTTCTGATTTACACTTTTTGGATAAAGCTCACATTGGCTGTAGCTGATCTGCTCTGTCATTGTAATTTTGAGTATTTGAAAATAAGGTTCTGCTACTTGTAGCAGAACTCACGCTACTGCCCTCCGGACAAGTGTTAAATCCTGTCTGTACTCACGTGTATTCAAAAAGGACTTGTGTTGAATATAAGCACTGGACACTAGCAGTATTTCAAGATACTTAAACCTTCATTTTGTCTTTTTTAAAAAAAAGAAAAATAGAGCACATTTCCTTCTTGCACAGGAAAGTTCCCCCCAACAGGGTAACAGTCACTACTTGTGCAAACTATTTAGCTCCTTGAAGATGTCTGAAACTATTATCACAACTTCCGTTATGAGTGACTCAGTGATAGCTAACACTGAAAAAAGGGAATTCCCCCAGCCCATCTACTACTAATTCTTCCTGATAACTGTAGTGGTATATTTGGGAGGTCTGTGAGGTCTTTGCACTGCCTCCCTTACAAAACCAGCTGATTTCCCCTGCTGAAAAGGAACTGGTTGGGCATGAGCAGGAAGGACAGGAACTCCTGGTAAAGGATAAAAGTTTTTTTTTTCAAATGAAAAACAGAGGGATGCTATTTACAACACCCTCYGTAAGAAAGAGAAATAATAAAAAAAAATTCCCTTGAAAAAATAGATGATTTTGTCCCTGAATATGCAGATTCTGGTTCCTTAGGAATGGTGAGAACAGGTTACAATAATCAACTGGGAAAGAAGTCATCCTTGGAATCATAAAAGTAAGTGACTTCCATGTAAAGATAGTTTTATGAAAATCAGAGTTAAAGTGTATCACAGAAATACACTGCATTGCATTTTTGTCCTATGCTGAGAGACTAGTCTGATGTTTTCTATCGACTACCCCCACCTGCAGTATTGGGATATATGGGATATATACTGGGCTTGTGGTCTGGAAGAACAATGCTTCAAAGCCATGAATTCCCCAAATCAGGGTATTCCCGCAGAGGTGTATGGCTGGTCATGAGCGCCGAGGGGCCGACCACCAACTCCGTGCAGGGAGGACTAGCCAGGACGGTGCAGCTGCTGCCCCCAGGCAAACAAGGATTTACACACTTGCTTTAACTGAAGTCAGCACCACCAGAGCATGTGCTTCAAATCAAGCCTGGGTTCAAGAGCTTTTACTGATCAGTGCTTAAACCAGTGAATCCACTGACCAAAACACAGGCTTGAATTCAGTTGTCAAAAAGCTTTAATTACAGAGGAAAGGAGCCATGAAGTCAATGGCTATGAATGTCATTAAAATGAAATCTAAGGGATATGGGTTATTTTCTTAAAACAAGTCTGCATGTTGCTTTTAGAACAAAGTTTTGGAAACAAAAACCATGCATAAGAGGAGCAGGTGTTTTATGCAGAGTTATCCAGCATTCCCTTAATCGCTCCACACACCTCTTGCTGGTGAATGTGTTTCCTATTTGAAGAGACTGAGATTCTTTTCATATCACATGAAATACTTCAGGGCTGCTGTTACTTTTCACAGACAGCCCCTGCCCACAGGGGCTCCCACGCATTCAGAGCTCTCAGGCAGAGCACACGCTTTCCCACTCTGTGATGCAGGAAAATCAAACTCGGTTGCTTTAGATTTTGAGAAATCCAGGAGACTCAGGAATAACACGCGCTGAGCAGCCATGGAGCTTCTTTTAAGAGATGCCAGCAGTTATATAGATGCATTTTTTCAACGCTGGTTAAGTAGTTTCTAGACAGGAGTCTGTCTGCAAGACAAGCAGCTAGAGTGGAGAAGAAAGTTTCTTTTCCAAAAATAAATGATAGATTTATTTCAGGACTTTAGTATTCCCATATCCAGCTAACATGTTTTCAATAGCTGTGTGTAATATTTGTTTTCATATGAATGCCTTTTTAACTTACAGAATTTTAAAATATTTAAGCACAAAATCTCTTCAAACCCTGGAGAGCTACCTGTGTGTCTGGAAGCACTCCCATTTCTCCCAGCTGCAGGAGTTGGTCTGATAAAAGCTGTTCCTTCTTGTTACAAATCCTCCTTTCTCATAGCCTTAGGTCATCACACTACAAAAACACCGTAACAAAATTGCATGGCTAAAGAGACCTCATATGCATTTTCAACTGCAAACCATGCACAGGAAAAAAAAAAAGTATTTCACAGAAGGACTTTCTCATAAAAAATATCTCATATCCTGGGCTGCATTAGGCAGACCATTGTCAGCAGGTCGAGGGARGTGATTCTCCCCCTCTACTCAGCCCTGGTGAGGCCACATCTGGAGTACTGCATCCAGTTCTGGGCTCCCCAGGACAAGAGGGATGTGGCACTRCTGGAGCAAGTCCAGCGAAGGGCCACAAAGATGRTTAGGGGACTGGAGCATCTCTCCTATGAGGAAAGGCTGAGAGAGCTGGGCCTGTTCATCCTGGAGAAGAGAAGGCTGAGAGGAGATCTTATCAACGTGTACAAGTATCTGAAGGGAGGGTGTCGAGAGGATGGGACCAGACTCTTTTCAGTGGTGCCGAGCGACAGGACGCGAGGCAACGGGCACAAAATGAAACACAGGAAGTTCTGTCTGAACATGAGAAAAAACCTTTTTCCTGTGAGGGTGACTGAGCACTGGCACAGGTTTCCAGGAGAGTCTGCGGAGTCTCCTTCCTTGGAGGTATTCAAGACCTATTTGGACATGGTCTTGGGCAACGTGCTCTAGGTGACCCTGCTTGAGGAGGGGGCTGGACTAGGTGATCTCCAGAGGTTCCTTCCAACCTCAGCAGTCCTGTGAAAACCAGACCTGAAGGGATAGTGTCTGATTAGCCAAGTCCATTACAGTGCCCCAGTGACGGGAACCCATGCACTCGCCTGGGAAGCATTTCTTGCCCCTCCAGCACACCACTGTGAGCTCCTGCCAGGAGCCCCACACCACTCACAGCAGCTGTGGGACCCATGGAGGCACATTTTATTCCCCAGTTTTTTTGTACTTTAATGTGTGACATCCTGCCAGATAGTCATTATGTCCTTGGTGGCTCCTTCAGCCAAAATGCCAAATTTTAAACCTCTCTGTAAGATGGTACATGCTTTTAACTTGAGTGCCAGTGGGAAAATTAAGCTATTGGCAGAAAGGAGTTTGTACACCTATCATCCTTGCCAATGACCTTACTCTTCATTTGACTTATGCTGAGGTACCCAAAACATTTAAAGGCAGAAGAAAGCTATGATGTACCCATACCTTTCTCCAGCCGAAAGTGCCCATATTTCACACGGATATGAATAAACAGACATTTCTAGCAGAAATATTTTGAATTTGAATTTTCCAGTTCTTATCTGTGTGAACTAATCTGAAGCGCCCCTTCTATGCTACGCTCCCAGTCTTAGTATTTAATAATGTGTTACTAGCACTGTTGTAGCTCTGACAGTTTAAACAGAAGGAAAAAAACAGGTTTTTAATTTTGCATTTCTTCTCTCTGGTGATCCTTCAAAATATTGCTCTGGGTTGAGAGGCAAAGTTAGTGGGATTTGCAGACTAGCTACAGGTGCAACAGCAAGAAATGGATCTAGGTTATGTTATGTCCTGTTTGGCTGGGCTAGGAGCAGGGCAAAAAGGGTGGAGATATTTTGGGTTAGAAACTCTTTTCTCGGGAAGTGCAGTGTTGTTCCTGCTTAGTGCTATACATGGTGACGTCGTGGGGTGGGGGAAGAGGAAAGAGGAGGGGTGATCTCCTAACAAACAGCTGCTGCAGCTGCAAAAGAGAGAGAAAGAGAAAGATCAAGAGCCGCAGCAGTGACCTGGTCCCTGCAACAGGTAATATCTCTTGAGCAAAGGTGACCTGGACTGTTCAAATGCAAAAAGAAAGGGGAAACAAAGCAGGGTGGGATGCGCTTAGAGGAGAAAAATGTGTCTTTTATGCTGTTTCTCCGTAGCTCTCTCTTTCCTGAGCTGCAACGCTTATAACAGGGGCTGGAGGGGGAAGGGACAGAAGTTCAAACCAATATGACTTAAAAGGAAATCATGTCAGCAGAGGGGTTTTTCTAGCTGACCTTTCCTACAGAAAAAGAAGAAAAGGGAACATTGCTCTCTGGTTTCAGTGAGGGATTGCTTCCTCATGCGTCTCTCACCACGGCCACTGCGCACCCACAGGAAGGCAGCAGCGGCGGCTGCTCCACGATGGCGGGTGCGGGAGCCTCCCGGATTGGGACCCAGCTCCTCCATGGCCGCACCCGGCCAGGCTGGACCCTGCACCTGTCCCTGCTCTTTGCTCGGCTGTGACCGCTCTGCAGGCACCAAACGCAAGCATTCCCACGCTCGCCTCGGAGGAGAGCGCTGCAGAGACATCTTAAACATCCTCAGACTGAAAATGACCAAAAAAAAAGAAAAAATATATTTTTCTGTAATTGTTCTGCTTGTGAAAACACATCAGACTTTCCAAGCCAAAACTGTGTTACTGTTAAAATCTCACCAGTGAGCAGAGGGAACAGAGGATGCTTGAGAACATGCTGCTGTGTATACTAAGTCTGAGTGATCTGATGTTTCACCTAGTTCTCTAGGTTTCCAGCCCAGAGAGAGAAGATAAAGTGAAGTATTTCCACTAAGCAAGCTTGATATCTAATGTTTCAGTGTGTCTCTGTGAAATCAGCGAAAATAAGTAAGGCAGAAATGACAACTAAAACAACAGACAGCACATCCAGCCTTCTTGGTCTGATTACTGCGAGACCCATGTCTGTGTCTTTCCTCCAACATCTGTATGGGCAGTGTACCAAAGGGTGCAGTGTCCCCACAATACCTTCAGTTTGAGAGATATTAAAAACCACTTAGGAGCATTAAAGCACAAGGAGCACTACAAGTAGCAAAGGCAGCAGCAAATCCTTTTTGAGAACCAGGATATTGGAGAGGACAAGTGACGTTCATATGGCCAGCCAGTGCATCCAAGCAGAGGCCGTCCTCAGACATCTCTCTGCAGGCATCTGGTTGATCTCCTAGTTGGTATTTTGCCCACTGGGGTGCTGCAAAAGCAGATGGTGCAAGATAAATGTGGACTGGTGCCTACTATGAACCATGAAATGCAGGAAGTCTAATTAAAGGCAATCCCTTTTGCCAGTGACCTTTTAAATAGAAAAGCATGGCTGAAGTTTGGTATTGGGACACAAAACTGTCAGGACAGTGAGACAAGTTGACCTCAGTCTGCTTCTGGTTCCCCAGAAGAGGCCAGCCTCAGCTCCTGGTGGATAAGAAAGGCCTTAGAGAACGATCACATTTCAGTTTCCTTTGATTACATTTAAATCCCCATTCATTCTCTGCAAATTTCTCCACTTCTGTTAAAGATCTTACTGGTTAGGTACCTTTGGTGCTGGGATTAACACAGCAGGATAAAACCCCATGTTGAGGTAAGGGCCTGTCCTTCACACATCGAGAGCATCATCAAGTGAGGGAGACTTGCTGTTCACGAACTCTGATCATAAATTTTAACATAAAATGGCACCCATATTGCCTAAACACTAGCATGAAGCTCTGTTTACAAAAGTCCTCTTAGTTATGCTCTGCTTAGCCAAGATTATGCAGTTTAAGAATTGTTATGAAAACAATCTTCTAGCCAGCTGATGGAGGAAGTGTTCAGAAAATAAGCCCAAACCTTTCTGAAGATGAGAGGCAGATGTTGCAAACTGCACTTCAGAACAAGAGAGAAACCATGTGCTGGGCTTGCATCCAGTGCAAAGCCCACATGGCAATATTAGACTGAGGGACTGGTGGAGGCACTGGCTGCCAACGCCTCAAGAGTTTTACAGCTGTTTTTATAAATACTCCATACATTACAGAGCTCCAAGAATAAGGCTGCATCTGAAATCAGAACAATGGTCTTAATTTTTTGCCATTTTCTAACGTACAGTGTCCCTTCTGTTTTTCTCTTAGGAAGAGAGAGAACAAAGTGTCGTTCAGTATGAAAGCTGATGGAATTCTTGGACAATTTTTATAGATCCTGCTGGACTTGAGTCCAATTAAGTTGTATCATACAAGTGTGTTGAAAACATTCTCTGGGTTCTTATGATGTGTCTTATTTTCATACTATCCAAGGCCACCAGTATCTCTTAGGACATAAATTATGCCATCAATTCTTTCTGGGCTTTTAGAAGTAATGACATGAAGAGCAGCTATCCTGCTTAATAGAAAGAGAGAAAGAAAAACATTTGCTATGATGTCCCTAGCACATACTTAGAATAAAAATTTAGAAGATCATTTCATCTAGATCAGTTTGCCAATTGTGCATGTTACTATGCTAGGAAAGAAGTATGTTCATTCATCATTTTTAGATATTTCTAAACAAAGACATTCACTGTTCGTTAATATGTAGATAAAAATGATGCATAAAGTTTGGCAGCAGAGATGCATCACACGATATGTACACATTGGATTAAGGGGCAAAGGAAAGGGATTTACTACCCATTGTGACAGGAAATTAACTAGTTCGTTAATTATAAGTATATTCATATGGGAGATGAATTCTAGTCCAAAACTGACAAAGGCATTTTCAAAGAAGGTAGACACTCCTTTTTGTATCTGGATAAGAGGCAAACCTCCCTCTGGAATAAGTCAGAAGAAAATAGCGTTCTGGAAGAGGGAAAGTAAATATCTCCAGAACCCATGGAGTTCTGCAAAAATTTGGAATAGCTATAAAAGTTAGATTGGAATAGCTATAGAAGTTACTCTGCCCCAACAGGAGAAGATTCACTTTTATTAAATGCAACTTGAAACATAAGATGTGCAGAAAGACAAAGTCCCTAATTTAACATATATCAAGAAAACCTGCAGAGCAAGGTGGTTAAACGAGGAAAAAACAGATACCTTTCAGATTGCACTAGTATAGATTGAACTGTGGCTTTCCTTTCCATTTCCTTATCTACATTTTTATAAATATTTGTACTTGTGTTGTCTGCTTGCAGCACTGTGAATTACTTGCACTGCACTTTACACTGCTTTAAATGTTAGCTTGAGGCATGTTCTCTGGCCAGAAGATCACCTTTGCCCAGGAGCAAAGGAGGCTGGAGGCCGGTGTCCCTGGGAGGTGCTGTAGGTCCCTGGACTGCCACAGGGATACAGGGGTGCACATCTGGGCCGCCCCGACGCCGGCCTCAGGGGAAGCAAGTGTCTGTACATGTATATACTGCGACAGACAGCGTTTGCTCTGCTGAGAAGAGTACTCTTCTGTGACTAATGACAGACACAGCGGTCACTGAGCTGTTTACTGTTGGTCAAAGAGGACACAATTTGTAAAGAACCAAGAGTTTGACTGTCGTAATGAATAATACAGTTTGCTTTACCATTTTCACCTCCACAGCTTTACCATGAACACCTACCTCTTTGCGTATGACTTAATACAGTTCTGTGGACACTCCTGGATATTCACCAATATGATCATCAGGTTCATGTCATTTGGCAAAGGTAGGATTCCTTCTGTATTTTACTTAAATATTTTAAGAGGCAGTGATACACATAAACACCAAATTAGAAATAAACTTAGGATCCTGAACAGGTTTATGTTCAACAGTGGGTAGAGAGGGCTGCAGTTTCAGTAAGAGTGACAAAATACTACTTGTTCCAGTGCAGATGAATGTTAAAAAGGATGAACAAATTACTGATACCTATGTTCTAGCTATACCACATCAAGAATCAAGTTCTTTTTAGGCTAATGAGCTGCAGTATTTGGTAGTCTGCCCATAACATTTGACTTAGACACAGACCTAAATGTGACTAGGTCCAATCATTGTTGTATATATAACTCCCATTGAAACCACTAGGAGGGAATATATTTGCGTTTACTGCGCACAACTTTTTATCTCCCAAAGCATTACAGCACGTTTCTCTTTCAGCTGCCAAGGAGTCAAGGCACAAAAACAGAAAATTAGTGATWGCAAATTTAAAGTAATTTATAGATGGTGGGCAGCTGTAAGCACAGAAGATATCTACTTTCTGGTCTGCTTGTTTTGTGAAGTGTCATGGCTATAGATACAGGCAGAAACTGCAACAACTCCTCTGTATAAAGGGATATTTAAAAACCAAAACATCCTGCACAGGGTTTGCCCCTGGATCAGATACAGGGAATCCCAGCCTCTCCTCAGCTTCCTCTCTCTGCATCTCAGAGCAGAAGGCAGTGGATTGCACACCTCCCAGCACAGCAAGCAGCAGGCTGCCATATTTTTGGATACAGCAAAATAATAGATATGCCCTAGTTTTCAAAGGCAAAATGTGGAAGAAAAAGCTTGGTCATTGCAGTTTTGCAGTTAAAGTTCCCTCTTCCCTCCTCCCCTCCCAAATCTTTTCTTCTGAAACCCCAAGAATTGGTACCATATGAACTTTATTTCTTGTCATCTTCAGTGGCCATGGGTCAAGAGCAAACTTGGTAGTTGGTCCAGATTTTTCTGTATAACTGCAGTCTAATTTTCCTCCCCCCTTTGGCTGTAGATTCGTTGGCCGACACATTTTACTCCATAGGACTYGTGATGCGCCTTTGCCAGCTGTTATCAGTACTGGAGATCCTACACATCCTTGCTGGCATTGATAAAAGCCGTCTCTTCCCTCGTTTTTTGCAGGTAAGCCACCTTCTTGAGGCTCTTCCTTCCATGACCTACACACTTTGACCACAGCCACCCTTGGGGACAAGCCCATGCTAACCTAGCCTGAATGGATCACCTCCCTTCCTCAGCAAGGAGCTTGGTCCACCTTTAGGTTTGCTAGCTGCAGAAATTAACACCACACAATAGAGCTGTGTTGGGAAATAGCTGCCCTTCAGACTCTTCCAGCTAGCCTGGCTGGCCCTGAGCAAAATCCAGGAGTGCCCAGTGAGCACTCACCTGGGAGCCCTCTGGAGGAGTTGGCATCCTGTCTGCAGCAACAGGATCAGTAGCTGAAGGTTAGCTGAGCAAGAAGCATATTGCAGCCAGACGGCAATGCATTCAGAGCCTAAGCATCATAGACGTTTTTTTTCCATGTTGTTTCCTCACTGACATGTGCATGTTTATTTTTAGACTAGTGTGAGACATTTTCGTGGGGTAGCAAAGAGATGGCAGCGAGAACCGCCAGCATCTTGAGTCTCCTGAATTACTAGATAACAAACAGGGTTTGCTGGAGGTCATGGAGTGTGGGCAGAACAGAATTGCTTAAGAGTAAGAGAGAAAAATTAAGGGCAGAAGAAAAATTAGTACAGGCATACCTCATCTTATTGAGCTTCACTTTATTGTGCTTTGCAGATAYTGCATTTTTTACAAATCAAAGGTTTGTGGCAACCCTGTGTCAAGCAAGTCTATCATCAGTGCCATTTTTCCAACAGCACGTGCTCACTTCATGTCTCTGTGTCACATTTTGGTAATTCTCACAATACTTCAAACTTTTTCATTATTATTATATCTGTTATGGTGATCTGTGATCAGTGACCTTTGATGTTGCTATTGGAACTGTTTTGGGGCACCATGAACTGTGCCCATATAAGGCGATGAACTTAACTGATAAATGTTGTGTGTGTGATGACTGCTCTATATCAACTGGCTGTTCCCCCATCTCTCTCCCTCTCCTCGGGCCTCCCTGTTCCCTGAGACACGGCAATATCGAAATTAGGGCAATTGATAACCYGACAATGGCCTCTAAGTGTTCAAGTGAAAGGAAGGGTCGCACAGCTCTCACTTTAAATCAAAAGCTAGAAATGATGAAGCTTAGTGAGGAAGGCATGGCGAAAGCCGAGACAGGCCGAAAGCGAGGCCTCTTGCGCCAGACAGGTAGCCAAGCTGTGAATGCAAAGGAAAAGTTCTGGAAGGAAATTCAAAAAGTGCTACTGCAGTGAACACACAAATGATAAGAAAGCAAAACAGCCTTCTGGCTGATAGGGAAAAAGTTTTAGCGGTCTGGATAGAAGATCCAACCAGCCACAACATTCCCTTAAGCCAAAGCCTCATCCAGAGCAAGGCCCTAACTCTCTTCAACTCTGTGAAGGCTGAGAGAGGTGAGGAAGCTGCAGAAGAAAAGTTGGAAGCTAGCAGAGGYTGRTTCATGAGGTTTCAGGAAAGAAGCCGTCTCCATACCATAAAAGTGCAAGGTGAAGCAGCAAGTGCCGATGTAGAAGCTGCAGCAAGCTATCCAGAAGATCTAGCCAAGAGAATTGATGAAGGTGGCTACCCTAAACAACAGGTTTTCAGTGTGGATGAAACAGCCTTCTATTGGAAGAAGGTGCCACCTAGGACTTTCATAGCTAGAGAGGAGAAGTCGATGCCTGGCTTCAAAGCTTCAAAGGACAGGCTGACAGCAAAAGAACTAGAACTGACAGCAGGAGAACTAGAATTAGAAGTGGAGCCTGAAGATGTGACTGACTTGTTGCAATCTCATGATAAAACTTGAACTGATGAGTAGTTGCTTCTTATGGATGAGCAAAGAAGTGGTTTCCTGAGATGGAATCTACTCCTGGTGAAGATGCTGTGAACATTGTTGAAATGATGACAAAGGATTTAGAATATTACATGAACTTAGTTGATAAAGCAGCAGCAGGGTTTGAGAGGATTGACTCCAATTTGGAAAGAAGTTCTATTGTGGGTAAAATGCTTTCAAACARCATCTCATGCTATGGAGAAATCCTTCRTGAAAGGAAGAGTCAGTCGATGTGGCAAACTTCCTTGCTGTCTTATTTCAAGAACTTGACACAGCCACCCCAACCTTCAGCAGCCACCACCCTGATCAGTCAGCAGCCATCAGCATCGAGGCAAGACCCTCCATCAGCAAAACGATGATGACTCACTGAAGGCTCAGATGATGGTTAGCAATTTTTAGCAATAAAGTATTTTTTAATTAAGGTATGTACATTTTTTTAGACATAATGCTATTGCACACTTAACAGACTACAGTATAGTGTAAACATAACTTTTACATGCACTGGGAAACCAAAAAATTTGTGTGACTTGCTTTATTGCGATATTCGCTTTATTGCAGTGGTCTGGAACCGAACCCGCAATATCTCCAAGGTATGCCTGTACTGGCAGGGAAAAGAGAAGAGAATTCTCATACTCTTTCTTTCAGGGTCTCTGCCCACACTCATGCAGATATGCTTAACTTGCGGCAACACCTAGAGCTTCTGACATTTTAAAGGGTTTTTGGAGCATGCTTTCAGTTGTAGGCAGAAAACTGGTCTAGGTATCACATACTACAGCAAAACCCAAGATGATTCTCTGACATTTTCCCTAGTACACTCTTGTTTCCTGTTGGAGTTAAACTCTGGTTTTGGTACTTTTCTTAATGCAYTGGAAAAAATAAAATTGTTGAGCTGAGTGTAACTTCAAACCTTCCAATCCTTAGTATTTGAATACTGGCGAAACTGGTGTTGCTCTCAGCAGTCAGAAGGTAGAAGACTAAAAGCAGTTAGTTGTGTTTTTAGTTTTCTGGATAGCCCATTTTTGTCAAATGACATATTAAAAGGGCGAAGATGTTCCTCTTTTGAATTCTCCATCAGAAATTGATTGACTAATAATTGAGAGACTAATCTCTGTTTTTGGTGATGCTCACCAAGTACGGCATCAAATTTGTCAAAATGCAATTAACTGTTTTTTCCCCAGCCTGAATTTACATGCTCTTATACTGATCTGGGCAAGGGGGGAGGGAGGGAGAAGTATCTAATCTAACATACCCTGTAACAAATCTCCTGTCATGTCTTGGAGAGACAAGCAGCCTGCTAAGTCTAAGGCAGTCATTAACGCAAGGTCCGTCCTGGCAGAGGTCACGCATTCCCCAGCTCAGGCTTGGTACCTCCTTTCCTGCCAGCTCCACAGGAGCAGAGATCAGGGCAGCCTGTGCAAACACTCCCGAGTGGTGCTCACTGTGGGTAAACTGCAGAGCTGAGGTAAGCACAAAAAGCAAAGAACATCCCCATTTTCTCACCTCCTCTCCCCCTTTGGTACAGAGTTTGTGCAGCAGTGTCACCATAAAAGACACTAGATGTGACACTGAGAGACCTGAGCAAGAGGCACTGCAACCACTGCGGTGCTCTCCGGGGCGGCACAGAGGAGGTGGGTCAAGGAAGGATACGACATAGTGACTCTCAGTATTCACCTCGCAGCACAGTTAGTGCAGGATCCTTGCTTGGCCRTGTCCCCAAAGTCTCCTCTCGCCATGAACAAAACTCTTACCTTAATGTTAGCAGTAATTTTGTGCTTTCCAAGTGACATATGCTGGTTTGGATGGAGGCTCTGCTTTCTCTTGGGTTGGCCTGCTTTTGCAGTGAGAGTGCAGGTTACACAGCTGCATGCCAGCCATCCCCTGGTGTGATTTCCACACCTGGCTCCATGCCTCTTGGGCAGAACAGGGAGGTTTTCCACAGTGCTCCAGGGAAGGACAGCAAAGATGCTCACCCAACTGCAGACTACCGTTCTGTCGCAGGTGATCATGGCAATGGTAAAACTGCAGTAATTTGGTAGTGGCTGCCCAGAACCTGACTCTAACCTGAAAATACATCCTTGGAAGCACACGCATGCACATTTGCAGTTGAGTTTGTCTCAGAGTCCATCTCTAGGGTGAGACAAGAGGTGGCTGCAGCAAATCCAGGGAAGCATGTGGCAGTGGTGGCGTTACCTTGAGTGTAAAAGGATGGATGTGGATGCGACCTCATGATGGCTAAGTATTTTGTATGTATCATAGCAGAGACAAGCTTTAAGCAGAGTTTGGATAAAGGATTTCTGCCAAAAATCTCATTTGTCATGACGCAGTGGCATTTACAGGGAACACTTGAGGTACATGTTACAGATAATGGAAAAGCAAGCTCAGACATGTTCCCTCAAAAAAAATGGGTCAAGACTGGCCTTGTCAAAGGAGAGAGTCTCAGGCCACTGGATATTTAAGCAGGGCTGGGCAGGTCAGGGCCAGGCCAAGCTGCTAAAGAGAGATGATTCCCGTGCGACAGGTGCCCCGGGGAAAGGGAGGCCGAGGCGGGCTCTGGGCGGGTGCAAGGGGAGGCTCCCAGTCCTGCAGCACGAGGGTCCATGTGGGCGCCCGAGAAGGAGAGCCCATCACGTGCAGCTGGAGCTGGAAAACAAGAGATAGTGGGATTTAGTTGCCTGGTCAGGGTGTAAAGGCTGATGGCACTGGTACCTCAGCCAGCGAGTGGGAGGGGAAGACCTAGGGAAAGACTTCACCCCTCAAGTTTTTGTGAACAAAGTGTAGTTCTTCACCCCATGTGCAAATACAACAGATTTACCAGGCCAAACCAATGTGCTATGGCTTCATATCAAAATCACTAATTCCTAATTTGATTCACTTATTCACTAGCACTTTTCTAATCTTCTCTTTTTTTTTTTAAACACCCGCTTGATCTGAGAGCTGCTTGAGGGGGAGGTCTGGGTTTCTGGTACCAAGTGATACTGGCAGCCAGGCTTAGTAAAAAAATGGAAGTGAATGTGCTGCCTGCTCCTGCCCTAACCTCAGCTAATCTGATTTGGTCTTTTTCTCTTACTTGGTTCAAATGGCCTGGTTGCACTGTGGAAGTTTATGCCAACATATGGCAGTTTCTGAATCCTATGAGAGACCAGAGCTGGGAGATGAAGGAAATTCCAGTTTGATTTTAACACAAAGGACAACAAAGAATGAAAAATGAAACCATTGCATTTATGCTTTGCGAGGTGTCAGCCAGCACTTCCTTTTTATCAGCGTGAAAACACAGGACTTCTGGTTTTGCTTTTTTTTTTTTTTTTAAAGCAAGAGTTTTTGGCAGAGAACACCATATTTTCATTCATGCAAGCTACAAATTAAGAAAGAAACAAGCTGTGGTTTAGCAGTAACATGTTTTCTATATATATACACAGACATATACGTGCACACATATTGCGTGTGTGTATATATATTTATATATGTGACCACATACATGTGTATACAGTGGGGGGGGGGGTATAGTGGCATGCTTGCAGGGGACATTTACTAGTCTCCTCCAAATAGCACCCTGCCTTGTCTCTTGCTTCAAAGGTTCCCATCCTCCAACTCCCCATCACCTCTTCCTCTCATTTGTGTGGGCTACCTAAAGGGGTGTGAGGACTATAAAAGGAAACAGCATAGTGTTTTGAAGGGGAACAAGGGCAGGCAGCAGGCAACCTCTTAATTTACACAAGAAAGAGGCATGATAGCAATATCCATACGCAGGAAGGCACCACGATTGCCTCTCATTGCAGAGCAACCAGCCTCACATGCTGCCCTGCAGCTTTGCTTCAAAGCAAGGCTACCGGCGGTTCTCAGTTTTGCAGGCTCTGATGCATGCCACCACTTGCTGCYCAAGGCTGCTGCGCATGAGGAGCAGCAGACCTAGGTAGGGCCTGCTTTGTGATCATTTAGACTTAAAGACTAAACTTAACCTGCTTTGCCCAGTCTGATTACTCACTCCCATCATTTGCAGCTCATAAAACTGACTGCCCACACCACTCCTCCTCCCAAACATGAGTCCCCCAGTGGCTGGAAATCTTCTCAGTCCCAGCCAGGCCGTGTTTGCAGCCTCTTGTGTGTCTGCTCCCCACACAGAGGAGGAGTTTGAAAGCCTCTCCCCACTTTCAGACCACAAGGGTGCATTGTGGGTGGCCGTAGCCATTCCACGTCCTTGGTCAATGCTTGTCCTTCTGAAACCAGGAACGGTAGCTACCTGTCTACTGCTCATCCTTCTGACTGAAATGCCATCAGGTCTGGATCACTCGATCCACACTGTTCTCTAGCACTTTGCCTCCTTGCATCACCTTTTAAGGAGTGAATAGCTATTTGAAAAATGGGCCTTTTCAAAGGTATTACAAATCTTTGGTCTCCAGGTAAGACAATTTCCTGAAACATATATCACATTAGCACCATTACAAGACTTTCTCTCCACATCCTAATCTGATTTTAGCATCTATAACAAGCTGCTCCCATCACCCAGGGAGCACTCTCTTGCCATCCTTCACCAAAATGATTTTAACCCAGATTCTGTTCTTTTTATTCTCCTCCTTTACTCCTTGCATTCCAGCACACAAGCCTCTTCAGGGCTGGCCCCATGTTCATCTCTGTTTTGATTTCCCTCACGAGATGGCTGTTCCACCTCACCTCTCCCATCTCCACTGCATCTGGTTTCGGATCTGGCAGCAGCAGTTGCAGTTCTCCCGTGCTCCCCTGCGGCTGTGCACAGAGAGGAATTGTGTCCCACCCCCATTTCCCAGCCTCTCGACATCCTACCTTCTTAGAAATCACTTCCTGAGCTRGGGACTGACAGGATCTACTGCAAAAAATTACAGTCAGGGCAGGGTGAGAGGTGATAAAACTTTTTTATCTGTTGTGGCCACTCAGTGCTTTTCAAGATGAGGAACCAGATCCCTAGGGGAGGGACACGCTCTGTTTCTATATGAAAAATTGCTCTTGCATAGTTTTGCTGCATAGTAAATTGACGGCTGTACATTTTTGTATCTGCTTTATCTGACAGATGTGGTTTGCAAAAAAAAAGTCTGTAGCCAAACTGTTCCACACAAGAACTGGTAAACATTACGTAGCAAAACTGTTGCGCAAACTTGCTGAGAGGCCAATTTCATTTTTGGTTTAAAGTAGGAGTGAGGGGGAGGGGGAAACAAGTAAAGATGAATGAACGCACATACAAAAATCACCTTGCTATTTGATTCTCATTTCATGACCTTACACGGGCTCGACATCTTACCCATAAAATCACTCAACCCTAAGGTTCTTAAGGGAAGATTTGGCTCTGTGGGCCAGTTGGTATAAAACTCAGTGAGGTTATACTGAGTCACGCCAGCTGAACACATGCATTTTTTCCCCTTTAACACTTTCAAATAGAGCATAAATCAGAGTGAGCCAGTAGAGATTTGGAAGGGTTTCACAGGAGGCTGTAGGCAGTACTCAACACTGCAGATGCATTCATTTTTCAGGTTCCATGGAGGAGAACAGGGCACGTATACAGATACGAAGCTTGTCCCAGAATGCTGTGAAAAGACACTTATTTATAAATTCTTGAGCTCTAATATTGTCAAAATATTTTTTTAAGCAGGAGGTGGTGCTGGTTTAATTCTTTCTCATATGTCGTCATTTGTAAAGGCAAATCTGGTGGGTAGGCTAAGGTCTGACCGCTAGAAAAATGTTATTATGATGTAAATATTATGGCAATGATTGACATAAAGGAGAATAAGCTTAAATCCATTTTTCATGGCCAGGACACACACAAAGACTCCGAGCAAGGCAGTGGGTGCTCGCCCGCCTGTCCCTGGCACTGAGCGTGGGGAAGAAGGGCTCTGCGCCAGACACTGCAGCAACCTTGTCCACAGCTTTCCTCTACTAACACCCCAATTCATCCCCTTTGGCAAACAAACCACCACTCTTACAATAGTAGCTGCAACCAAGCTTCTGATTCCTTAACCTGGGGGACTGCAGGGTCTTAAACAAAAGCAGACCAAGAAGTGAAAAATCCACTGGAGCTTGCGTAATACAAACTGGATTCACCCAGGGCCTCCTATTTTGTCAAAACGACACAGAAATGAGAGCCATACAACATGCCATCTGAATTCACAATTCTTTTTTCTTTTCAGATCACTGAGAGAATAATTGTTTTATTTGTCGTCATCAACAGTCAGGAAGAAGTTCAAGGGAAATACGTCGTGTGTGTTTTATTTTTCCTCTGGAATTTATTAGATGTGGTCAGGTAAGAGGTCAAAGGGAAACCGTGAGAGGAAAGCAGATCATTCTAGCAAGCAGAACCCACCCGCTGTGTTGCAGGCTCTTTATTTCATTATTTTGAAATTGGTAGAAAAGCGTATTGTCCATTATAAATAAAAGCTTGACTTGATAAACTACACTTATTGATTTGTACAACTGGCATATCTGAGAAGCTGAGTGAAACCCAGCTAGTATATTACAGAGGTAAATCACTGCATTAACATTTCTAATTCAAAGAATTTGACCTTTCTAACACAAATTTAGAAGAAAATCACAGCTATTTTCCAGGGAAATGGCATTTGCCCAAACTGATTTACAATCCTATTGCTTTAAGAGCACACTTTTTTTTTTTTAACATCTCATTTAGATAAAAGAACCACAGCATAGAAAGGCAGCAGCCAAAAAACTTTTTACTATGACAGATAAATTACTATGTGTTAATTACACTGTGCTTTTCAAACAGCCAAGAGCTCCTGCCACAGACAGCCAGGACTTTGGTTCAGTATGGCATATATCACACCACGGGGAAAACTCACATTAGGCAAAAGGGATAGTAATAGAATTAACAATTTCTATCATAAAAGTTATATATGATGGAAAGCTACCCAGGCTGCTGGGCCTGGAGCACCAGGCAAAGGTATGAGCGTGAAAGTCCCACCTTACTGATTTTCTCATTGATGTCTGCAGACAGTCATTTCTCAAATGTGCTTAAGGCTTTATGGATCTCAGTTTGTAGACTTAAGGAAAAAAAGACATATGGGATTAAGAAGCGTTTAAAAAAGACAGAGCCCTCTTGCCAGTCTCTGTATGAGAGCAAATTTGTATATGTATATGCACTTTCTACTATTCTAAATACATTGCTTTGGGAACTGACTGAGAATACGGGTTGAGGCACCAGAGAAAATAGATTTTATAAAAAGAGATCTGAAAAAGCAAAATGACTGGTATAAGTGAACAGACTTTAAGTCAGCTTCAGAGTCCTGGGACTACATGTATTAATATATTACTTATATTAATTCTATGGATTATCCCTCTGCCCCATTTCTTTTTGAATTTTGTAAAGCTAATTTTGTAGACCTCAGTCTCAAATGAAAATGTTCTGGGCAGCTGGAGTAAAAGAGGCCAAAACCGTAAGCAATAAATAAACTACACAGTACTGTCAATACATATCATTTTACATCATTGCTTAACAACACAGTCCAACATCATAGGAATAATAGGGGCTGTTTAATAGGCAAGATACTGTGGTCTAGAGCAGTAAACGAACAATTCAAACAATAATGTATGACAATTTATACTGATTTAGAAATCTTATCTGGTTTATTTTAGAGCATAAGTGCAGCATCTCAAAGGAGAGACCATCTCCAAACATGCACAGGAATCTATTCCACTCCTTAGAAAAAAATAGTTGTGAAGTATTACAAGCTCTCCCATCTCATTTGTCAGGGACATAAATGTCCTGTGGATTATGGGTAATGATATACTGAGAGCAAATTCTGCAAAGTTTTCCATTTTGGTCTTTTTTGCTTATTACCATAAACGGTCCAAGGAGGTCTACTGAGAGCAAGTGGCTCTAGAAGAGTCTCCCTTTCATACCGCATTGAGATTATGCTTTCAAAATAATAGTAAGAAAAAAATGGAGACAATCTTGAGGCAAGCCTGGAAGGCAAGCTTGAGAGACGATAATACATTTCTAATCTGTCAAATTCTTCTTCTACAGTTCAGGAATGATGCAGAATTACTCAAACAAATAAGAGGGAAACACAGAAAGTTAATTTAATGCTTGTTCCATCCATCAGAAACAATCCCGCGTATGGTTTAAAAATCCTTATTTTGATATCTCCAGCAAGACAACAGGGCAAGGAACCTTTCAACTGACCAAAAATGCGATCAAACCAGTTTTTCAAGTATTCATAAAGTAGCTGCACAACTTTTAGGTCACAGAAGCTAGCTAGGATTAGCTTATCTTTGGGGACTGAAATTCTGGCCACTCTGGATTCCCAGCGAGCCACAGTAACACAAATGACTTGGTGAAGTTTGGTAACTCACAGGGGAATGCTGCCCAGGTGAGGGGATCCCATTACAAACCAGCAGAAGTTTCATGCAGGCAAGGAGGAACTGGTCTATGTTTTGGGACTCCTGGGGTGACCCACATAACCAGTTTTCCATTTTCCTTTTTCTGACACATTTGAAACATTTTCCTACACCTCGCAGCACAAGGAAGCAAAGCACATTGTGCTGAAGAGCATCATTAGAGCTCTATCACCAGCAAAAACTGAGACAAAAGCAAAGCAGGAGGGTGCTTGGTTTCTCTGTTTTCTGACCAAGGATTCAGCAGTGCCTGTAACTGAGGGAGGACATTTACTTTCAGTCATTTCTCTAACTGGGCCAGCAGTTTTTAAAGTGTTCTCCTAAGCTGCTAAACCCTGATTGGATTTTTTTTTTTTAAACACTCACAGCTATTATTAACATCAGCACTCAGTTTTCACCACTGTGAGAATAAAATACTGAAATACATTGGAGTGTAGCTGTTTTTTCACACCAAGTAGCTGCCTTACAGAAGAGCAAGTGCTACTTGTGAATACCTCAGTACTTAACATCCTTCAGCAATGGTTCAGCTAGTAGTTATAAACTCACGTTTTCTTAATCCTAAGCAACAGTCAGATTCTGCTTTACCTGCCCCTTTCAAGCATAACATCCCTAACTGAAATCTATTTTCTGACAGAGCAATATGAAATCTCACCGGTTTCTGAGAGCGTCTTTGGGCTGAAGCCTGCCTGCTCTTGGCTACCACCACAGACAACACCTGAAACAACGAACCATCTATATTTAGACATGAATTAGAGCTTGAGCAAAATCAGTGCTGTATTGCTCTGAAGTAGTTTCTCAGCTGGGCGGCTCCAATCTCTACTGAAAAAACAGAGGATTTCATAGATGTCTTTATTTTGAAGATGTGCTTAATCCCTCTGAGATCATGTCCCTTTCCTCTTGCTGCAGGTACACTTACAACATGCTAGCAAGGACGGGAATATACTACCTACCACTGACATGGCTCAACTTCTCACTGTGCATCCTGCTCTACCCCCTCTCAGTGCTGGCTAAAGGTAAGGAGGTGAGAAAGGGACCACCTACTTGCTTTCTTTATCTTTTTTAGTAACATTTGATCAGTTCAAGCCTCATTCGCATTTTTAAGACATTTCTTCCTGTGTTGCTAAGACAGTTACAAATAAATGTTTATGTACTGTCATATTTACCTGTATGTCACTTATCTTTCTTCTTTCCTCTGCTTTTTGCCTTATTTGGGTACTCTGGATTGTTGCTGTTGATTTTTTTTCTTTTTTTTTAACAGCACAGGCAAAACTTCATCTTTCTGAGTAAATTAACAAAATAGCCCCAAGAAAGAGACACAGATCCCCCATTCCATACTAACTATATCAAACTTAAATCTTACATCTTAAACAACTTACAACAAACTTACATCTTAAAACTGACTTTTCCACTGCTGCAGCTGACCCTACCAGCTTAGGCCATACTTAGACTAGAACAGCTCATCATACTTACCGCAAGGAAAYGTGCCCACAGATACCATATTGACAGCAGTGCAGCTACAGCCGTGCCTAAACTTAGTATTGAATAGTAAATATTAGCTAATTCTAGTATCAAGATCAGTTAGCACCTCAGACCTATAAAACTGTACTCAAGGAAAAAGCAGCACGTACAGCTTCAGCACATRCGTACGCATTCAAATGACACAGCAAATGCAGCACATAATAGGGCTATCTGTGCCTTACAGGTAACTTAGGCTCTCAATTACACGAGGCTTTTTGATTATTGTCCACCTCCTTTTCACTAAAGATTTACTATGTTATTTTACAGCATTTGCAATCTGCGTATCACTGCCCTATTTTGAATCCTTTGGCACATACTCCATCAAGCTGCCCTTTCCATTCGCCTTCTCCATCTACTTTCCCTATGTTCTGAAAGTGTACTTGCTAGTGCTGTTCATAGGTAAGTGACTTATCTCGCAGAAAGCAGGGTCCTAACACTACTGAGATGTCTTCGAAGGCTAATAAGAAAATCAGTACAACTCCATTCACAAATTTTAACATTCTCTGCAACATCTCCTGCAGAGCACTGTGGGGAAGTTTGTCACCAGCCTATTTGAATTCCTGTCTTTCAAAAACAAGTAATTAGTTTTGCAAGAGACAGAATGTGGGGGGTAAAAATACAAAACCAAGATACAACAAGTGTGTCAATGATCATCTTAGCATTACAGCCATTAATTAAAGTCTTCTTTATCAATTTCTATTTGATCATATTCTCATTCTGCGCTAGCCCTCCCAGCCGGTATGCGAAGATATATCTAAATTAAGACTTTTACAGCTTATCCCTCCTCCCACCATAACAAAGGGAGGAAAAAATCAAAAAGAAAAGTTCTGGGTGTAAACAGACCCTTTTTTTCCCTAGCTCACATAGAAATACTTTTAAAACACTTGAATTGCAGTTACCACCACTGCCAGGCCTTCATTCTGTCACTGGCTTTAAAACAAATTTGAACATTTGGGCAAGGTTTACAGAAGGACCTAATTTTTGAAATGTGGTGCTCTGTTCTTAAGTTCATGGAAGGAGCTGTTTGGGGTTGCCAGAGGAAGGCTCATACTGTTCCTCCTAAATGAACTGAAGACATTTTGGACTTCATACCCTTACGCTTACCTCATTTTGTGTTTTGATTCAGGTATGTACTTCATCATCCAGAACCTCTTCTCAGAAAGAAAAGCTCACCTAGGGGCAGGCAACATCAAAAAGAAGAGAAACTAAGTTGATATTTTGTTTGGAAATAAGGAGTATACTCTCAGCAGGCTGCAGCCCATCACATGTAAATAGATTAGACAAAGATTTTCAAGGCACAGCTCGTTTGTATGCACATGATCTGGCTGTGTGGAATTTTCAGAAAACGGAAGTCTCTTTAAGACATCTCAAAATGAAGCAGCTCAACATCACTAATCACCTTTGAAAGTGTTGACTTCAAATGGCAGCAGTTTTTAAAGTGAATATATTTTTTCTAAACTATATTAGAGAACTCTGAAAAACAAAAAAATCAGAAAAAGTGCCCCCACCCTCAATTACACTAAAAATTTTTATTTTGCTTTTAATTCTTGCTTCATCAGGAACAGCTGTTCTGTAGTGGCAATACTATTTAATTTATAAGATTATTTTGTGCTAGGCAAACACGTATGTGAATCGGATATGTAAACATTAAATCGGCTAAAACTTGAATCTCTTATGGAGTAGAAGCTGGAAACTTTACAATTTGTGAGGTTCAAATGCAAATTAGCCCCATGCATCCAAAATGGATCCAAAACATTCCGGCCCTGTGTTCCCTTCTCCAGACAAGATTCTAGAAGAAAATGCAAATAGAACACAAAGGCAAGTGACCAGGTGCTCATCCACTACATATCCAAGGAGATATTTAAGGGGCAAAATAAAAATTATAATCATGCTTCCAGCAGACAATAAGAATCTCTTCCCCACAATGGTTTTCTGCATGCTGAACAGGAGACAGGTAAACAAAAGTAGCATGATATAGTCAGGCCAAGATATATATTGTCTTTAAAATGGAGTTAATGACTACTGAAAGCCAGATGCAAAATTCTAGTTGCTTTATTCACGTGACTTGCCCCTTGTACTTCTGGGTTATTATCTGCAAAGGGAATGCCACCAGAATGCAGCCTCTTTGAGACAGAGAATCAAGAGCAGAGACAGCAGCCCAGTGGATTTTGCAAAGCAGAAAATGGACTACAAGGTTTGCACAAAGAACTGCTTAGAGGTATGCAGGGACTCATCTCATGTTTCATCTATGTTGTTTATCATCTGCATATGGACTTGAATTTAAAGCAAGGGGGAGTGAAGCTGTTTATTTGAGCCCGACTGAAAAGTGGAAGGGGGAGAGGGAAGATACTAGTTAATATGATTTTGTTTATTTTCCTTTATGAAGAAGCTTTTGCCTGTACAGCTTTCTCAACCATGAAGCTAAAAGGGTGTTCAGACTGTTGTAGGAAGCAAACAGTTAGGTTGTTCTTGATGAGCTCGGTTGTTATGAAAGATCATATATTACTACTTTTATTTAACGTACTTGGTGGACATTGTGCCGGCAAACTGTTGTTGCCACTGAGGTATTTAGGAACCATCATCAACAGGGTCACTGCATGCAACAGTATAGGGGCAACCTTGGGTTTTTTGAAAGTTGCTCAGAGGGAGGTAGGAATTTGGACGTTCTTAGAGAAACAAAAGTACTTCCACTTTGGACTTGGGACCCAAAATGATTTAGTGCTGACAACATCACAGAAGAGAGCCAGAACAAGAAGAGTTCATGACCAAACCACTGTAAACACACTAAAGGTGGAAGATAGACATTTTTCCCCTTTGGCAATATGATCTAATTTGTCATAAGATTCTGTGTAGTTAAGATACCCTGGATGAGGAAACACAACATCTGATATCAAAGACTTTTTTCTTTTTTAAATATATACACTTAATAAAGATTCAGGATGGGGTGCTCTTTCTTTGCACTAATTCTTAAAGCTGGCTAAAACGCTTGAAAAATAGGAGGAGTCTTTAAAATTTATGAGGAGGAGGAATCCCAAACCTAAAATGCCGAAGAAAGGTAAGTTAGTTAGTTATAGAAGACTTCCCTCCAGCTTCTGGTGAAGAGTACATACACATAGGCAAAAAGAAACTTCTCTAAAGACAAGGATGAAGGAATATCAGTAGGAAGTTTTTCAGTGAGCTGTCAGTGTGATTTGTAATTGCAAGTGTCTACACAGTCTCTTTATGACCAGAAGAAGGATGTTTGATTACTGCATTTTTCTGGCATTATTTAAAAAACTGTCTACTTTTGATACACCTCATGTACTGTATAAATGTATATATGAACACATACAGTGTGGAAAAGGAATTGTATCTGCTAAATGATACACATAGCAACAGCATTTTTTTTTTAGCCCTTCCTTCTTATCTGTTCTGTTTGCCCACAAAACAGCTATGCTGGAGCCATGAAACTTGTCAACTGGCTTCATCATCAGCTCCCTTTGCTGCCTCCCCACACATTTAAAATGAAATCGCAGTTAACTTGTCCACCTGAGTCCTAGAAACTCATTTTCAAAGGAACCTATTATTTTAAAACATATCACCTAGAAATAAAAATCATATTAATTTCTCCAACACAGGCACTAACTACACAAAAGGAAGACCAATCTCCATCATAGGTCATGCCTACACTAGTACGTACAGCAGCTGAATAGGAATGGATCTATAAAGAGATAGAGTTCGTAGTGAGGACCCAACAGCCAATCTATAGGCATTTCAGACTGTTTCACTTCAGACTAGCTCTAGTTCAGCCCTGTAGGCTAAACACAGAGAACTATAGGAGTACATTGGGGTGTCCCTGCAGTGCCTCTCTCAGTATGGTTTAATTAAGAAGGAATGAAGTGCCATGCTGCCCCATGATGCAGATGAAATCATAGTATGTGGGCATTACCCAGAAACTCCTTTCAAAAAGCACACTTCTCATCTGAACTAAAATGCTAATACACATGCAAAGTCAGATGACTAGAGTCATAAGTTACTTAGATGCAGTACACTAGAGACAGCACCATTAAAACATGTCACAGATTTGCCTTTGCTAGAGGTGCTCTGAACATTATGCACTGAGGTGCTGCCTGGGTGGCAACTGCTTTCAGTGAGATCTTCAGTACATTCACTGTTAGACTGAATTTCTCCTCAGTATATGGCTGTTTACAGAAGAGGAGATTACCACTATTACAAGACTACTTTGGAAATAGAACAGAATACTGTGGTAAACTTCCACATACCTAGTCACTGAAGGAATGAGTAGCAGCCATTAGGCTCCATCCCACAGTAACCTTGCTAGGTGAGAAAAGCACAGGGTGAAGTCAGAGGAGAACTCCCTCTACACGGGCAATTTTGTCAGTCCTGAAATGAAGGAAATGCCTGCAGCAGGGCATAGCCTGGAGAAGTAGGCCACAATGCTTCATTCAAGATAGCTAAAATCAATGCTGCTTTCACTGAGAATACTTTGGAAAACACTATGAACCAGTGACCAACCACTTATTTTCAGTTAATTTTTGTTTACTTTAGTGAAGAGGCTTGCTAAACACAAGCATTCCTTTAAGCTCTGTCTTTGCACAGCTGGGAAGAGATGAAGTTTTCCAATCCTTCATAAAGAGAAGGAAGTTGAGTAAGGAAAATAGCAGGGGCTGATCTATTTTAAGGTTGCAAAGGCAGAAAAGAGTTGCTGTAGTGCCCCTTTTCCCTGGAGACAGAGGAAAGCTCTTATGGGCAACAGAAGATAAAGGAGGCAAGAACAGTTTCAAGTGCAAGAAAGCTGCAGTTATCCTGGAACTGGGGATTTAGCAGCCACTAGGATCCTTGATTTATCTTGATAATCCCCATAAAGCTGTTGCAAAGTTGACAACCATACTACTTCTCTCAGAAACCCTGCTCATGTTATATGCCTTCAGTTAGTAAAGCTGTGTTGTCTTTATCACTAAAGACAACAATTATTACTCCTAAAAAATGCTATCAGTTAAAAACTAGTGTTCATTCTAAAGTCTTTTGTACTAAAACATGCTTTAATAAATAGACCTCATCCAAACAATTTTTATAAGATTTTATTTTTTTCACTTGTTCCTACAAAGCTTCTGTGGGTTAAAGGAATATTCCCCTCCAGCTGTCACTGAAACAACTCTGAAATGTTCATTTGTCATTTAGACTCAGCACAGCCCAAATGCTAGATAGTTTGTAAGAGGAGATTGCCCTACCAGTGAAAAGCAAATGGTTTTTCACATTGAGTCTTTGGCAAGGAGAGTGAATTAAAAAAAAACAACAAAAAAAACAAAACCCCCAACTTTCTAGTGGGCAAAAATCTTTGAAACTGGTCTTCTTGATGCCTGAATAGTAGTATTATGTGGATTTTGCTTTCAAGTACAGACAGTTTTCTTCATTGGGTAAGACACAGTCTGCAGCTACCACCCATAAGCTTTAGTCCACACTGCTTTCTTCTTGAACTCTGTGAGAGACCTCAAGGCCAGAAGCGTAACTGTGAAAAGAAGGACAAATCACATTAGTATGTACAGCCCAGACTGCAAAAGCTGCAAGAGTACTCCCCCTAGTCATTTTGCTAACACAGGTCTTAGTGACTCTTTTCATGACTTTTTCATGGTTAGCCTGTGAGCTTCTGATGCCACTTCTACTGTTTACAAAATACACTAGTCTCTACATCCCTCTGAAATAGGAGGCTGTACTGCACTTTTCACTTGTTTTTTGGCATGTTTCCCACTCAAACCATATCACATTATGATCTGCTAATTAGACCATCACTTTGAAATGGCACATAGGTCAACCAGCAGCTTGGATCCTATAAGCAGTCATCCAAGAAGGGAGATGGGAGGCACTGGGAAGGGGAGGATCATAAAGTATGGAGCCTTAAGTCTTCTGTGCAATTCACTGATTTATTCAGTACTTGAAAGATTTATGCTTTTGGGCAAAATCCAGTTACCAAACCAGTCACATTCAAGTCATCCAGGAGGGAACTTGATGTTCTAGTACTTAAAAAAGAAGCTCAAGGAAAACTTTGATTCATTCTCAACCAGAGCACAGTGAGTATGTATGTATGTATATACATATATATACACACACACACATATATAAAAATATATATATGTATCAGAGGAGATTCCCCAACAACCCTCAGCATTGTTTCTGCTTTTCTAAGCTTATGTCTTCCAGAGATTAAGCAGACACAATATCAGAAGTTTGAAACTGTCAACAGACAGTGACTAAAGATCACAGGTCCTCCAAACAAGGCTAGTTATCCTAGCAATGCAGAGAACATTCTAACCAGATTTCATGAAGCCATGTTTAGGACCAACAAGTCAGATGATTCAAATGAGATGCCTTGAGTTAATCGAAGAAGCAAAAGCTCACTTCATTCAGGAATATTTGTGATGTCCTCTTAAATTTACTTGCATATCACAATCCTACACATCTAAGTGAGCAATGTGGTGCAAGTTAAGGCCACAGGATATTACTGCAATTCAAAACATGAGATAACTTCCATCTCTTTTCACCCTTGCCAACAGCCCCCATTCCTCTTTTTTCCTGTCAGTCCACTACACTAGACTTTTCATTGTCTCTTGTCCCTTCCCCACTGTTCAATCCCCAGCTGAGACTGAAGAAATTGTTATGGATTTCCTATTATAGTATTGGAGGGTTTCTAAACAGTATGTTGCATTTGTTTTTAAGGATAACTTTAAAGGAGACTGACAGATCAATCAATGAAATGGGCTTGTAGGACCAGGTATACCTTGAGGTTTCTTGGATCTTCAGTGACACATTGTGAGAGTCAACAGATTAGATATCAAAGAATTTAAGAAAGTGTCACAGACAGGAATCTTATCTTACCTGTGAATGTTCCCTTAAAGACAGTACATAGCTCTCTTACATGTGCTAATAGCATGGATTCATCACACTCCTTTTAACAAACTAGATTTTTCTCTACACTAATAGTTATGGAAAGGTAAGGACCCAATTCAAATACTCCACCTTTCAGCAGGTCCTTTGAAGATTCTGATAACACTTCCTTAGGGCTTTCTGCCATATTGATAAGCCAGTCAATAATCTAAAAATTGAAATAAAAAGGAAAATCCAAATTAAAAGAGCCTTTGTATCAGGGCACCACAAATTCTTTTCAGCTTGATAGGCAACATCTGATTACACTTAAACCTGAGTAACTATCTAATCAGAGGCAGTGGTCAAAAGACCTTCTGCCTGAAATACCCAAAGTCTCCAGAGAGTGCTTCTTACTGTCAGTGTACTTTTTCCCAGTGTTAGTTCTGGAACTACCTTTGGTCCTTCCCATCATCTCAGCAGTAATCCTTTGTAACAAAGAAAGCACAGTAAACAATTTCTAATCTATCTTGTCCATCCTCATGCTGATTTGGAAAAGTGTTTCTCAAACAGCACAGAAGAGGTCCATCTTGTTTATTTATGCCATTAACTTATTAATATGATTTTTTTAATCACTCTCTTGGCCAAACATTTTAAGGCAAATCCTTCAGCACTCTTATCCTCTTTGTCCTCTCTCTCTCTCTTTTCATTGTTTTCTGGTAGTGGATGCTGCCTGGAGGAGAAGGTGATATTTCAGACTTATCGGGATGATTTTAAGGGCACATTCTCAAATGCTTTCCTAAAGCTTAATTAGACACTTGCATATTAACAGCCCTCTCCTACATTCCTCCCACATTCCAAACTAACTTCAGTGGGAGCTCTGAGCACAAGAAGCATGCACAAGCCAGTCCTGAATGGATTCCAGTTTACACAAAACAGTTAACTATGAATCTACTGATTTATAAGTAAGTTTCTCCATAGATCTCACAAGCAATCTATACTGTGGGTTTGTCAAATTAGGCACAATTTCCCACACTTGTTTTTGTCATATGCTTGAAAATAAAATGACACATTACAAGCTGGAAAGAGGACCTCTGATTACTATAAATTGCCACTGTGGTGATATCCAGCTGCAGAGGATCTGCCTTTTATTGTTTAAGTTAGATAAGACTAACTTCTACCAGCAGTTGCCAGCTTTTCTCTCCCAGCTGCACCCACTTAGAGTTTGACTCCCAGCACTGGAATGTTCTTTATTTCCTTGCAACTCACACATTTTACTTGAGAACTTACATTACATGAGACAAATCATGTCTAATTGTGGATAAAGAAAAACAAGACCACATGTCAGATGCAATACATACAGAGGAAATAACTGTTTCACCTAAGACTTGAGCTGACTCCAAGAATGGAGTGCTTTGCAACCACTACTTGCAGTTTTACCTTCTGTGTTTGTTCTTTCCAAGGCTCTTTAGCTAGCAAGAGGGTAATGCTGCTGGGAAGGAGAGTTAGAGTCTCTTGCACAGCAAGCTTGTCAGTGGGGTGTTTGCCAATGTGATTCTCAGACAATTCTGGTAATACCCTTTGGTGCTTCCATGGTGACCAGTTAGCACTGAGGCCAAGCAACAATGGTGCACCATGGTCAGCCCAGGCAACCACAGAAGCTGCAAACAGCCACAGGAGGAAGTCTATGGCCTAAATAGAAAAAAAGACAGAGGTGCAATTCATCAACTCAATGACAATTCATTGAAGACAATTCATTAATTGAATAATATAAGGAAAAGCATATGATGGCATATTCTTCAACATATTATCTCTGGAGTTGTCACCTGAAAACTCAGCTAACCTTCTAAAGCAAGAACTAAAGAGTTTTTAATACTCTTTCATGCTTTGAGGCAGAACAAAAAATAAAATAAAAAAAATCTAAAAATCTAATTCAATCTAAAATTCCTACAAGAAAAGAAGGTAAGCAAACTCTTCTAAAAATTAACCTTTTAGTTAAGGCTGATCCACCATTCATTTTAAATGAGGAAATTCAGCTTTATAGCCAGACTCTTCAGGGAAATTAGAGAGATGGACACCTTTGTGATGTCACAACCACTTGGGAAATATTGCAGCAATGCAACAAACTCCTTTCTAACCCAAGTAGCAATTTATGTCCTGAAGCGGAAGATTTAAATGGCTGAACAGTTGTAACAATGAACAATATTGGTGCCCTAAAACTGCCCAAACCCTCTTTGAAACAGCAGCTGCAGAGTTCTGACCTGATTTGACAATTCTACTGGTGAATTCAAACTTTAAGTGTTCTAAATACAGCAAGTTTGAAGCAATGATTTCCTCTGGTTGCTTATAACTTTTCTCACAATTTAGATGACATAGTTATTTTAAAGTAAGAGTTCTAAACACACACACATTTATAAAATAAATGGAGAAGAATTTCTCTATGGGGATAAGATGACAGTTTTTTAAAAGATAAAAGCATGGGGAATAATACTTATTGCTGACAAAAAGCATATGTTATGTTAAAAACCGTTTTTCTCTTGCCTGAAAGCTGCCAATCATTTTCACAGCATGTACCTCTTTAAGATCCACGTTTTGTATAGGTGTTGATTTGTATGCAGCATTCCTGATATAGCCCATCAGATCCAGCAGCCAGTCCATTCTTTTCATCACTCCTGAAAGAACAAGAGTGTTGGTTCACATTAAACACTAGAATGTACCATTTTTCTTTAAAAAGCAAGTATAGGGAATCACTATAGCAACAAAGCACTCACTGTGGAGGAACAACAATCACCAATACCATTATCATATTTAACTTACAGTTACCAGTGGCAGAAGGCATAGGGGCAATTCAACAATATTACCTAAAACTTCCCCTGTAATGCAGGCAACACACTAAACACACTGAAAAAGTTATGCCAGGAGACAATCATTTCGCATAATGAGAGTCTGCAGATCCCACTAACCCAGTCTGTGGATGTGACCACTACAGAATTCTAACTCCTAAAACCTCACTGAGGTCCTTCCCCTAACACTTCATCCAGCTTTAGCACTGATGTCACTGTACATGTGGGGAGTGTTGATCAAAACCTCCCACAATCCAGACAGAATCAGTACAGTATAGCCAAGGCTTACAAGCATCATCAGCCCTCAATCCAAGGATGCAACATGATATTAACCTCAGAGTAATACTTCTTATTTCTACTTACTTCATGAAGTTTCTGCCAGAGCTAGTAATACTTTTTCTCTTGATTTAGATTCTGCTGCCCAAGATATGTTCTGCCTCCTTTGTCCAGCACAGCTTTATCTCATCTCCAGCTTTGAGACCATGTCACTTCATACATTGCCTTCTGCTGCTATTCTTTACATGCCCCCTTTTCCATGTTGCCTCCTCTTTTACCCAAAGGAACCTCCTTCTACTCATCCAAAACTCACTGCTTGCTGTTTGAAGCTCTTCAACCACAGTCAGCACCTAAAGCACTTGCAATAAAATGCTTTAAAATTGTTGTTCTGTGAATAACTGAATCAGCCTAAGATCCTGCTGCCATGAGAATGGAGAGATCTCATTCTTCCCTCTCCCCTTGTTTCTTCCTCATCCTGTGTGATTATATTTCTCTTGCATCAGCTCCAGTGCTTATCAGACCCTTAGCCGAGCTAACCCAGATCATTAACTCAGCAGATAATCAACTGCTGTGGTGGGGATGAGAAAGGATAATTTGTTTCCTATGTTAAGTCAGCAGAAGGAGTTCAGAAGAACAAGCTATTTCCCTGGCTCAATCAATCAATCTCATGGAAACCTCTGTCTATTGTGTCACACACAGATAATTCCGACATTAGCTCTGAAAGACAGCAAGGCTGTACAACTGCTATTGGTCTCTAATGTGCCGGGTACATTTCTAACACTATCTTATACTGAAAAAACAAAAAGACACTGATCTAATCAAAATTGTGGTCTGCGAACCACTTGGCTGAGATAAGTGACTTGTAGCTGATCCAAGAAGTCATAAATAACTTAAAAAAGCATAAAAGCAATGTTTAAGTATGTGAAGAGCTAAAAAAAATTCTAAAGGTTGAAAGTAGTCTCTAAACCAGAGAAGTCTGGAAACCATTGGTTAGACTATCTTAAATTTTTTTAAAAAGTATCAGTTCAGACCCATCAATATTTGTTCATGTTGCTGTTGATTCTTCTTTAAGCTTGGCCTCACCTGTGTTTTCATGGCTCACAATTCGAGTGTGATAGAAACCATGTAAGAGCATCCATGTAATAGATTCTTTTTGGTGATACCCTGCCACAGTAACAATCAAGGAACTCAAGTTCATCAGAGGCAGTCTGCCTTGAGAAATTAAATACACTTTGGTGAAGGTGGCCTTCTCTATATTGTTCTGCAAATGCAATAAAAAAAAAAACATGTTAAGTTAAAACATACCCCTCTCATGAGAGCAGTAGGAAATGCTGCATTCCTCTTTATGAAGAGAGGAGGAATTTCTAATTATCTAGCAGGCTCATTTTCTCTAAGATAGATTATTAAGGATGAAACAGAAGATCGTACGTACTACTTGAATTTTGTATGCTTCTAAATGGTCCAGCACAGTGTAATTCAGTACAGTTGGACTGTTTCCACATTGCTTTAAATTCCATACTCCCCTTTAAATTGAAATGAGCCAGCTTGACATTCTGGAGACTTAAATCTTCTTGCAAGACAGGTTCACTGCAGTGACAACAAAGATTTTCTCAAATTGCCTTTTCCAATGTGGAGATCACAGCTTAAAGAGACAACTGATTAAAACCTGACAATTTGGCTTCCCTATCCTATTTAAATGCTTGGTCTCCCTAATGAATCTGTCAGTAAGCAGAAGAGCATGGGAATGATTGCTTATAACGACTTCATCTGAAATCACCAAGTCGTTCCATACCCATCATTTCCTTAGCATACAATATTTTTCAACTGCTAAGAATTCCACTGCCAATTGATCTGATGAGTTAGAAGCTGAAAGCTTTTATATTCCACTGTTATCTTGTCCTTAGTTATCTTGTCCACCATGAAACATTGAGTGTGAATACAAATGTAGCAATTAACAACTGAAAGGCTGCTCAGTCAGAGTACCTTTCATTTTTAACACAAGCAAGGATTTATCAATCCAAGCACAGCTAGTTACCAGGATGCAGTTTTAAGTATGTGGTTAGGTTAACACAGGAAGCCTATGGTCTACTGTTTGTATCACTGGACTGGGATTCAGAAGATCTAATACTGTTCCTATTCTGCTAACAGAGCCCTTTCTGAACTTGACCAAGCTAAGACCAGTAATAGTGCAGTTGCCGTAAGAGGGTTTTGGATACAGATCCTAACCACTTTTGTTTCTCTCTGATGCCCGTAATTTAGAGCCAAAGCTAACTTACACACATGACGGATATAAATTTATCAGTGGTCTTCAGGAGCTAAAATACTCTATTGACGCACAAACACACAAAAAGTAAGACAGGTTTATTTCACACAATTTGGTGATAAGAGCTTAGGAGTAAAAAAATCATTACCTTAGAGATCTGGACAATTCGATCAATCTCTGAATCTGCCATTTCTGAGATACATTTTGCTACATCAATATACATCTCCACTTCATCCCTCTGGAAACAGAAACATGAATATATGTTTGTATGTATACTACAAGGTTTCTTCACCATTAAAATTAGAATCCAGGAACCTTGTTAATGATTATGATGAATAAAGAGAGGCTAGCAATTAGATTAAGTATTTATTCTATTTTACAAATTCTGTACTTGCTCTGACGTTCAGTGTACTTAATTATTAAGGCATAATTACATTTGAAAAATTTTAAAGATTGTTTTTTAAAAATGTTCTTCCTCAGGGGTATTTTTTTTGTGACTAGATGGTTTCTTTAGAGCACTGTGAGAAGCTGAATTCTCCCTGGGGAAAAAAAAAAAAAAAATCTTCTGATTGTTCTCTGCCTCTGTTTCAATAAAATTTATTTCAGCACTAATTCTTTAGTTTTCCATTACCAAATACCAAATGAGAGAATAGTGTACATAAGATCGGTTTCACAGCTTAGTCATATCCTAAAGAATACTTGAAAGCAACTTATACTGAAATTACACAGGAATCTTAACGACTCTCACTTACAATTTTACATCCTACTTCATGCTGCAAATCTGATGGCTCAGTGAAAAAAAAAGATAGGATTCAAAATCAGTAAAAATATCCAGTTACAATGTTCATAACAGGGTTATGAATTTTTATACCCCATACTTATTCCTTACCTTAATTTCATTTGGTAAAAGCTCAAATATTTTCTCAGCAGCCCRGCACAGAAAGGTCCAGCAGTACTGAGCAGGGTTTGGAAGTTTCATTGCCTGGCTGAGACCCTGTAAAACACACTGGCAAATTTCTGGGTTTTTGGTGCGGTTCTTCGCTTCAAATTGTTGCATCAGAAACACTTCTGTAAAAGACTGTAGTTTGTCTTCTGAAATATGTTTCATCCACAGGGGCAGAGACATGAAAAGGTATTTCTGCATTTTCATCTGAAAAGCAAATACAAGGTATTACAGTCATAAGGTTTGCCATACTTTCTAGATGAAATATCTTCATTATTCTTGTCTTTCTGTTTGGCCTAGATAATTAGATTCCTCTGTTGCTTCTTTACTCATGTTCCCTGTACTATATACAAGCTATTTAAGACAATGAGGTCTCATTCATCATCCAACAGACTAAAACAAAATTTTATATTGCTCTCAAGTAGCCAGAGAATCAAGTGATTTTCCCCACAAGATTTATATTAGTACATATCAAGGATTCTAATTTTCTCTTGTGTTAAAAATACGTGGCTCATCTTTCTCTTAGTTACAGATTCTAACTCTTCGCTGACCTTCAGCTATTTTTATAAAGGATGAAAGTGTAAAAAGCAGCTCAAGCACCACTTCAGAAGCACTCGAAGTCAGTAGAAATGGATCTTTTTCACAAATACTTCTCAGTTCTTCTTTCTTCTTTTGATGAACTGCTTGAATTAAAAAGAGTTGAAACATGGCAATATTCTTTTCTCCTTAAATACTGAGGATCTTCCTTTCAATGAACTCTACCTCAGCACAGATCTGGCTTTTGTACTGAAAGGACAATTGTGACTTCCCTATATGGTGCCCAGTGCATTCCTGCATAAAAGCATACAGACCATACACAGGCAGCCAAGGACAGAAACAGGGTACTCCAAGCCCCTCAATATTTTTGTCTGGTGAGAAAAAAAGAACAATATCTTAAATGATCCAAAACTAACACACCCTGCAGCTGAGCTCATTTTGTGATCTCTAGATCCCACTGCACCGAGAAATAAGGGCTCAGAAATCAAATCTTTCCTTTATTGGTACTATACCAAATAATTTATATCTTAAAATCTTTACTAAGTGCTTATATACTTGTGAAGGCTAAAGAACTAAAAATTACAAGAGGAAACAACCACTTGAACTGGAAAAGGCCACAGAAATCCACAATGGGTTTTCTGAGAACTGTCCTGAACGGGCTCCTCAGCTAATATCAGCTGACAGAACTGCACAGTAAAGGGTACTGTGGGATTCAGGGAGTCTGTAAAACTGTACAGTGGAGGTCTCATCAAGTCCATGCTGAACTTCCACAAATAGAACTGCACTTCATAGTGGACGATAACCCCAAATTTGATTCTCCTATAGGTTAGTCTGTTAAATGTCTACTCGGGCAAAGTTTTCAAGGAGAAGTAACACCTTTTACCAGAGTTAGTGACACAGCTGAAAGAAACTGGCAAACTTTCAGACAGGTAAGTAGGACTTTTCTCCATGTCCATCAGCTGGTATAATAAAAGATACTTCCTGTTTCTACATACTGTGCCTTTCTTGCATCTTTTGGTTATCAGAGCTACAGTATCACAAGAGAGGAAAAATGTCTTAATCTAAATAGAAACCAATGTAGCAGAGCTCACACATGCCTTGAATTCCAAGCCTCCAGAAGAGCCATTTCAGTCTAAGATATTTGCTAAACAATATTTCTACAGAATTCTGAGCCACAGTAACTGTTTTTCAGTGAGACATCTTGAACATCACTCTAGGTGAGGAATCTCATAGGAAGGAGGTGCTGAAGTCCCACAAGTTTTCTTATATACGTACACTGAGACTGTAGACAAGGGGAGGTGCCACCCACATCCCCAAAAGCATTGCAGCATTTTGAGATGACTGAGCCTGTGTCACAGCAAGTTCAAGGCAGAGATGTTTTATCTCATCACCTAAAGCAGAAGGAAAAAAAAAACAGATGCTATGAAGAAAATTTTTACTTAAAATTTCTTCTCTACTCATAAAATAAGGGACGGTAATTGTTCTAGCCCAGCAGGACTACATTAACCTTTGTATTTCTAGAGAAGCTGCTTAAAACTTTTATCGTATACACTCTAGAAGTCTCTCTCATCATATACACTCTAGAAGTCTCTCTCATATACACTCTAGAAGTCTCTCTCATCGTATACACTCTAGAAGTCTTTATTTATGCATGCATATATAATCTAAATACAATCTGCAACTTTCATAACACTACAGAGGGATAATTAAGAGAAATTACATATTAAAAAAAAAGTAGTCTACAACGTTGTCTAAAGTCAATAAAAATGTAGGCACAAAACTGAGGTACTGTTTCCTCTGGAACTCCCCTGATTTACAAAAGTCAAACTCCTAAGTAAAAAACAGGAATAAAAAAAATTCCCCACACATATAACAAGTTTCAGCTATTCATAAGGCTGCACACAAATTTGCATCAGCATGGACTGCACAGCTCAGTATAGGATATTCTTACTTATTCTTACAAAAGACTTCACAATCAATTGTAAGAATACCAAATAAAGCAGAAGTTTCAGCCCAACTATCAGCAAACACTTTTAATATGTTGACAAATCTTTTTGTATCTAGCAAAGTATGCTTCATATAGAACAGTTTAATGATTTGTAGTGCTTTGGATACAAGCACTCCATATAAATAAAATAACCCCCCAAAAGATATAAGAACAACTTACTTTTTCCTGGCTCTATAACAAATAAATTTAGACATGATAGCACTTGCCTAGCCCAGCTGTAAAAGAAACTGCAAGGCCAGTAATGACAATTACATAAATCAGGAGAAACAAAACTCAGCAGAATCAAACAAGGGAAAACAGAAACTTTATAGATGTTTTTAAGGAAAGGAGTTTGAAACTCAGACATTTGTATCAACAAAACCTGATATCAACAGATATCCTGAATGGGAAAATACTATACAAGCTGCCCAAACCCATACTTAAGGGTCAAAGCCATTCTTCAACATGAGGAAAAAGTGCTCCTAGAAGAAAGCACTGAGAAATCAGGATCATGATGGAAAAAGGTATAAACTTTCCTTGACACCCAGTGCAATTTAGTAGACATTGTATTTCACACTAGCAATAGCTAGATGAACCACTGAGCAGTTCAAACTTGTGATATAATTGCCTGCATCCTCCAACATGGGCACTGGGCCTGCATTTAATATGTACTGAAAATAAGATGCAGTTAGTTTCCACTTTAGGCTCTTCTGTAACAGGCTAAATGCAAAATCTGATCCAAACTTTCCAATATTTTAAGGAACTTTCAACCTGGCCCCAAATTTACTAGCTCTGATCTTCTCTAGTGCATTAGTAATGTCTCCACATCCAATATCTCCACAGAGTTATTGCAAATATACGCTTGTAAACATTTGTGGGCTCTACAGCTGGTGAAAGTTGCATTAGCCTGGAAGTCTCATGACAAGAACAAAAAAAGCTCCAAGAAACTATGAAACTTACCAAAGTTCAGCCTCATCAAAGGAGAAAGAATGGATGCCCAGTTCACAGGTGGATACTGGTGACTTTCTCCAGCTAACACAATGGGTGCCAGTGCTACTTTCACCAGCTGAGCTGGGACAGATTCTGGGCCTGTAATAGAACAGTCAACCACAGTCTAAATTTTATACACATATATTTGGTTAAACAGCTCAAGAAAGAAATGTGAATATAGTTTACAATTTCATATTGCACTGAAGACCAGTCTATAGTGAAAACTGAAGAGCATTATAAAATCACTTAGTGTTCTTCTGTTTGTTGCTGCGAATTAGCTGTCTCGCTTGTAATCAATAGTTATATTTTCTAACCACTTAGAAGTGGTCTACTTCCGAAGGTAATTTTGTTACTGATAAATGGAAACTTTCTGGTCCCTCTCACTTGAAGCAGTTTATGAATTAACTACAGGTCAACTACTCACTTAGTTGGGTAAGTATTTTCGCATTTTGGCAGTAGGACAACATTTATTCAGATTTATATGGGAAATTATCTAAAACAGGCAACAGTGAGTTAACTCAATAAAGTCCTCCTGGAGGCAAGGAACAGGTACTGTACTTTTTACTTCCTTCAAAAGCAAAGCCTGCTTAATAAGACAGCACTGAGCTCATGTAGTTACACACAGGAATAATCTCCTGTGCCTTATCTCCATTAAGACTACATTCCAAAACAAGTCTAACTAGTGTTGCTCACATGACGCATCCTTTCTTCAGGTTCCTGTGCATTTACCACAAACAGTCCTAACCCATTTGACTCATACATAGAATATTTAACCAAGTATCACTAAAATAGAGGTTAGGAGAAAGTTTGCCTGATGACGGAGTATTCCTGAGGGTACACGCAAACATTTAAAGTGATTTGACTTTCATTCCCAGAGGGGAGAAGATGCACCATCACAGGCAGAGTGGGGAGAAGGAAGGTGTAAGGATGAAAAAGTCAGAAAAATTCAGCAGAAAACACTAATGTCCCGACTATATCATCCTGCACTCTTTGTCAGTGTAATTCAGTTTCTTGTTTTAAAAGTCTTTGCAGAATATTTAGAGATTTAAGTCCTGCATTAGTGAAGCTCAATTTACCCTCTAGAAAAGTTCTTTCAGCAAACAAAAGCAGGTGGTTAGGGCCACATTTTACAACCATACCAGTTTTCCTAGAGAGATATTGTAGTTTGATCCTTCTCACCTTTCTTTCCACATTCAATGGCAAAGTCAACAGCTGCCCTGATAAAGCTGTTTTCAGGCAAGTAGCTAAAATCTGGAGGAACTGTGAAGACAAAAAGACTGTGTATATACTAAAACCTGTCAGGATAAATGGTGACTTCCAGCCCACACGTAAATTTAAAGGCCAAACTGAACCATGTTTGAGCTAACTTTAAGTCTGTAAATGATTTAAAATGATTAGACCAAAAGTTCTTAATAGGCACATTGGCCTTCCCACCTCTTTTTTTTTTTTTTTTTTAAAGGTAAGCTAAATATTAGTATTGGTGAGAGGTGACAGGTCTGAAAAACAAATTCATTCATCAGCTGAAAAGCTAGTGGTAACAGTTTTCCTAATACATATCAGGCCAGTGCAAGTCAGGCTTTAAAAAGGGAGAGCTTCAGAAGTTTAAGACAAGAGCAGACCTTCCATATCTATCTAAATGCAGGCACCTCTGCTAAGACTATCCAGAAGTAGAAACCCTAAGAACATTCCTTTGTGATGAGAAAATTTATCTGCACTTCACATTATTGAGTCCAATTTTGTTCACAGTGAAGTGAACAGCTTCCGCCTCATTAGTTCCCTCCTATTGCTGGTATTTCATCAACGGTCCAATTCTGCTTTAATTTCACCTAGCGGATACTGAAACAGCACCAGAAGGTAATGGTGTATCAACAGAATATGAATTTCTTTCCGTGTTAACAGCTAAACTAAAAGGGCACAGATACTATTATTAGCCTTCAGCTAACCAGAAAGATCTCTTCTAGAAAAATACTCTTGAAAAATTAGCCCTTTTTTGTTGTTACTGGCTAGCTTTTCCTRTGTTGGCTTTCTTAAACAGTAGAAAGTGCTAAAATAAAGAGTAGATTAATCAACTCTCAGGGCTTGGAGTTGATAACTTTGATGACAAACACATCTGCCATATGCAATTTAAAAATAATTTATAATTTATACTAGGAGCTTTAAACAGAACAAAAACAGAAGTAATAAACAAATTTGACTGGAACAACTTAGAATCTTACTTTGATATTGCAAGTAAAAGCAGATGGGGGGCATCCTGTTCAGCACACTGATTCCTGTTTTTGTGTTCCAGCTTTTAGGTCTGGCACATGGGTCCATGAGCCCTCTGGTTCAAAGGTCGTCATATCATTTAATATGGCTGCACTGTGTAGTCTGCAGTGTTTAATGTGTCCCTTGCTCCCTTCCTGGTTAGGTGCTACCGCTATTTGTTCTTTAAGCAGCAAGAATACAGAAGCTTACCAGATGCCCTGCTCTGGGTAGAAGACAAACAGGACATATGAAGGTGTCCCAAAAGTCCTGCTGCATTTGTCTGAAGGCCAATCTGACCTGAAAAACTGATTATCTGTGGAGACAATAGGTCACCAGTTAGTCAGCAACCCTCAAATTAATGCTGCATTGCCTTATTGAAGCTAGACATGGATGTTATGCACCTTCTTTACACAGAACTGTCTTGTTTGTGCAAGGTGCTACAGTACCATACTGCATTATCCAGAGTAGGAAACGGAGGAAACTCCCGTACCTGGGTAAGGGTTCTGATGACTTCACTGAGTTTACTTTGAAACTGGGAAGACTGAATGCTCTCAGATTTCAGCTGCCAGAGAAAAAGAAAATACTCTAAGAACTTCATAAGGGAAAAAAGGAAACAACAAAACACAGAATGGGTGCTAAAAATACAGATTACATTTGTACATGGGTTTTTTTTGGGGGGGGAGGGTGGGCAGGGGGGAGAAGTGCCATAAGCTTTTCCCCAATGGCACCACACATGGACCATATGATGGGAAAATGGAACAGACCCCATATTCCACACCACAATGCTACCCCATTCGGTGCAGACCCAACACTATTTACTATTGCATAAATGGAATGCTGCGGTACATAATCACCGCTAAAAGGATGCACGGATGTAATTCCATCTTGCTTTCGAGTCCAAATCTTTAACTCAGTTTCTAGGTACCATGTACTTGAATATTCTCACCTGTATCATGCCTCCTTCAGAACCCACCAGTGCAACTAGACCATTGACAGCAGCCAGACGCTGCATTGTTGGAGAACCCTGAAAGTATAATTCAGAATCAGTGCAACATTCGAGTCATACAGCAGCAGCTGTAGCACAACACGCTTGTTTACTTTCAAGAAAAGGCTTTTGTTCCAACTTAAAAACATGAGTGCTATCACTCTATATCTCCCAGTTCAAAAACTTTTTCAGGTTGGCCTCCTGCCCACTGGATCATTTGTCCTCCCATTGTTCTTGAATGAAAGGCTTTATTTATATGGAAATTGTCCCCCTCCCAGTCTGAAATCAACATGCGTTTCTCCCTGTCAAAGCACTTTCTTCCGGCCTAGTCTACTCCCCATAAAATATGTCAGTGCAATTTAATTCTGAAACACTGCTTCTTTTATTTGTACTCATCTTCAGCTTCCACCTTAAAGTTTAAGTTTAGAGTTTGTTTTCACRTATACAATTTTTGGTGCAATAAGATAAATTATTGCTACTGAAGAGCAAGCTGAACAAATGAATACATTTTAATCTACGCTCCAGTCAGTTACAGTAGCAGTGATAAGTGGTGTCCTCAATCCACCCAGAACTGTTCAGCTCCACCTGACGCTGTAAATGCAGTCAGAGGCTACAGTGCAGTGCTTACTATTCCTTGAGCATGCAGACAGCAATTACCAGATCATGAAAACAGAATAGGGCAAATTATTACTTAATAAAACAATTAATTAAGAGGATAAACTTAAAACAAACAGTTGAAACATGAAAATCACCACTCTGTTAGTCTTTTTTGCTAAGTAGTACCTAATTCCACAAGGCATCCTCATTTAATAACCTGAATTTCATCCTTTGTTTAAATGAGTAAAGATATCCAAAATAAGATCTCACAGGCCAAGAGGACTAAGTATTTCTTATAAAACAAACAAAGTTTTTTTTATTTTAGTAAACAGCCCAACGGCATATTCTTGCTTCCAAACATCAAACAACATGCTTAGATAGTCCAAACTTTTCCTAGCATTACTCCAGCAGAAACAAGGAGAATTATGCCTCTACAATTCATTTAAAAAACAGAAAGTCCCCAAGATAAGAATTCTAACTCCCTTACCTCTGCAAGTACAATTTTAATCCAGGCTGGCATTAGCCTGTTACCCAGGTCTTCAGCTTTCCCATGACCACAAGCTGACAAACCATGAACGATCGTACCTAGAGCTAGAGCAAAACCAGATGTCTGTAAGGTAAAAAAGATGCATATTAAAAAATGTATCTTCCAAAGGACCATGTATTCTTCTCCTAAACAGAAAAAACAAAATCATATAACATTTCTAAGGCAGCACTTCCCATAAAATTAATCTTCTTTAAAAATACTGGATGCTTTCTTATTTTAAGTACTTGGTCATGTTAAGTGACACAGGATTTTCTGAGATTAGATACTGGTCTTTGGCACATATATTGGTTTGGAGACTTATTTTAGAGTGGACTTTCTGATGTGAAGATGAAAAGCAGTTGCAAAGGTAGTTTAATCTGACTTGCCATTTTCTGGATAAACATACTAGACGGATGGCCATCGTCGTAGCTGGCTTTGATTCTAAATGGTTGTGCTTTTCCTTCTTCTACACCCTCCCCCCCCCCCCGGCAAGCATTTAACAAAGAAGGAGAACAAGTACTGAAATACAGAGATTATTTTGGTCATTTTTACAGGGTGATCCTAAAACACTGAGGGATGAAACAGACACCCAGAAGAAGCTGTGGCTGTGGATATGATGTGTTGTCTGAAGTCTATGGGAAAGTAAAATTTCAGAAAAGCATAGAAAATGTATTTCCTACCAAGAAAAAGATCTTAATAAAAATGTTTTAAAAGAAACAATAATTGGCAAGGCACAGGAACTAAAGACACTATGAACTCAAAAGTACTAACTTCTCTTTTAAATGCAATCAAACATACATAAAATCTGTTTTAGCTTCACTCTTTGGTATTTGCTATACAGCTACAGGCAGTGTATCAGTGGAACAAATGGTCGTCATGGTAACTGCACTGTATGCACAACACACTCAAATGTTAGTCAATGCTCAAAACAGATCAWTATGTTTTCTTCAGATGATGGACTGGGTAGAACAGTATGCAATATGAAATACTTAAGAGACAAACAGAACTACAGAACTGAAGCAAAACCCAAACTCTGACTATGACCTGCTGATTACTTTCCACCAAGGTTTGCAGCTTGTTCATGGCCCCTTCAGCCTCTGCTGCTTCTATGATTCCAACACTGAAAGCAGAGACACAGGAACAGGCCACAGAATAGGCAAGGACCTGAAAAACAAAGTTGTTTAATTCTGATATCCAGAGTCTGATCAAATTCACAAACACACACAAAAAAATCATTAAGAAGGCTATCTTTACTTCCTCAGGGAGGTTTTATACTACCTGGTTACTACAGCAGTAAAACGTTATCATAAATTCTCAAATTTCACCTCAAATAGAAAGCTGTGTTTGCTGCTGCAGTTCTGGAGTTCTTTGTTTTTCCATATATCAGTCACACCTGCATTTACACAGTATATTTATTGTCTCTCAGGAGAAAGTGTTGAACTCTGATACAAACCAAATTCTTTGCTGTAAGAAGCAAATTTTATAATTCTGTCTGCTGCTGTCTGTTCCTTGTCCAGAGGTGATCTGCAAAGTATCTGCTATGAGGGCAGGGCCTGTGTACCCAGCAACAGCTCTCACACAACTCCTCAGTGCCAGAAACTGAGAAGCATCACTCTAAGCTTCATTCATTTTCTTCCTGTAAGCTAGTGGTAAGGCTTTCACTCTTCATTTGACACTCCACCAGTGGTAAAAGGGATGCTGGTTTTACTGTCTCATCAGAATCACAGATAATACATAGGACAGAATTTATAAAATACCACACGTAACTCATACTTCAACAAGAAAATCAATCTGCAGGAAAGGCAGGCTGCTGAGAGTATGTGTTCTATAACAATGGAGCAATGTGCTAGCATGGTAAAAAAGCCATGCCATCTTCAGTTTATATTTTCAGATGTTTATTGTTCCTAAGAAAGATTCATCATCTATGCTGACATTAGAAAAGCGCAACTAAAGCCTGGAAGTACTTGTGGTTTTGTTTCCTTAGGGCAAAATCCTGACCTTCCACAGAAATGAAGTTATTTTTCTCAGCATGAGTATCTGATCATTATCTATGTGAACATACACAGCATGCTGTGATCCCTTTAGTGCTACTAGCAGGCCCATAAGGACAAAAGAGGAGCATGTAGTACAACAGTCTCCCACACACAACGTATGGGACTAGGCTCAGATCCCCATGCAGAAGCATCCACGAGCGACACTGCTTTTCTGTTCTTCACTCTCAGACATGGAGGGTAAGGAAATGAAGTCTGGACCTTCAACAGGACAACTGTGCCAACTGCTTAACCTCATTTGTACAAAACTAAGCAACAGAACAGCATGTGACCATAAGGGAATTCAGAGATCCCCTACCTGTTGGGCAGGATTGCCAACAATTTGGTTTGGAAGAAGTAATGCCCATATCGGATCTCTCACTGCAGCAGGCTAAAGTTCTCTCAAGTATAGTATAGTACCTCAGCCATTTATTGCTCTGAAAGAGCCTCTAGTGCAYTTCAGATATAGTCAGATTCATCTCAAGGTCCTGGCCAAATTTTACTGCTGTAATTATCTATGTGATTCCTTACAGAGATTTTAACTGGAAAAGGCAGATTTTGCTTCTCATCTCGAATTACTTCATGATGTTAAATAGCTGCTGCATTTCTTCCCAGTATTTGCTGTATTGAACCCTGTACAGAGTTCGCACATCAGTTTAACTTCAGTAAAGCACTCAGAGATCCTCAGGGAGGGATAAATGATTTCACAGATATAAGTTATTTTAACACATGATCCATAAACAGCAAAAGGCTAATCCCAACACACACGAACTGACAAAAAAACCTAAACTCCATAAAATTATACATTTATTACAAAAAAAGAGCTTTCAGAACAGTACCAAGAAGGAAAAAGGAATGAACACTATCAGTATCTGTTAAATCCCTTAGAAAAACAGAGCATTATGAAACTCAGCCATACAGCTGCTGTAAGTTTACACACAACAAGGAGAGGTTTCCACGGCAAACACCTGCTTATTTTCATCCTTGCTTTCTGTTACTAACTTCTCCAGTTTTGTCAGCTTTCCTTTTCAAGTTTTACCTCAAGAAGGTTGTACACTTCTTGGTACAAGGACCCATGTCAGAAGTCACAGTAGTTRGCAAAATATATTGAAGGGCATGCTCAAACTTAGCACAGCTCAGTTTAAGCCTCCAAAGCAATGTTATAATAAGAACAGAAAACAGAGCTGTAGCAGCACTCAGTAGCACAAGATTCACATTAGTTAGCGACAGCAACTTTCAGAGAAGGACCTAGATGCACAGTTAAAAAGGTCCCAACTTTCGACAATTTCATTATGAGTTAAGGACCTAAAGAAGCACTCTGAATAATGATTTTATATTTTATCAGGCAGTTTCCTAATGTCTGCGCTGTATTATTGGTTATTCTAAAATTTTTTTGTTCAACAGATAGAAAACGAGGCTGATAGGGTAGAAAACATTAGAAATCAAGGATTCTAGTAAAAAGGGTGCATGAAATACCCAACGGATATAAAGCTTCAGTAAAGAGCTGAGTTATTAAAAGGAGGAAGCAAAGAGAAAGGAAGATTTAAAATCTGTGATAAAACAGACCATACCTCCTGGACCCATCTGCTTTGGTCCTCGCTGCCATCCAGGTAGTTACAGAGTTTTCGCAGTGAAGCAGAAACATGTACTCGCAATTCTGTTTGGCTGCTGTGACTCATATGCGAAAGAACAAGTCCCACTCCCAAAATACATCCAGTGCTTAAAGAAAAGACAAAAGAAAAAGGATTAAGGATGCCTTGGCTGCTCTGAACTCTTTTTTTTCACCACCAAATTAGCTTGGATTGCTGAGCAGTAAGAACTCTTGGTCCTCACTGATAATTAGGACAGTCAATTTTACAAGTGGTTTCTATTCCATATTGAGATGATCCTTCTAAGAAGACACAAGATGAAAAGAGAGCATGTGATGAAAAGGTAAGTTCAAAATAGCAAGACTTATATAAACAGCTTCCTTATTTCTTCTACTTTGGAAGAACCAATAGCTCTGTGAACAAACACATCATCTGGCAGGAGGGAAGTCTGGATCCAAACCTCTCCATCTGATTCATACCGATATCCCAAACTCTATGATACCCCAATTAAACACAATAATTGCAGGTTTGCATTTAGGGTCTGTTTCTCTCAGTCACATCTGCAAGAGATGTTTGAGTTTGCAAAAATGATTAAGCTACTGCCTGAGCCAGACAGCAGCTAAGAAGGCTGCATGGTCATGGTGTTCAGCTGCATTTCAGAACATAAGAGTTAGGTACACATTTTAACCCATATGTATTAAAATATATATACACACAACAGTGGACCAACTTCAACAGGGCAGACATATCCCAGCAGAACTAACAATTTGATGCTGAGGATACTCAGAATTTCAGCAAGGGGCACAAAGGTTTAAAGTACGTAATTTAATATGGCAGCTGATACAAATGCTTTCATGGTGTCTGACTCTTTTTTCAGATTTTGACCAGAAATTCCACTCTGGACTTGAGAATACTTTCTTACTAAATGCAGCACCCATGGCTCCCACAAAGAGTTCCAGTTTCCACAAGTCATCAACCCTAACGCTAAAGAGTTTTGTCAGAAAATTCCCAACCAGCCTTGGCTACCATCACAAGACACTAAGAGCACAATGGATACCCACTGCTCTGAAAAGTGCTCTCACTGCACAAATACAAAACAGCTGAAAGCAGCGGCTGTTACCTGAAGATGAAGCTGCCCTTTCCCTTGTGCATCTTCATGAGCATGCCAATGACCCACACTGCACACAGTAAATAGCCAACTGAACGTGGCTAGGATATTAGGCACTCTTTTAAGATTGTGCTATCCAATTCAAAAATAGGAAGTTATTGCTTTTACTTAGCTAAACAAAAAATAAACTTCTGAGAATAACTTCAGTCAGTTTCAAGCTAACATTTTTCAACAACTGGTGACCAGCATGGCTAGAATACTCAGTGGTATCTTTGCAGAACAGCCCCCTCCCCCCTTTTTTCCCCAGTGAAAAATATGCAACAAATCTCTGGAATCAATATTTATAAATAAGTAGTATACTTGAATTTATGAACAGCCAACAAAAAAAGGATATGGCTTAGAGCAAATCTGAATCATACACACTCACTCTACTACAAGTTTACAAAAATACACAGAAAGATTACTATGTTCCTAGTTAGAGTTACAATTTTTTTTTATGTTGCCATCACTTTGCAAAAAACAAAATGTAAGGGGGGACTGAAGCAAGAGCAAAATTTCACACACACTCTTTTTGTGAAGTAAAAAGAAAAAATACCGTAAAACTAGCAATCTTTAGCAATCTTTCTCACTTGGCCATCTTGTTTGTGACCTCCATAAAATGAACATTCACTTCACCAGCATGATATCTCAAATTTCCCAATATATTGCAAGTGTTTTACTGCCAGTATATCAGATACACTGCGCTACTGCCATTACCCATCTGTGAATCTATTGTCACCTCTCAACATGATAGCTTGGAAATGTACAGGGCAGTACAGTTCATCACAGCACAGCACAAAGGACTTCATGAGCAAACAGTGAAACAAAATAAAATGTTTATATCTTCAGGTGAAGGAAAAAATGACATTTTAAAGGGTTAAATGCTGATAATCCCAAGGTCCCTTGAAGTTTGGCGGGTTTCTCTAGGAACAGTAAAAAATTCTGATGACAGTTTTGGGTTGAAAATGCCTTAAATCCATATCAAACACTTACAGACCTTATGAAAACTCCATAAAAGCAAGTTGGTTTATTGCTCAGAATACCAACTTTAAGAAAGACTATTGCGCATGTCATGTTTCAGATTAACTTGGCTCTTCACTACACCTTTACTCAACACTTCAGTATCGGTATTCATCATTTATTCAATATTTCTCCAGTATTTATTCTAGCAGATACATGCTAGTTCTGCCATGCAATGGCTTTATATAAAAAGACATGTTTGTAAGGCTGTTGTAGAATTCATATTGAATAAGGGAAAAGTAATGGGCAAGCCAGAAAACATTACCACTCCTTGGTATTCTCAATAACTTTGTACAAGCAGACCCTTCAAAGGTCAGCGTTAACCCCATCTTCAACATGTCATGTTTTTCTTTGTCTGCAGAAAGGAGAAAAAACACAAAGCAAAACCTTGCAAGACAGGGAGCATACGTTCTGCTACGTTTACTATCCAAATGCTGTACTGTTACAATTGGATGCCTGCCTTTCATTTGGTTCTCATTCTTTTTTCCCCCAGTACACTCAGATTGATTTGAGATAATATATTCAACATAATCTAGGTAAGTAACTAGAAAAGTTGCTAACAGTTATGAATGCAAATGCTTGTTGAACCTTCCCTCAGTCTCTATGTACGAGAGGCTCGGGAAAAAAATGAGCTGTTTAATAGCTTCCATGACCAATGTCTGACAAAATCTAGTAGCATAAAGAACTGTATAAAAACACTTTCAAAAATCCCTCTTGTGGTATATATTACATAGATGTTTCATCATCCACACATCACCAAAAAGTGCTATATCAGTATCTCTTTTTAAACCATATTTATTTCATTTTCTACCTAACATAGGGGGAGATTTAATGTCCTCTCACACAGCTCCTGAAAATGTCTAAGCGCCTTCCACTTAAAATCATGTCTTAAGGCTCTGCAATCTCTGAAACTCTGTTTCAGACAAAAACTGAAGTATAATATTAACATATACTTATTTGAGATGGTTTCCCCCTCTTTAAAGATGATGAGTTTCACTGTTGTTTTCTTCCCCGTGTGGTTGAAGACAGATAAAAGAGTACTGAGTTAGAAGCACTATCCTCACAGTGACCTTTTCAAAGAGAAAACTTTTTAGAGTATTTCATGTAACTTRCACAGATGTACAGATCCTTATGGCACATAAGTAGACTCCCACCATGATAAAGCATTGGCTTAGGGAAAAAGATACCTGTTGCTTATTATTTATTAGAAATAGCTGTTTTCGTTATTCCTCTTCCCCCCCCCCCCAAAAAAAATAAAAATTCAAAACAGAATTCCCCTAAAAAACAAAAAACAACGTATATAATCAATATTTCTATCAAGGCTGACGTTATCAGTGAAATGTGTTGTGTGAGCTCCAGTTTGTATACTCACACACTTTGCTAAACTTTATTATCTAGGCACTCAAGGCAGAAAAACAAAACAAAAATAGCAAAAACTTCTTTATCTCAATGTGTGAGATGCCTCACCTAACACCCTAAAGAAATATATTACTAGGCAGAGACACGCATCTTTTAAAAAAATCAGGAGAAATTTACTGGTGAGTTAGAACATCTACTGTACAACAATATGCGAATGCATGTATATGCATGCATATGCATGTGTATGTATGCTACCAGGGTAGGAACAGGAGGTGGGCAAACAGGGGAAATAGGAATTAAAGGTTTATTTTCACTAGATGGCAGCATGATACAAGATACTGCCTTTGATAATTTGGCAGATCAGAGAAGTCAGAAATCTAAATTATGGCACAATGATGAATTTGTACTGGGAGTCTTATCAGCCCTCCTAGAATCCTATTAAACATAAGTAACCTCAGAGGAGCCCCATGAGGGGAAATGATTACTGCTGGCATTTAGAAAAAACGGAACTTCCTTCCTCCCCCATTTGTACAGCATGATATACCTACTCTCAAAAAACTTCCAACCTATTTTAACAGCAAACTTAGCATGGATAAAACACTCACATAAGGTAAACAGAAAGCTTATGTCCCACAATCAGCTGTGCCTATTGTAACTACAAGCAAAGGCTGAAAGAGCCCTTCCTTTAGAGATAACAGTAGTTCAGAGGTTGAGACATGCCAAACTCATACAAATAGTCTGCAACATTTGCAGCTTTAAATTACTTCTTTGCTCATGAAGCAGAGTGCTCATACCACACATCAACTTTAGAACTAGTTTTTTTAAAATGTTTCCATTATGCTCAGCATAAGAAATTCTTTATTACTCCTTTTCTTGCTTACCATTGCTTCATATTCTTCTGTTTGCCTCCTGCTGTCAGGGGAGTCTAGTTTGACTTTTCTGGGGGGCTTTTATCTCCAGCTAATATGTCACACAAACAATCAGCAATGGGTATAACAAAGTGATGTAGCTGATACAGCCACCTGTGCACCATGTGCCTTATTCTGTGCCAGCCAAAGGGCAATCTGAATCCTGACTAAGCTGTCCAAGCTCGTAGCCCAATGATGTGCAGCTGTGATCTCTCCAGAGCTTTTCAGAAGATCACTGGAGAAGGGGAAGGCACAAGGGAACTGGAATTATTGCTCTGTTTCCTTTGAAAGGGAAGAATTGGGTAGAAAAATGCTCAAAATCAAAGAAAAACCTATGCACCCACACTGAGGCATACAAACTAATGCAGCTCCTTCCCTACTCTAAAAGAGAAATAGCTACCACGGAAGTGAGGTACTACTGTGGCCACATGTTCATGGTGTGACTGTTCACCAGCAACTGATACATGCCAAGTGTTTTATTGTGCAAATTATTCCTGTCTTGCCAATGCTAGCAATTGAGTGACACCCTTCAAAAATTTCTTGCCCTCCTGGTGGGCTGCTCATCTCTTTGAGACACCTGAAGAAAAACTGCAGTTGGTGAAATGAAATCTATTTACTTTCCTCAGTATTCAACATGCCATCCATAGCTGTTAAATTAACAGCCTGGCCCTCCCAGATAAAGAAGCCAGGCAAGGCAGCTGCTCCTGGGCTCAGGCTGTATTGCTCCCACATGCACATTCCTGTAATGGGCTCCAAAGAAGCAGCAGCTAAGCTGCATTGAGCATCTTGGCAACGACTGAAGAGCAACAAGGAGGCACGTTCAGAAGTATCTTTCATTAATCAACATGTGCAGGTAAAATGAGCAACTCTGCTCCTAGAATTGGTGGTATGCTCCCGCTGCCTGTGAACAAGATTGTGTGGCTCTCTTAAACACGACCAACGTTTTTTCTTGTGGGCTAGTAGGGAACAGTGGTGTTAATTATTTCTTTTTACATTGCACTAGGGACTGTACGGAAGAGGCAGTGTATATGTATATACACCTAAATAAGCACAATTAACTCAGAAGAGATGGCAGAGCCAGAGGAACAGGCACAAGGAATATCATGAAATTCAGCTGGGATGAAGGCGCAGCTGTGGCTAGGCCGGCCTAGCGGCAGCTCCGCAGAACAGCACGGAGCCAGCGGCAGCGAGCAGGGCAGGGCCATGAGTGCCAGGCAGTGCTGAGGCAGCAGCGCTGGAGGCCATGCATGCAGGGCCAGCCCAAACAGAGCAGGGGGATTCCTCCCTTCTGCTCAGCACTCCCAGGCCCCACCGGGTACCGCCTCTGCCTGTGGCTAGTGTGGGGAGGTGCCACCGATTGGGAGGCAGCAGCAAGAGAGGGCACCAGGGGCTCAGGCCAGAGATGAGGAGAAACTTTTTCCCCCACCAAGGACAGCCTGGCAGTGGAGCCGCGCAGAGAGGTGGTGCTGTCTCTGTCCTTGGAGGGTGTCAAGCCCCAATGGGGTAAAGCCCTGTGCAACCTGGTCTGCTTTGGGCAGGGGCATGGACCTTCCAAGGTCCCTGCCAGCCCGCATGAGCCTGTGGCTCTACGAAAAGCGCTCAGGAATAGGCCATCTCCTCATCTTTACAATCCTCTGTGAAGAATTTACGGGTGAAAGTATTAATGAACAAAGTGGAGCTGAAAATAAAATACTATCRTCACTAATGAAAGAAACTCACTTGTACTCCAGACTGGTGTTGAAGCAGCAGTCTTCCAGTGCATCTAGGGACTTCATTAGAAGTAAGTTCATCTGTTGACCAGGTACATCACTACAAAGAAAACAAAACAAAAACCCCAAATCCTCCAAAACAGCTCTGCTCTTTAAACAATATAGGCTACCAGGCCTCCTGGTAAGACCAAACATGCCACTAAATACAGTTCTTTACTTTTTATAACAGCTTCTCATACTGGTCTGTAAGCAGCAACTGTATGACTTGTCATGTGCAACACATTCATACAAACATATTACAGATAAACAAATACAAAGCATATTATATTCAGACCTTAACTGGCACCCCATATTGCTATGACACCTTCAGAGAAACTCACAATTTTTACAACAAACATGACAGCAGAATGAAATTATATCTCCAAGTGCTGGAGAAAATCTCAGCTGGACTCTATTTATAAACTGAAAATTCATGATGGTTTTAGATATTAGGCTCCAGAAGTCTGTCTTTCTTCATCCCTTTGCCTTTACATCTCATTCCAAAGATGTCACAGGAATCCCGTTACAAAAACATGTCCACGGTCATCTTAATGAACACGACATCTTTAAGGTAAATTATCCCTATGATTTGGTATTAGCTATAGATACATCCTTATAAGTTTTACTGTTGGTTCATGTCAACACTTGGAAGAATATTTGAGATTAAGCTTTGAAATTATGCAGGGCGGTGAAAGAATAAAATCTGATTTGTTACAGTCCATAAGAAATTTTTAGATAAACGTCACATTAATAATCTCAATTCCCTCCTGACCCCAACAAAAAACCCCAGGCTCACATACTTCAAAACACCAAGATGATCTAATGTCATTTTCTCAGGAGCCTTTTAGTGCTTGTCTATAGCTTAGTTGTCACTACTGACCAATTATCCAGAGACAGTACATCCCCAAACTATGCTGCTGAGTTGAAGACAGAAATGCATCAAGACAGCAAAACATGAATATTAGAACAGATGAATGGGGCACAAAGCTTTAACATAGGCAGATGCTTCAAAAACCTTAGTTTCACGGAGCGAATTAACAGCTGATGGTCAAATGTGTTTGAAATCCTTGCTTGTGCAGCAATTATGCTTGTATTATGGGTATATAGACAAACACAATCCCAAGCAGTCAAGGGGTTGGAGGTATATAAAAACAAACCTACATCTTTCAATTTCTTGGAATGATCTGAAGTTTGAGACCATAATCCTGGATTGAGGCCAACTTTCTGGAAAAGAGGCATTTTCTACCAACTTCAGAACATCCTTTTGCTGCCAACACAGCAGTAACAACACACCTCAGAGACAACGCATTACACTGCTTGTCTTGTAGCTGCGTCTCCATGTGCATAATTTACATGATGTAAGTGGACACTAGTTTGTGTGCAGAACATTGCTTAGAAAAGAACCAGTGAGAATTTGGAATTATTTTACAGAAACATCTCCCAGGGCAGCTAACCCCCTTAAAAAGAGTTATTTGTGTGGCTTGTTCAGCTGACTGACTTGCACAAGCAGTTTAGGATATTATAAAAATTAATCATTCATCCTGAAGAAATGGCAAAATATTTAGAGAAAAACATTCAGCAAAACACAGAAGAGGAAAAAAGACGATGAAAATAAATGAGGACATCTTTTAAGGAATGTTGCAAAGCACCTCAAGAATCATTTGACTATGACTTGTATATACTTTACTCCTCAGAACTTAAATGCCACATGCAGGGAAAAGGAGAAAGGTATTTGCACACCTGTGTTACATATGGCAATCCCTACCTGACTTTTTCTTCACACAAACGTGAGATAAACATTCCCAAAGCAAGGCCCATATGGATTTGAACAGCTTGAGACTCATCAGCATTTGGTTTCCCAGGTAACCTGGCAGTCAGCATACTCAGGACTTCTTCAACCTTCTCCTTGCATGATACAATGAAAACTGGCACCAGGAGAGACAAAGCAGTGGCTGCGCAGCAACGAGCTATAGCACTCGCTGTATTTTCACCAGAATAGGATTTCTAGAACAAAATATAAAAGAATTTTCTTCTTTTCCTCCTGGGGAAAGGGGATAAAATTCCCTTCCAGCTAATAACATTCAGCATTTTAGGAGTTTAATAAATATGTATGCACCAAACAGCAGCCCAGCTGTATCACAATCTGGCAACAAACAGTTTGTCATGGCATTGCCAATGGCATCATTTCCATCTGCCTTAACTTGAAACCAGTTTAAAATTATGGTAATTGAGAACATAATCTTTAAGTGTAAATAAGATTAAGTATGGAATTGTAAACAAAGGATGAGGCACTGCACTAAATCAGTGATCTATATCCCCTATCAGGGATGACAGAGGTCACATGCCATAGCTGATTCAGATTCATTAGCAATTTTCAGCTTTTTGACACAAACTTTTCATTGACTGGACTAGATGCAGTTGCTTTTTATGCTCCCCATCTCTTCAAAGAGGAGGGAGACAGGGAAAGCAGGAGAGCAAGAGAGATAACATTGTAAAACTGTTCATCCATTTAGAGTGACCTCATACATGAAGTACCATAGGGAGTATTTTATTGTTCTTCCTTTTCAATGTATGGTAGGTCACAACAGGAGAGAGAGCAGTAGTTTCATCAGTTTGCCAACACTCCCCCAGCTAGCTGTCTCAGACTTCTTGAGAAAAACATCAGAACTGTCACAGATATAACAAGAAGTAAACCAAAATTCAGGTTAGAAAACATCATGATGCATTAGCAGACCAGTACGTGTCCCTGCAGAACCCAAGCTCCCCCTCTATCCATGACACCATGAATCTCCAACCTGGTAATTCTGACCACAGATAGTTGAGAGCTAACTATACCTATTTCTTAAGGTCTATATTGAGCTTTCAGTCCATCTCTCAATCCTATTTAAAGAACTGCCCGATACTTAAATCTTATATGGCTTGAGAATCTCAGGCTGATTATCAGACTGAAATCACATATGACATAGTTTCTACTGGTCCTTCGGTGTTCAAGAGATATTGTAAAATGAGAAGAACTACTAGATTTTGAGAAAGCCAGCATTTCAGAGCCTGAAGGCATGCTCTCAGAATCACTCAGAAGTTTGGTACTGTGGTCTCAGAGTCTGTTTATGTTAGAATGTTTTGTTTCTCAAATGCGTGCAGAATACACCCAGGGTTTTGTCTTTAATTTTATGCATTTATATCTCATGTGGTTTTTACTTCTTTGGTAATAAAAAGAAATATTCAGTGTAAGACCAGAAATAAGTAGAAAACACCTTAGAAGAAAAAAAGAAGGTTTTTTTGATTCTCCTATATTATGACTATTTCAAGGACAAACAGAACCAGGAAACTCCAGACTAAGCATTCTAAGCATGAAATCCAGACATATTCTCTTGCCTTTAACATCACTTGGTTAAATATCTTAGGTGTACTTGTGTTTCTACACATACCTGGTAGAACCATGGGAAGACTTGACCTTTAGGGTGATAGCGGCTATTCACAATACTAAAGAGGGTCTCTATGACCATAGAAATCCAATGCTTTGTGGGAAGAAAATCATGTTCAGCCTGTAAGTGATAAATGTAATATAAATCAAACCCAAATAATCATCTTTTCTTAAACCAGTTCCTACCTGAACAGAAGCTCTCCAGCCATGATGCATCAGCAAAGAGGTTATACTGCCACTCTTATGCATAGCAAGTAGCATGTTTTACATGACAAATCCCTCCCATAGACACTATTTTTGATCAAGATACTATACAGTGAAAGCAAAAGTGACAGTAGTAAGAGAACCCCAGAATAACAGCGTGGAGAAAGTCCACAAACATTCACAACTGCAAACTCATACAGCTCAGTGTTGGCATATTACTGCTTTCATGAATTCTCTCAGCCCATGCAAAATACAATGTAGCCACACAAAGTGAGTATGACTATTTGAGTAATTTCAGCTTGGCTGTAAACCACAAGAGTCTCCAGGGATCTTACAATTATGACAGGAACACTTAAATTCTTCTCAGGTAGCTACCATATACAGGCAGACAAAAGCTCTTGTTTAAAATCAAGACTCCATCTCCCTACACACATTTGTTAAAGATGCAGCCAATAATAAAAGATATTAGAAAAATATATCATACACACCCATTCATACACACAAAAACATTCAGGAAGCTCAACTTGCTCTGTGACACAAAACTATAATGCATCCATGTCATAATAATATCTAGCTTAAATGATGCTCTCTAAAGATGGTACCTTGGACTGTGATACACTCTCCTGCTAATAGAGTACAAGGTCCCTATTACATGTGTGGCTCAAAAGTCCTTTTCCCTTTTCAAAAGGTATAAATCAGACCAATGTTGAGGATGGGATGGCAAGAGAATGCATTTTTCACAGATGTAAGGAGCGGTGTATTTCTTGATTTTAACACCAGGAGGAAAATAGCAATGAATGGCTGCCGGATTGCCACAAATAAGTAAGTCTCAGATGCTGAGCAAACATGGATGAATGGAGCCTTTCAGCATGGAAATGAGTTATTGTAATGTTTTACAAATGAGGAAATAAGCCTAACTAGAAAAAGTTCTTTCTCTCACAGGTGTATTTTTCATTTCTCCACAAATTGTTTTAGCTTCCTTCTGTAAGCCACTCTCTATATGATCATATGCATTGTGTCACACTGTGGAAACTCTTCCACTACTAGCCAGATCAAAAATATCGCATTCAAAGTGGCCTTCAAAAAGAGTACATAATACTAGCTGAACAAGTTAGTACATCAAAACAAGAATTCCAGGTCACTAGAAGTCAAAAAATTAATTAAACCAATAAAAGACTCCCAGAGCATTATCCTTCTTTCCTTAGAAGTCTTTATCCTTCTGGAACCATTAGCAGAAGGATGCACATATCAGTGCATGCATTTTACCCAGCCTACAGCAGACAGCTGTTGGGTCTGAGGTTTTCTTTGGCTGAAGGAAAAAGGTTTTTTGGCTTTGGTTTGGTTTGGCTTTGGCTTTCTTTGGTTGGCTTTAGGCTCTCTCTTACCCATGCATGGAAAAGTTGGATGTTCACAGTCACTACAACATCAGGACATGCTCTGTCAATGCCAAAATAGGAAGACTGTCTCATATACCACCTTAAAACACACTGTTGTAACTGACTAAGAGATGAGAAAAGAGGCTAGGCCTCAGTATCCATTAGCATTTATCACATCTGTCAAGACTGACAATAAATGTGTTAGTCATTGGGTTTCTCATGAGAAGGTGCCTACTCTGACTGAAATCACCAAGCTGTTTTGTATGGATCACATGAGAGCTACCAGATAGCATCCACTGAGCATGGAGAAATTCAAACCTGAAAGTGTGCAGGACTGCATACGCACTTGCCAGCCCCCTGAACACCTGGTCTCGTTGCTTCATTATATTCCCCTAAGAGTACAGAACTTCTTTTTCCAAGATTGACTCACCTCAGGCATCCCTTCAGTGTCTGAGGAGAGGCTGCTTTCATGTTTGGCTACTGCAACCGCAAGACCAGTTAAGGCTAAGAGAGAGTTTCCTTTCACCACTGGGCTGTCTCTGGATGGAAAAAGGCAAAGAAGAGTCAAGAAGCATAACAGAGATGCAGGCAACAAAACACACCTCAGTGCAGGGAAGTATGTGCTACAGGTAGTCTGATGGGGAACAGACTCCTTAATTAACACAATCTTAAGCCTAGGAATTTTGTTGGGTTGTCTCTTGGCTCAGCAAAAGCATATCATATTTCATCTTCAGAAATTAGAGAGAGAATGGCGGAGAGAAAAGCATTTCATTTTTCTTTTCTCACTTGTCTTCTATAAAAAGCCTGACACACACACACACACACACACGAGTTGTATATAAACAGAAATCTGCTGCCACTAAAATGAGAACTGTGATCTCGTACAGCAAATGGTATCCTGAGAAATGCAGTAGTTGGTCTTAGTACCAGTGCTACACAGGATAACACTAAAAGCTCTTCAAATAAGAGAATGCTAGGCAGGCAGGTTGTACTGGACCAATGATACTGATATGTTAGTACTAGGCCAAAATGCAGCATACTACATTTTCTGGATCAGTCTTGCATTTCTGAAAGAACTTCCTCAATTATTGCTGTAAATATATACCCACTCTGGAAATTTAAGAATTTCTTCCTGTCCTCAAATATTTCATTTTGACGATGAAAATATTTCTGAATTTTTGTTTAGTTTTATTAATAATACACACAAGGATCTTAACAGAATGTCACTGACCTTTCCGGTTTGAAACTCTGAAGCTATCTCCTTTCAGATAAGAGATAACCTCAGATAATTACAATTAGGTGGCTAGTTAAGTTCTTTTAAATTTCCCCATATATGCTACATTGAATCATTTCCTAATTTACTTATATAGCCTTTTTTGTTGTTGATTATCAACTTTTAAGTGGTTATACTTCATGATGTACCTCAAACTGAGAAAAACTTCTGAAACACTCTCACAAAAACTGGATGCTGTAATTTAATTAAGGTAAAAACCATCAACCTAGCACCAGGAGGAAAAAGAACAATGTCATATCTTTTACTGAAAATATGAAGCAAAATAAATATTGTCTCAACTTTATCACTGTGTCAGACTAGGAGAAAGCCAGCCAACACAAGAAGTTCTAAGCACAGGAAATCCTTTTCATGTTACCTAAAGAAAATTCACCCCTCCTTCCCAAATTATGAAGTGCTACTCCCTCAGTTAGTTTTGCCAACAAATTTCTACAACTAACATCATAGCTTTCATTCTGACATCCAGAATGATATATTTAAAGCTTATTATTTTGCCCTTCCTTTACTTATCTCTTTCTACTACCGTACTTTAAGTTAATACATGCAATTACTGAGTAGCTAAAATATCAAACAGATATCCAAATTTCATCCCTCTTTAGCTGACTCTTCCAAGAAGAAGTGATAAATGAGGAACTGGAGGAACTGGGAATATTTTCAAGACCAGATTAAATATAATCTAAAAAAGGGAAAAAATGTTCAAACTTTTATAGAAAGTCTTAATATTTAAAATCTCCAGAACTCTGAACTCCCAGCAGTATTTCAAACCAGTCCCCTAGACAGTTCAAGATAGTACCAACTCTCATATGATCTGTGTAATTTCAATATAATTCTGTCACTGAAGACATCTTTATGATATAAGGTTTTATAAGAATTTGTTCTTAAGAAAACTCAGTGTTTCTGACACTTGTGTGCTCTGGTGTAAGCGGCCAATTTGAGGTTAACAAAGCAGAAAGCACAGTAAGAAACTAGTTGCCAGTGCAGGGTGAAAGAAAGAAGTCAAGCTATTCTAGCAGAATTTCAAGGAAGAGTTAAGATGATGCTCTTTGCTGCCTGAAAGCCATGTGCTAATTCCAGTACCAAACAAACAAGCCTAGCAAAATCTGAAAACATAAAATTTCCTGTCTTTTGTCTGAGTACAATAAAAAACCCTTAACAGAAAGAGACAGTGGGATAGTTCTGAACAGACAATACTTCACTATGGACCAGCTAGCTTCTAGATAAACTTTGTAACTTAAGGAAAACAGGATCTGCTATTTAAAAAAGGAACAGACTAATAACACATATGACACTAAACAGGTTTTATTCAAAACATTAGGCATAGACCTTTCTAATGACTTAGCTAGTGGAAAAATGTTCAACATACAAGCTGGGAAGAGTTCCTTTCCTGAACAGCAAGGATGTGAAATCAAGAAATTAGCAGACAGTCAATTGCAAGATATACTATCTTATATCTTCTGTCACAAAAGAGAACACAGAAGAATTAATTCTCATCTGTAATAAATACTTACTTTGAAGCACCTTTGATGACATCAGTCAACATATCTCTGACCCTGCAACAGAAACAGAAAGAATGTACACTATAGACATTATACCACAGCATGAATTCAGCTAATTTCCCCATATGCCCTACATATGGCCATTCTAGGTCAATACATATCTCATTCCTCATGCAGCTATTACAAGACTTAGCACAAACTAATCACAGGTATCAAAGTGTAAACAGGGTCACCTGCTACCCAATGTTTTTTTCATGTTCCTGTGCAAACTATTACTGTTGTCTCAAGGGCTCTTACCTGACTTCACTTTTTGGAAAATGCAAGTTCATGCAATAGCCATAAATCTGCCCAGTGAGCTGTTATGCATAGCTTTCGAGATCACTGTACTATGTCTTGGCCTAATAAAATGTTTTACAAAGGACAACCATAACAAATTATCCAATATTTATTATAATCCTGGAAACCACTATGGACATTTATGCTATTAGGCAGTACAATAACCTGAATGCATTTAAATGAAAGCTATAGGAGTAGTTACAATTTCTTATATATTGCTGTAGTTGATTTATAATAGGCTACTTGTCTGCATTTATTTGGTTTTGCATCTATACCAAGAGAGAAGCAGAGATGCAGTAAAGCTTCTATACTGCCAGGTTTGGGTGATGAAAAGAAAATTCTGTATACCAAAACATACAATATCAATTAGTAAATCCTAGCCATGACTGTCATTGTACACAAAAAGATACTCTTCAGTCACAGTTCCACAGCACATAAGATTGTTTTATGATACACGCATTTTTAGAGTCCATAGGTCACTCAGACTTTAAAAAAATCCAATCAGTATTTCCTTTGTAAGCACACTATTTTTGCATACAATTTCAAACCTGCCCTCAACGGAAACAGCTTGGCAAATATCAGCGCAACACTGCACAGCACTAACACAATAAAGCATTAACATTAAATCCACATTAAGCTGTCTGCAGCCAGGTTAAATTCAATGGGCAGCACTTAAATGCCTAATGGGTACTGAAGTTATTTAGAGCCTTGAAGAATGAAATCTGTTCATTTTTCACATAGCTTACATTAATAAAATCAGGAAATACAAAGTAGAATTCAGACTAGGAGAAATTTACAAGAGCAGTATTGCATCTCTCTCCCACCTGGAAAATGCTTCCTCCTTATTCCCTATCAAGAAAGGTATCAGGTAGAGCAAAACAGAAAATCCTGCTACTACTACATAAAGAACCTACTCTGTAATATCCATCATTCTGGACCTTCTTATGAAACCATCTAATCCAGGCTTAGCTAGAGTAAAACAACAGACTCTATTTTGTCTATTTTGTATTCCTTCTATGGAAGCAATTTTGTATTCCTTCTGTGTGGGACTTAGTAAGACCTTTTTGATTAAACAGGGCAAAGATCTTTTTGGTTTTGTTTGTACTAGTTTTGTTCACAGTACACTTATGGACATGCACAGAAACAGGCATTTATACTGTCTAAAGATACCTTTTCTCTCCCTCTCTCTCTCTCTTCTCCCCCACCAAGTGCACAGGCTAAATCTTGAGAGGCTGTAAGACACACAACTCAGCCAACTGAAACAGAAGTAGCTGAGGATATGATCAGAGTGTACATTACGTGCTTGATTTTAAACAGTATCTTCAGGCTCAGGAGTACCAACTTACTATATGAAATGAGGTCTCTCCCCTCAGGCCATTACTACACACACTGTACCATGGCTTACGTTTCTTGCATCAAGCCATTTTCAGTGAGGCAGTCGCTACAAGTAAGTTTTGCCTGTGTTTTAACATAACACAAACCAAATGTAATTTCCCCTTCCTTCATGCTGCTCTCCCTAGAAAGTTTCAGACAATGTAGAGGGGAAGGTACCTTTGAGTACAAACACCCTTACAGACAATTCCTCAGTAGCCTCTTTTTCCAGATGGACCTTATATCTGTTTTTTGTCCTTAGTCCTCATACAGACTGTTAACTTGCAAAATTAAAGCCTTTGAAGTATCCCCTTCCTCTGCACCCTCACTTGCCATTACAAGTGATGAGCAGCAGACAGGCATTTCCTTACCAGAGCCAGGCTGTAAATTGTTTGTACTGCACCTCTTCAGGATCTTCTTTTCCATGTTTTAACTGCATCTCTAGCTCTGCCTGTCTCCCCTGCAGAATCACAGCATAAATCAGGAGAGGATCTTAAATGGCCAATCATCACAACTGGCTTTCTTCAGGGAACACTTGAGGAACGGATATAACCTTTCCATTGAGGCTACTTCATCAGCAAACCTAATTTTTTTTGATACAGGATACCATTGTAATACACAATACAATAAGTAAAAGAATTTGCAATTTCTGATTCTGAGTGAGGAAGGCAGCTGCAGATGGCACAAATGGCCACAGATACTGAGACATCCCTTCTAGACCATGGGAAGAGAAGTCCCCCTGGAAGGTGGAAAGAGTACAACGGACAAAGATGATTTAGATGTCCACTACCTAAAATGAATTCTGACAGCAAAACACCAGTTTCTTGATTCATTACTTCAAGCAAAACTCATCCTTCTCCTTGTTATGACCTGCCTCCTAGTAACCTTCTGCTACAGTTCTTCCTGTACCTCAAAGAATATAGATTCTGGCCTCTAAGAAGTGTTATCTGAATACATTACGCAGCTTTGCCTTACAGACAGGTTGAGTCTCAAACCTTGAGACAACTACTGCTCGTCTTGGTTGAGTTGTCAATTGTTGCTCCTTGGAAGGTTATTATGCCTTAATTGAAAAATACAGGCTCATAGCAGTGTTTTTCAAATACTGAAGACTTGCAGGTTGGATGTTCATAAAAATCTGAGAACACAAGGGAGTCAATCCTGCAGACTCCAAAGTGATTAAAGGAACAGGAATAATATATTGATTAAAGAGAAGGCTGCACAAAAACTCTACCCTGCTCTCAGAAGCATAACATCAAATGGGACTTTATTGTATGCTTAAACTGATTCCAGTTTCCCAGAACACTTAAAACACTGGTTTAAATCGCAGACTAAATCAAGGTTCGTAGGATCATCATGAAGTTGGGTTCAGTCCCAAGAACATGCAAACTGGCAGAACTGTGCAAGTATGTGAGCAGTTTTAATAAAGACAAGAGGATTTTCACGTGCACAAAGGGGAAAAATCCTCACACAAGTGTTTTGGTGAACTGTGGAGAGACTACCTAACCTTAGATAACCAAACCCGGACTTCTTTGCACCTCAGTCTCCAAACGGAGAAAGGATTACTGTCCTGCCTGCCCAAAAATACTGTTATGTACTGAGTCTGTACAATCACAGACTACTTAGCTTATACTGTAATCTCTTTTGGCCATCTCAGAGGAAACATGCTATAGAAGCATACAAGTAAAAATATCTTATCTCAGTTAAAAACAAAACAAAAAAAAGAAGTCTGCAGCGAGGGGTTTCAAAAGCAACAAAACTAGGTTCCATTGCCCTGAAAAAAGGCAGGAAATCCTAAAGAGGTTTCAGAACCAAGTCTGGGAAATGCCAAGGTTCTCATGAAATCTTGCGTCAGAGGTGAAGAAATGAAATAGAAAAGTAATTAAATGCAGTCAACAATGGCTCCCTCTGTAGTTAAGATTTAAAATTACAATTTGAAAAGCAGGCAACTGCTTTGTAAAGGGGCTCAGTTCATAACCTGACATTTGCTAATGGACAAGATACAACTTGCTTCAAAAACATTAGAGAAGCACATGCTTTGCTATACAGTAAAACAAGGAACAGCAAAAGATTCTGGAATTTGCTCAGCAACCTGACCTGCTCACACTGTGAGAACAGCTGAGGTGGCCTAGAAATACAGAAAAATAAGCCCTTCTAGCAGCACAAAGGGAGCCTTCTGGAAGGGAGCTACCTGTTACAATTTCTTAGATCATTTTTCTGTGGAAAAAACAAATGATGCTACTTTAGCCTACAAATCAGGTCAGCTCATCTAATGAAAGAGAGGTTTTAGGATAATTTCTGTATTTCCTACTGTTTGATAGGGTGGAAAATTGAAAGATTAATCCCTCAGAGTATGGCAGCGTATCACAACTGAATAAGAGAGAAGTTACATTTAATTAACTATTTCTCAATAGCCTTTGTCCACTTCGTGATACTGTCATTAGGACATTTCCATCCATAATAATAGGTTAGAATTCAAGTTAAAACCTCATGGTTTAAAGAGTCAGCTGCAATTGGAACAACTGACCTACTGGAACTTGGCACAGGAACAAGGCTGCAAGAATCAGAACTGTAAGCAGAAATTATACCTGTATGACACACATCTCAGATCCTGCTGCCATTAGCTGAAGACTCTCCTTATTTTTATGTCATTTTCATAAACCTTATTAAAAAACCTTAAACTTAACTTTTACATTATTGTTACTTGTATGAATGCTCTTACTTGCAAGAATGAAAATTTATACAGYTTTAATGAACATTAACATGCATATCATCATCTAGCTCAAAATTACCTGCAAGACCGCACTGTATGTTCGACTCATAAATCCCAACCAGGACTGGGGCATCAGTATAGAGCGGTGCCATTCAGAAGGCTGAATGTTAACCTGTGCAACACATTAGAAAGGGTAGAAGTGGTTATATCAAGTCTACTAAAAATAATTCAAAACCATGTCCATAATAGGTTAAAACTATATACGTTTTGTCTTGTGCTATACTTTCATTCCCCAAGGAAAAATTTAATGCTAAAATGAAGGACAATCTACATATGACTGAGGGACTACCCCAGTCTCTCTCAATAAAATTAACAGGTTAAAAGCTTCATCTTTTGGTCATGAAATCAAAAAACCACTGAAACCAAGTGACTTCTGTTGTTACACAAACACTAATACACTGGCTAAGAGTTTAATGGTCTGATCCTACAAGCATTCAGTCCCTGCTGTACTGATTAGTTCAAAGAGAGATGGACACTTTACTTCAATGGATATGTAAAACGTGTTCTCCAGCCTGTGATTTGCTGACAGTATTTTGCTCATGCTCACAGATATTACGCATGGCTGTCAAATATTAAAACTGATATCATGTTCTCTTTTCTGTTTGTACTAACAGCAAGTTACTTTTTCAACTTCATTACCCAGGCCAGCCAGGACTGGATGCTTCAGGTAGTTCAATAGATTGACTCAACTAATTGATCCCAGAGAGAGCAGTGGAATTACATAAGGCAATAAACACAACATTTGGTAGCACTGGTAGGGAAAAATGCATACATAACAAAGATGATAGTGCAGTTTATGTTTATGATAGTTGTTGGACCTCCTAGGTGCCTTTAAAAGCTTTAAACACACACCTAAAATAAATCCAAGTAGATGACTACTAAACACAGGGGCGATGATTCAAAAGGCGTCAGTATACATAATGGGGTATGTATAACCATGTCCAAGTACATAATTCAAACGTTTTTACAGAAAGGAATTGTTAAAGAAAAAAGCAGGGGGAGGGGAAGTTAATTTGAAAAGCTTTTTTTCTAGGAAGCATCAGCATATAAGTATGAGGAAATGAATACTGCTTCAAGCACAGTATAAAGAAATGTGCAACAGCTCTCCCCTTCTACCACCAAATCTCACACAGGTACAGCAGCCTCAACTTCATGACAAAAAAATGACCCAAACAGCTAAATATGCAATCTGATATATGTGCATGATCCTTCCTCAGGAGCCCAAAGCTGTTCTCTTCAGTAACTATCACAACAAACAGTAACCCACAGACATTTTCAGAGCATGTTGAAAAATGAAGTTAAGTCAATTGGTCTCAATAACAAGCCCATTTTCTAGCCATTTGTAGATTAACAAAATAACTGCAGTAAGAGATTAAGCAAAACTGGAAAATTCAGGCCACAAAAGAATAGGTTTCCCAAACTTCAGACTCCTGCATGCTATATGTACCTTCCTCACCAAACTCTATATTATGTATTTTATAAATTAAAATATATTAGTTCACAAAAAATGTGTATTAAAAACCAATTAATACAGTCCCCTTTTCTCTCTCTCTATGATTATAGTCTTAACTGCTGCAATATTTTACTAAAATAAGATGGGATTTAAAAAAAAAAAATCCTTTTTTAAACAACTGTGTTTTCAGACCCAGAAACAAAACAAGCTCATAATTAAAATGATGGCTGTGCATTGTTATGTCTTATCATATTCCATGACGAGCATACAGAATTAATTTTTGTTGTTAGTGTCCAATTATTTTTACCATCTGCCTCTACCAAAAGATTAAGAAATGTCATGACAGCCATTTGCACTCCATCGGAAACAAGTTATTTCATCTCAGCAGTTTCCAGGGTAATATGTTTTTAATAAAGGAAAGGCAAACATGTCAGGTTGGGGTGAGATGGGATATATCTCAGTATCCACTGTTTAAGGCCTAAACTTTTCATTTTTAAATTAAAAGAACATGCCAGACTGCCAGAGTTACAGAAAAACTCCTCTGTAGATGTCATCAAACATAGTCCAAAGTCCACCAACAGTAACTAATCCTTCCAGGCTCAATCCCAGAAGGTTATTATTGCTCCTTTTTATTTCATGGAGGCTAGTCATTGTTCAACATGGAAAACACTCCAAGCCTTGAGGAATGCAAACCCCTCCCTTCTTCACCATGAGTACCTCTACAGGCTTCTCTTCTACAGAATAGATACCAAGACAAACTACTGACCATCCCTCCACTGTTAGTCATCTTCCTAACACCTTCTGTTCAATCTCATCTGTTTAATGCCCTGTGTGGTCTATATAAAGCAGACAATATTCTTCTTCCACATGGATTTTATAATAAGAACAAGATGACTGTGCTAAAGCTTCAAGCCCACTGTTGGGTGTAGGGGTGGGGGATAGTTGAACTTAAAACAGCTACCCACAAGCACTAATAAACCCATGCAAATAAATACAGCCTAAAAGCCATAAATAGTCAAAACAGAGACGATCTACTCCACCCCACAGAAAATAGATACACCCTACACAAAAACCTCTCATCTCTAAATGCCTCAATAACATTGTTCTTCCTTTTTTAACCAAGATTGTATTCACACGTCCTGTCACATCTCTGCTCATCAGCTTCTTCAACAAGTTGCGAGCAGCAAGTGTCCAGTCACAATTGTTTACCTTAAGTTCCCTTAATCATCTGCAGAAACACCAGTCTTCCCTTTTGTCTCCGTTCTAAAACTAGTTTAGATTCATGCATTTAGGTTTGTCTGGTCTCATACGAAGCATACCATATAATCCATACTTCTTCACAAGAGCAAGAACAGGCCTTCAAACACTTCAGGGTGTTCATGGGGGAAAAAGACTTCTGTACTGTTGCATGTGAAACACAATTAGACCATGTGTCTAATTAGGAAAATATTAGTAGCATCTTTGCATGTTAAATCTAAAATTGATGTGCTTGCTCTATGACTAGCAAAACTGAGAAGCTTTTGATGAATTAATTTTTCTCATAGAGGTAAGCATTTTGGGTATCTGAAGAGTAAGAGGAAGATGGAAGAGAGAGTAGAATATTTTCACCAAACAAAGAGCACAACCAAAAAACATCTAATTAGTATTGAAAATGTTTGGACTTAGTACTTCAGATCATTACATAAGCAGTGGGGGTAACTATTAGTTCAGTACAGGAAACTAGCTGCCTGGACCACCTGGTTTTACTTCTCCATCACTGGAAAAAAACTCCATTAAGCATTGGTTAACACTAGCAAGCACGAATAAAGCTGACAGAAAACAAAGTCCAGATTTTTTTGAGTGTGCAGTTTATGCGTATGAAGGCATAGGGGAACAGCACAGTGGGCTTTTGAACCACCTAAAAGTGGTTGTGAAACATTGCCACACCCTGATCCAGGGATGTTCTTCGGTAAACCAAGCTGCAAGCCATTTTCAAGAAACAGTCACAGCCTGAGAACAGAAGCAATGAGAACCACAGGCACCACAACCTGGGTGCTAATACTGAACGTTAGAGCCTATTTATGCTCAACAGCTTAAGAAGAATGTACCTCCTCGAGAAGAGGCACAAGCAGAAATTGTGTTGGCCACAATCCAGGAGAGGGAGCTCTTGCAAAACACAGGACACTCACTGGCTGCTCCTGTATTTCAACACTTCTCACAACACGTGGCACAAGTTTTGCAAACTTCGGCAAACCTGAAATCATTTCAAATGAAATCAGAAGCCCATTTCCCCTCAACTGCTGCATTCCCAATAAAAGCAAATACCAGGGCAAGATCTGGACGAGCCTTTTCTTAGCACTGGTGCCTTTGTCCTGCCACAAGTCTTTGCTGAACATCGCTTACTCGTTTGGCACTGATTCACAGCCAGCAGAGGGCACACAAAACACGCGGGGAACAGCAAAATAAATGCTGTTTCTAACACTTCTCTGAGAATCTAATTAAGATAACATCATTTAAGGAGCAAAACTCAGGACCCAGAAACTGATATTATTAATGTCTGTGACCTAATTTAAAATTTGCTGTAGGGCAGAGAGACTAGGAATCCCAATGAGTTTTGTTACTAAGCACCACAGGTTTCCACCTAGGTAGCCCTGAGCAACTCACATGGGCCCTAAATTCAGCTCAATCCTTTAACAAATGTGTGGCTACAGAATTTGTTTGAGATGCTAACATACGTCAATAAAGTGCTGAAGCATGTGTTTAAATGCTTTTCACATATGGGACATATAAATTGCAGCCCCAGTGATTTCATATATAAGGCAAGCACTACGTATCCGTACCAGTGAAGAAGGGATGTATCATCTCTTTGACTCTGAAGTTTTGCTCAGAGGCTTTTTGTAACATACTTGCGTGCATACACTCCCCATCCCTCACCCCAATACTCCTTTGTGAGAAAGTATTTGTCTTTCTTTTCCTAAGCCATATTAGACTAAGGAAAAGGAAAGCAAAAATCTGCCTACAAACTTACTTCCTGAATACTGTTTCATTACTGGTGGAAATGAGTGTAATAAATCCTATAACAAAAGCCAGAACAAAGTAGCCCATAATCTGAACTACATCCACTGAAATACCTACATGCAAAAGAAAACACCACAGCAAATTCTGAAGCCTGTTCTACCAAATCCAATTACCATCTTAAAGTATTACAATCAAAGTCTGAATAAAGTTCGATTTCAATACACACAAGAGATTTCAAACCAGGCCAAAAACAAACAGAAAGAGCTTTCCCCTTGCTGCTCAAAGGTGCATGCCATCACAGCACACCTAATGAGCTCACCTACAACAAAAGCAGGGAATGCTTCTTCTGTGAGTGAATATAAAGAGTGCCTATAACATGATTATTATTTGAATAGCATTAGTTACTACACAAATCACTATCCCAGCTCATACACTGGCATCCAACACTGCAATTGCACCTTCAAGTAATTATGCTTTTTCCAACACAAAATGCTTGAATATGGAAAGAAACAGGAAGGCAAGACCATCCCCCTTTTTCTTTTGAAAACATTCCACCAGCAGACACTGTCAAAGCCACCGTTTACAACAAACCTGTGCCAAAGGGAAGCTGCTTCAGGTGCCATCTGCATATAGCATGAACCATCCAGTTCACTTCCATTAAGGAAATAAAAGATCGGTAGCTACATTAAAGCCTAATGGCTTTAATGTCTCTAACCCAAAACATACATTTACAGAACCATCAAAAGATAAGGCCCATGATGTGAACATACGTGACTATTCCTCCTCATTCGTTTTCACGACAGAGACAAGTGACAGTGGAATGAGATTATTCCCACAGAACCCTAGGAAGAATTACTCCAAAGGCTGAAACAGTCACTGGTAATTACTGGCTAATCTAGCCCAGGTGACTGTGACAAACCTTAGGGATTTCTTGGCCAATGTGGTCCAGACAGCTTTAGAGAAAAAAAAGAAAATCCCATGATCCTGGTGACTTCTGACCAGTGTGACTACAGTAACCTGTCTTTGAAAGGACATTCAGGTTAACAAAATCTGTCTAGTGAACAATCAACCAGCACATCGCCATTTCTGGTGAAAAGACAATATTCCTCTTCTAAGTCATGGTGACCAGTAAAGGGCAATACAATATTTCAAACGAACCACTGTTCATTGAACACATATTCTGCCTCCCATGAGATACCAGTTCAAATAACATTAAAAAAAAGCCCTTCTGTATCTTAATCTGATCTTGCTGAGAGATATTACAGCTGCATTCAGTCCCTCAGCTAGGATAGCATGTAGGAGACAGAGTCTAGTCCCTTAAGGTTTAACCACAAGTTACCTTTGTATTGTTGTTGCTTCTCTTAGATTTAAATGACGACTAGAACAGGTATTTATATATTTAAATATCTATAAAGCATACAAATAATAAGAAAAAATTCTTCTGCTTGCATGCAACCCCCCTGTAATTGATTTTTTTCTTGGATAGCAGAACCTCACTGATCATCCCTTTACACATAAGGATTTTCACAAAAGTGAAATTGGTTGCCTCAAGCCATTTCCCATTCCCCAGTACTCAAAAACCAAGTGCAATTATGATAACTAAGCATGCACAGATCCAGCTAGATACGCAACATGCAACCTGTATGCTCATATTCTATAGATGTAAGCATATATCAAATCACTGAAGTGATATAAACATTTTGAGAGTATGGTAATTACACCGATGACTGCTAATCCCTAACTAAGCAAATGCCAGTTCCTGGAGATTTCCAATAGCAGAGATGCTGACTATCTCCCAGTTAAACCTCATTTCTTAGTATTTACATCCACCTCATAATTTTCTTAGAACTTTATGCTGACTGCTATGCTTTAAAGGCAAATTTAAGGCCTTACTTTAATACACCACTTGTTATTTTACTTAAAAAGAGTCACTATAAGGTTAAAAAAAACAAATAGGAAAAGGAGTCAGAGCAGTAGCGAAGAAACGTCTTATTAAGCATACTTTTATGGATTCAAATTATTAATGTGCTATGTTGGACTCAGTGAAGCAACGACTTTGCAAAAATGGTTACTTCCTATATCCAGTGCAGGAAAAAGATGAGCATAGGTCCTACTGACTCAGGCTTCTTAGTCCTATACTGCTATTTGGTGGCTTTATAGTTTAAACTCCTTGTTTTTAACTGTTAAATCTGTTCCCCAAAAGATGATTGAGGACTTGAACTACATACTACAGTGTAACAGTCAGTCAGATGAGCCTAGGAATTCGCTGCTATTCTAGGCAAAGGCCCAATTTATTTTTATTTTTTGACAACCTCAACTCCAGCTGTTTTTACATAAAGGACAAAAAAGGCAACCCTACACCCCCATTCCCCCATTTTGTCTTTAAATTCACTTTAATCTGAGAACATAAATATCAATATATTTTAATCAAATGTTCATAGTTATTGTGGGTTATTGCTAAAAGTGCACAGTTAAGTTTGTCTAAAGACTTTTTTTATTTAGTTATGTATTTTAAACATATTCAGATTTCTTTTTAGTTTACCTATACCCTGAACCAACTGACTTTGTAAAACTTTTCTGAGGTACTTTTAATATCTTTATAACATTTCTGTCCTTCATTAATTGGTACATGTTCAATACTATCTCCAGTTCTGCATATCTTCACATACAAAATACATGTTGTCAAACAAAGTATTTTAAGGTTGTATTTCTATGATTCAGAAGGTAGTTTGCTAGTACAAGAAAGATCAATTCTTGATGAGCTGCTGGATGTTACAATCAGTGCTAGTACACACAAACAAATAACATGATTTAAATTTTTACCAAAGATAGTAATTGGTGTTTTACCAGGGCAACATGTGACTGTTTACAGACACAGTAGTTTAGAAAGAAAAAAAAACCTAAACAAACCACAGGCACAAAATTCAGTATCTAAAAATCTACAGAATAGCAGAATTATTCATACCACCGTAATTCAGTTCATGAAACATTTCAATACATGTCTGTTATCATATAATTCCTTTTTTTTTCCTCCTTCAGAACCTTTGGCACTGGACCCAGGTCCCATAGAAAGCAGTAGCTACACAAAATGCTGAGCTTTTCTCTTTGGATTCTGTAGAAACCCATGCTCATTCGTAACTCATTACTCTACATCTCCTCCAATAACATATTTCTCAGTATTCTTATGGGCTTCCCCTGGTGCTCACCATTAGTGTTTTTCCAACTGCTTGAATGCCCTAATAAATTTTTACTTTCACATCCCTGTGATTATGAGGGGTACTATCTCCAGTTTATACCTTCACTCTTCAGCAGTAAAGACATTAAGATGGAAAATATCTATAAAATTTGCATCCTTGATTAGATGTTTGAGATCTGTATTTTAGGATTTATTTATTTTTGTCTTGCTATTTTGAGGGAACAACTTTGTAACTGAAGTACTTTAAAACCCTGTTGACACTGACTTTGTAGACAGCACCAAGGAGAGATCTCTAGCCCCAAGTCCAACTTATACAGACTGACTTATGTTCTTACAGCACTTGGCCCAAATTTTCTCTGTGATCAATGTGGTGTCTCTGGGGCCTCAAGACATAATTACTACTTTTTGTAGTTTTTCAGTTCAAAGTGCCCAAAATAAGATGCTGTGTCACAGCCCTCTAGTGGGGTATTTTTACAGGAGATGCTTAAGTGTATCCATGGAAGTGTTTGAGGGATGAGACAGAGCTAAAAGACCACTCTAGGTAGAAGAAACCAAATAAATTCACAATGGTTCACATTTATACTGTCTGTCAGGAAACTTCAGGCAAGCGATGCTGCAGGCAAGTTTGCTTTGGAAGGAACTAGTTGGTGTGCTCCAAAGAGATCCTGGGAGTGAACCAGTACAAATGCAAACATGGAGTAGCACCTGGGAGCAAAGCCAGGAGGGAGCCAGGCTGATGCATCACAGGATCAGAACACAGCCCCATGCACTTCCATTGGCAAACATAAAAACTCTAAAACCCCCATGTACACAACCTTTCCACTGAAACCCCATGTTCTGTTTATTTCATAACAAAATGTTTGATGTCAGTGATTTCATTAGCATTGTACAGGAACTCTGCAGGGGGTAGGCTCCAGTTCTGGTGGGTGATAGTCACCAAGCAAAATCAGGAGCCAGACACACTTCCACCTGCAACCCCTACCTTATTCATACTACCCCTTCCAACTTCTGCTATGAGTGCAGTAGGAGTTTTAGACAAAACACTTCCTTTTCTATACAGTTCTGGTTCAGTATCCAGCCTGTGCACTGAAGAAAAGGCTTCTCTGTACAAAACAGCATGTAATCAAATAATCTCTCATAGTACCAAACTGCCTGTGTATGGGACAGACTTTGGAAAGGGAGGTAGAAGTCATGGGAATATTTAAACTTTTTTATCCTTGAAAAATTAGAGTAAGAATTGGCATTGCTGTGGGTGAAAAAAACCTTTAAAATACCCAGCTACTCATATATTGTTTTTATCTCTGGAGATTCTGCCTGAGTCCAGTCTAAATTTTGACAGAAGATATTTTTTATGTTCATCTATGCTGTCTTGTTTGTATCACACTTGGCAGAACAAAGTGAAATAATTTGTACAGTTTTATTCACGCTTGTGAACAGAATTTTCACCTTGAGATACATGTTATTAACCTCTGTAGCAATGCAAAATGATTATATTAACAGAGTTGTTTTATGAACTCTTAAGAGATTAACACATTTCCATTTGCATTAGTAAATGCTCTCACAGACATAAAAACTGGGAAAGGAATATTTATTTCCCCAGTCTAGTCTAGGTCTAGTCTAACTACTCATTTTGTTTTACCTCTCTCTAAAGCTTTCAAAGATCAACTTCCATATCAGCCATAAAAGTACCGTAATTCTAAATGCTCTGAAAGATTTAGTAATGAGCACTTTATTTTCCCTAATGACCAACTGGGTGGCTTACTTCTTGTTCTTTTTTCAAAGCTATGTGAATTTATGTATTACAGTTTACCAAAGGTCACTGCACAGAATCAGTAACATCAGCATAATAGGTCAAGGAGCTGAAATAATTACAAGACAGAATAAAATAGCACTCCCTAACAAAAGGTGGATGTCACTTCTCCGTGGAGTCATTATTCAGACTTGCCATTCATCTAGAACTGGTTAGACATAGCAGGTACAAAGCAGGTATAAGTAGTCTGCAAGGCAGATAAAGGCAGATGTCAGCTTCTGTTTGCTCTATTGATCTTCATAAGGTGCATTTCAGTGCTGAATATTTAAAAAACATATTCACATGTTCAATTCAAGTTAACTGTCCATCAGAGAAACTTTAGTTAATTATGGTACATTCATACATACCATAGCTAGTTGCTACTATTTCCTAATTAGCAAAAACAAATGAGACTCCTTGGATAGTAAGGGAGAGGAGGGAAGTACAATACTTCAGAACGGGAAGAAAAGCCAGCACCTTACCTCATGAATGAGGGCTACCAACATTTGCTGGAAATTGCGTCCCCTGCTGGCCAGAAAACGATTAATAGGCTTGCCATCTTTGCCCATATGGACTGGAAGGTCATAACATAACAACATGCCAGCTTAAAGAAATGGGAAGGAAAAGGAAGGTCAGTACAAATTCTCTTCATAATAGTTCAGAAGAGTATTGCATATGTCACATTTGAGAAACCAAAGAACTTCTAAAGTTAATTTAATAAAAGCCAATGATGTAAAAGCATAAGTGGCTTATGTAAGCATATGCAAATAGCACTGGATATGATTATCTCTTAAACTGATCCACTCTCAGACTCTGATTCAGAAAAATCTCTTCGGGTCAAAGCTTGTACACGTGCCTCACTTAAACGCTTGCCCATTAACAGACCTCTGACGATTCAAGAAAGTGACAGCTTACCTGCAAGGCCTGGTGTCATGCCTGGTTGTTTGTTCCTTTCATACATTTTCAGCAAGAAGTTTGGAACACCTGCCACAGTCTTGCCCTGGTCCGAGCGTGCAGTCCCTCCTCTCAAAGCAGAATGATACACACCACGGGGCATGTTGGTCATCTCCTGTTTCACAAGCGATGCTGCAAACTCTTCAAATGCTGGGTGAAGCACAGGAAAAACAGGAGGGTGAAAAGCAAAGGTCAGAGCCTGATGACTGAGAGACCAGAAAAATCCTAGCAAACCCAGAACTGAAGCTGTGCTTCAGTGCAGTTATGCTCAGCTAAACTAATAACTACACATTCAAATCAATGCTCAAGGTCAAGGAATTGAGAACTCTTGCAAGTCTGATACCATATTCACTGCTACTGCAATTTCAGCTCAAGAGACTTTGAATAAGTCATGTCAGACGCTCAGGCAGAAAAGAAAATAGTCTGAACTATTCCCTGAACTGTTGATTACATTGATTGTTACACCTGTAACATTGGCACAGGCTGAAGGAAGGCCAGCGAGAAATTAAACTGATGTTTACAAATGTAACGAAACATGTTCCTCACAAAACATTGTTTTTTAGAAGATTTAAGAGCAGACTCTGCAAACAGAGTAGACAGAGCACATGCATGCAGGAGATGGGAGGCAGACAAAAGTACAAGGCTTGTACTACGATTTCTGTAACAAAGAGTATCTACTGCTGTGGTTAAGTTCTGCACTCTCAGGCTGTAGCTTTTATGTTCAAGCTGTGCTGAAAATTATAAAGAATTAATGTATCATTATTTCTTGTCTGTGAAGTCAAACTGAAGTAGCCTTTACAGGTCCAAAACAGATTCTGAGGCAAGAGATACAGCCTGAGGGTGTAGCCTGCCAGACAAAAACCTCAAACTAGAAAACCTGGGTGAATTTCATGAAATACCTGGATGTGCTGCAAATGATAGACTACCGTACTTCAATGCTTGGAATCAGTCTGAAGGAAAAAAAGAGGCAACTAATACCTCAGATGTTTCTCTGAATAATAATAATAATAATAATAATAATAATAATAATAAATTATCAACTGTTGCCTGAAGCTTACAGTGTTTTATATAGTGTGTTGTTTTTTTTTTTTTTAAGCTTCTCATACTACAGGGTTTCAGACAGTTCTCAGACATCCAGGATAAAAAATTATTAAAACCAAAAACAGTTTGTACAAAGACCACCATAACCCTCCCCCTACCCTAAACACTCCAGTGCTTTCAGACAACATGCAAATTGAAAAGACAAAACAGTTTTAAAGGAGTCTGAGAGAAGATATTCCCCACAAATTCAGTTTCCAATGGTTCACATGAGCAGACAGCTACGGTAAACTAACTGCAGCATGTTCCAATCAACTGCCATATAAAGTCTACATTCTACTTTGTTTTCTAGTTTTTCTTCTCAGCTCTGCTGCAGAAATAGTCTCTGTAGATTTGTTTGCAAGCTTAGATGTTTTCCCCCCATAGAGCTGGGGAAGGCTCTTGGAAAAAAAAAAAAAATCCCACAACTCAGGAGTAATGCCAATACCAACACCATCTTTTGGTTGGAGCTCTGTATTTTGAACACTTGTTGCTATGGCAACAAGTGTTCATCTCCTTAGGAAGAAGTATGTGGAGGCTGAAAAAGATCAGAGATTTTCTTCTTCTCAAGGATGCAAGAGGAGGGAGGGAGGAAAAAGTAAAAAGCAGCAGCTCAGAGTTAAAGGAGTCAACCAGGAAAAGCAAGAGGAGGAAAGATCTCACAAGCAGCACTTTCTTTGGAAGTTTTAGTTGACTTGGTGTGGACTAGCAAGGACTTCAGGGGAAACACTGAGAAACAGAGACTATTGTCTTTAAAAGCACTTGGGTCCTTCTCTTACCAAACAGTAAGGAAATACTGAATTATCTCAGTAACATGTAAAAGCAAAATTCCATCAGACCAGATGGCACAGATTCAGAGACCTAATAGAGACCTAGTGGTTCCGGGGGCATTTCTGCCTTTGCTTCTGATATCCATTTTCCTACCCTGTCATGGGAGTTACTAATTCATGACAACAACTCTTGCTGATCATAAAACTAAAGCTTTTGTTCAAGTGTGTACTCTGTATTCTGTTTTAATTGGCAGTGTTTGTTAGCAGATGAAGACTCAAGAATCTATTTAATGAATGTTTTGGGGTGGAAAAGCTGTTTGCATGCATGTTTTTATACCAGCCTGTGATAGCTGCCTCTTTTTATTCAGTCTGTTTTCTCTAAACATCATTTGCAGTTTTCCCACCTTCCTGGTAAGTTGCCCATCTTAATGTTCATTGTATGGCTTGAGCTTTCTGCCCAGATGCATCACTGTCTTTAGCTGAAGTAGGTTACTTTGGCTTCCTTGAAAAGTCTTCAGAATTCACTAAATAGGTTATATAGTCCCTTTCTCTAGGCAGAGCTGCACGTATTTTAGACTGCTAAACACACAAAGTATTTTGTGAAAGCATATTTCTAGGAGCCCCCCTTTAGAAAAATACTACAAAGGTTAGTTATATTATGGTAATRCCTACAGATTGCAATCACAGATCAATATCCCAGATATTCTACAAATAGTGAGATAACAATGTATGCATCTAGGTACTAATGTTACAACCTTGTATCTGGAGATAAAAGACAGCATTAACAAAAGTAATCAGCTGAACATAAAAATCCCCAAATTCTAAAGGTGATTCAACTGTCTAGGTGTCAAAACAGATGCATCAACCAGAGATGATCCCTTGAAGCATGCTTCATTATCAACATGTATCATTAAAATTAAGGATAGAACTGAAATTTTACTGATTGATTGTATTTTGTACATTGTACTGTTTTAACATTATTTTAAAATGTTAAAAAATGCATGGTGCTCTTTATATTGGGAAAATTATGCTTTATAAAAAAACAAGGGTTTTTAGGGGGATTTTTTTGAACCCATGCCGGGCTTAAAAATAGAGCTGCCTTTCAAAATGTCTGCACCATCCTCCCTCTTGAGCTTGTACTGTGATGAAACACTGGGCACTTGAGGTAAATAATAAGCAACTAGCTTTTGCTATAGGACGAACCACATAACAGAAAGAGCTTATACAACTTTACAACCATTTTTTTGACTGCCAGGACCTCTGAATTCATGTCTTCCTAAGACTGGGTTAGGGGGTTTTGTTCGTTTTTCTTTCAACTTTTACTTTATATTTTTTCTTGTAATTTGGTAAGATACTTTGCCAGAAACAAAATAAGGCTGCAGTCTAACATGTCACTCTGTCATAAAGGAGCTACATGCCTTTATAGTCATTGTCCTTCTAAAGGTGTACAGCAACCTCAAATACTAAACATATTCTACCTCCTAAAACAGAAGCTGGTGTCAGAGACAACAGCTTGATATAGGAAGAGCCTGGAACAGAGAGATCCACTTCCTTCTCTTCTTCTTCTTCATTCATGTCCGTCTCCTCTAGAGGATCAACTTCTGGTCGTGCCTGAAAGATTAAAACAGAAAAGTATGATCACAAAAACATTTAACTCTGAACACTGATTAACTTTCATTATTCCAAATGTCAAAAATACCCACTCAATATGAAAAGCTGTCCATTGCAATTATCTTACTCCATTTCATTAATTTGAAGCTGAAAGAATAGAAGTTTTTCTTCTACCTGCACAACAGGCTTGTAAGATCACCCAAGTATGTAAATCTATGGTATCCGTAATAGTAAAATTAATCATGACAGCCATGGACTGAACTAATGGTACTAAGCCTTCATTTTCAGTCAGACTCTTCTTCAACCATTCAGAAAAACTTATATGTTGACATTTTAATATATATCTGATCAAAAAAGTTATTTTTCTATACTAGCTTTCAGAACGTGAAAAGCATATTATAATGCTTTCAATGAACACATATTTACTCATTGTCTAGTGAAAGAGCATAAAATAATAACACCATTACTACAGAGTTACGTACCACCACAAAAGAGATTTATTACTGCAGCAGTATTTAGAGATTTCTCTCATTCTCTATCTTGTGCTTTTCCACACAAACACATTTTCACTTGTAGCACTTATGCTGAACTTTTTTCAATACTTTATATATAACAAGTATGTTTTTTAATTTTAAAGCTGCTTATTTCAACCTTTTTATGACAGGCAGTCACAACACCCAGATGGAGCCAATTTTGTAACAATGCAGGAAATAAAAATTTACAGAAATATTTACTACACCATAAAGTATCAATGGATTACTGATTATTGCACAGCCTCTCATACAAGATTATTGGGGGAAAAAAAAAACCCACACAATTCACACAGACAACCTTACACATTGGTCTCCTTGTACTCCTTTATTTTGTCATGTTATTGAGTTAACTGATCAGACTGAAGTTTCAGAGTTTAAAGGCTCTCCACATATATTTAAAGTTTCAAATAAAAAAACTCAATTTCTTTCTGCCTGATTTTATCAAAAAGAGCAAGATATCATGCTGTAGAAGTTCAGAACACAAGCACAGGAAAAGTTTTCATCTTAATTCCAAAAAAGAACCCCTAAAAACAAAACAAAAAAACACCTACTGTTCAAATCAACTTGCCTAATTCAGAAACAGGAGTCCTAAGCATGAGTGGACAGCAGTGGACGGAACAATATGCACTTGAGCTGCTTAGTGTCTTAAAAACTTCACAAGTCAAGATCTGATTTCAAGCATTACCAAAAGAACATAAGATGCAAACCAAGTGCCCAAAGGCACCTGAATAACCTGATTTAACTAATGAAAGAAGAAAGCTACCTTCTGACTGCTTAGACCTCACTCAGCTTTCACTTGCAACTTTCCCCTCTTCTAAGAGTTAGCTGTGCTAATCATACATAATAGCATCCTGTTTCTCTAGCACGAGTTCACTTCCCTTGTCCGAGGCTCCCATACTTGTCTGGTAGAAAGCACAAGGCCTTTTTTCCCTTCCAATATGATACAGCTTATGTCTGGCGGAAGTGTCACATGCCCTCACTGCTAAACATACAACATTGCTACCTGTTCAGGAAGGTGAAGAATTGTATGTTCTTCAGAGCCAAATGAAGAGAGTGATCTATAGGCTGAAACTGCTACAACAGCATCCTGGAAAAATGAGCAGGAAGAAAAATAAAATTACAAGCACAGCATACAGACACTCTCTGTATAAGAAGCCTATCCACTAACCACTGAATGCCGAAAAAGACTTACTCTTTTTCTATAAATAAGACTGTTTTACTCGGGCACTTTCTCAGTTAGTTTCTTTATACATAACAGGCAAATGAGAAAGACCCATTATTTAGGCCAACACTGTGACTGCAGTTCATGTAGAAACACCTGAGCTACATTTAAACGAAATTACTTTGGTTCTCCTAGCCACACGGCTGTGATGGTCCCAAATTCACAGTGCTACAAAACCCCACCAAAGAAACAAGATGTACACACCTGTGTAGTTACCCTGTACTGAGCTCCACATGTTATAGTTATTCAGTCAGTATCCAAGTTAGTTTAAAACCCTGGCATGTCTAAATTGAATTAAATGTCACAGCTGCAGCTTAGCAAAAGTAGCTTTATCATGTCAAGCTGAAGTCTACCAGGGGAACTCAAACTGCTTTTGCCTGCGTAAAACCTGTTCTTGGGAGTGGCAAAGAGAATGATCTCAAGACTACCAGTTACCAACTTTCATAAGCATCACAGAGCTTCAGAAACAGTGTTAAACAGTCAATGACAATGAGAAGACATTATTAGAAAATGAAATTTCTGACACTTAACTTTTTCACGACAAAAAGGTATAAACCCCAATATTCAGCAGCCGACACCACAAATTAATTTTTTCATGTGGTCACCTACCTTGTTTTGTGTGTTGTTCCAAAGGAAGCTGATAACTTGAGCTTTGAATTTCTATAAAAGTAAACAAAACATGCATTCACGTCATTTTTCTTGGCTAAAGGAACAGGCACCATCCATCTGAGAGGAACTGCTGTCACCTCAACACAAACTGAGCCAGAATGAAGGGGATACAGAGCTGAACTGTAAACATGCTCACATGCCCTCATTCTGGGAGAGGAAAGCCTCATATTACCTTGCACTAGTGAGGACTAGTATTCCTCACCTATCTCCTGGGATTCATTAATGCAATCTGAAATTGTGCAATGCTATGGAAATGTGCATTATCGTTAACTTGAATTAGTCAGACAGTGCAATTTAGCTATTCAAAAATAAGTAGGCATATTTATAATTTGCATGCGGAGATACACGAAAAGAAGGAACACACCTTAGGCCATGGGCACATACCTCATATTCATTTGTATTCACTGTTAATGAGGGAACCAGGGCAAACAGTTCATTAAGTGTTTTTAAAATGAGGGGTCTTTTATCACAGCTCAGCTTTGGAGACAGAGCACTCCACGTAGAGCGAATACAAACAACCTGAAAGGGAAATGAGAGGCACCATTAATAAGAGCAGTCCCAGCCTACCTGGCACAACATTTGTTTCCAGTACTTACTTTCTTTTATCCTACTTGGGATGGGAATTAATGCAGGCTGTATTAAAGAAATGGCAAGTGTATCAAAAATTTAAATTAACAGCCTCACAGTACATTAACTACTATCATGCAACAGTACTAAACAACACCTCACTGGATAAAGCAGCTACCAGTAGGAATAGACAGGACACTAGTATTATGCACAGAAGCAGCAGATATATCTGGATATAACACAACTGCACTACTTCATTTGTTTAAATTAGCTTAAGAACAAGCTGCTTCTGGGAGTTCAGCAAGATATAAGCAGGGGTAACTATATTCTCCATAAGCCCTCCAAAACAAAGTGCCCTTAATCTCTGAACACAACCAAATCCTGGTAATTTCGTGGAAAAGAAAGGAAGAATATAAAACCACAGGAATCCAGAAGCCATTTGAAAAAGTCAAGCTAAAATAAAAACTAATGCCACCATAGCTTCTTTAGCCCTGTACTGAGCATATCAGTTCTTAAACAACTTACACAGACCACAAGAAATCACTTCAACAACCTAGAAACATGAAAATAAATCACTCTGGTTGTGTGTTAGGAAACCACAGGCCATAGTAACATCATGCTTCCATTGTTAAACTTACAAAAACTGTGAAACTGGCTTGAAAAATCATGAAATTTATTTTTATTTAATTAATAATGAATTTGGAGTCTTTTCATTTGCTTTCAAAGTCCTTAGAACATGCAAGTTTTGCCCCTTTAAATCTCCCTTTGTAGTCATTCTAGGAGCAACAAAGTTACTGTCTATTGAATAGAAGCTAAAATCACTTCAGACACAGTTCTGCAATTCTAGCTATTAGCGGCTTCAAGAGAAAAATTAAGCACACCAAAATATCACAGTGGTAGGTTAAAACAGGAATATCCACAGGCCTCCATACTGCAAAGAGCCCAGTATAAACTGGGAAATCATGCTCCTTCAATTATTTCAATTCAGGAGGCCAACACGGCTATAAGACAACCCCCCCGAAAGGCAAAGCAACTCACTGTTACAGGTAATGTCAATAAAGTCAAACACTCAGAGCACCTTGCATGGTGTGATTAAAGGTTGGTATTTTTGCAGGTTAGAAATGACTGGGAGGAGAAACAAGCAAACAATAAACCCAAATCCTCTGAAAAGGAAGCAACACTCTGCACAAGAAGAAACCTAACCTGATCTTTAATACTTATGGGGGTAGACACAGCTGAACAATTATGATTTAAAATTTAATAGTCCATAATAGATGCATCCTGGGGGTTAGGTGACAAACAAGACTATCAGAACAATGAGACCACAGAATTGATTCTCATTCACATCCAGCAAACTGGGAAGTGTTATAGCATGGTAACAAGCATTAAACAACCAGCTTAACAGTTCTGGATATTTTTATTATACACCAATAGCCAAATGAGATGTTGTCGCTGTAACATAAAAACATGTTCTACAGCATATCTCTTCACAGTTGAATGGTTTCATTAGCACCAAACAGCAAACCCTTTACTCTGTCACATTCGGTATTTGATAAGCAACAGCAAATTTGCTCAACTCTTTTGCCTTTGCCAATTACAACTTCTATGGCTTATGGAAATTACAATGAATAAAAACAAGATCCAAGTGCATTGTAAGACATCTTTAGAGAAATCCCTGTATTACAATGTTGCTTCATATAAAACATGGAAATATTGGCTCTATTTATTAAGTCTGTAGATAGTTAACCTTTAGGGCAACTGTTTAGAAGATTATTTTGGAAACATGCCTCACTTCTCAGACCTCAATTCAGAAAGCTATTCCACCTTTGACCTGGCCTTAAATTCATGAATAGTCCTATTAATTAGAGAATTGCCTTTTGTGCTTAACTTTATGATTATCTTTAAGAACTTAACCAAACTATCCTTAATTCAAAGCCATATGACTATGAAATTGATAAGCAACTTGTTATCGAGCACACAGACAATCTGCCTTGAACTTCAGTGTCACATATTATTATAAAATTTTACAGTTTGGAGAAAAAGAATAATCTCTTTAGTTATGAGAAAGGACTAGGAAGTAGACACTGGAATTTTATTTCACCGGATCTTAACCCCAGAAGGCTTTGGTTTCTCTTATCTGTAAACATGAATACCCATGTTAACTCTCACAGGAGAGCTGTGCAGCTTAATTGTTATAAAAGCATTTTGATTTTGATTTATTCAGACTGAAGGTCCTCATGAAATGAAGATATATTACTGCTCCATAGCAGTATCAGAACTAAAATGCAAGCATTATTTTTCAGTTGTAGAGTGCTGCAAGTCTGCACAGTACTGCACAAATACGATAAATACAGAAGGATAGCTGAAAGCTGCAAGCAGTGACATTCAAATGAGGCATTGCTCCACTTGACCTGAAGTTCTTGATGCTCAGCTTTATCTCCAACAAAATAAGATTCAAATCTCAGACAGTAATAAAACCTGCTTTATTCAGAGCAGCCACAAAAAAGACTCTTAACAAACGTCAATGCTTCCACACAGACATGTGGCAAAGAGTCCTTTCTGGCTACTGCTTACATCCATCACATAATGTTTGTAAGTAGTAACAGCAGTAGACAAGAACATTTAAAGTGGAGCTCTGGCCTGCTCCCTACAAGTTCTTCTTCAAGTCTGAAAAAGTCTTGCATAATTTTATACACACCGGAAAATCTTTGGATTGTTCCTCAAACCAACCCAGAAGCTTTTAGATGCTTTAGGACATCTATGATGGCATTTAGGGTCAAAGCAAACGGCCCTTCCCACCTTCCAACCTGATTAAAAAATGCTCAGGAAACATGCATCCTGTTATTTACTTCCTTTATAAAAGAGAAAGAAATCCAATGAAATATACTTGTCTTCACATTCAAATCCATTCACAGTTAATATTCGTGTTCCCACTATTCTCACCTTGTTTTTCCTTCAGTAGCAGGAGAACAATCTTTACTGCAAAGTCAGCTCATAGAACCAGTTTAACTCCTTTGCCTGTTTTATTTTCAATAAATACACCAGCACCTCCACTGTCCTCTATGTAGCTCCTTTTGGGTGAGAGTTCCTCTTATATATTCACCAAGTTATTTCACTGTTCTCTTACTGATTCCTCTTTGCCATGACACCTAAAGTTATTCACAACTATTAGAGTGCTGATGCATAAGATCTGTCCTTCATGCAAGTCAACTTTTTTGTATGTTCAAGCGTTTATATGTAGTCATCTCTTAGAGCTTAGACTGAACCTTAAGATCTCTGGAGAAAAGATCAGCTTTTGTTATGTATGTTGGACACCATGATTTCACATGCTGACTTTACCAGCAGCTGCACAGACCCTTTGCTGAGCAAAGTAAGGATAGTACATGTGCCTTCTCCAAACCCACTCTTTCTGTGTTAGGTTTAGTCATTACCAATCTCGATTTTTTAAAAAAAAACATTTTTCTGTGTTTTGATATACCTAATAAATCGCAATGTCAAAATTTACCTCCAGGACTAACGTACACTTGGGATAAAAAAGGAGCAGTCTGTACATCAATGAGCCTATGCTTCAGACTGTCTGCACATTCAGCAAGACACTACTGTATTAAATAACATTCAGAATGTTTCAAGTTAGATGTTTAGAATGCTTCTCTGGGTTAAAAACACTGTTGCCATCTAGGATGTCTTTTGTATTCATCCTACTTTCTAAAAATCTTAAAGACTACTAGGCTACTAACTAGCTATTCACCACAACAGGTTCAATCAGCTTTTCACAGTGAAGAAAATAATGACTACACATGTACACTATTACTCTAATTGCAGCACAGGAGTGAGACATGAAAGGCTGGGTAGGACCAATCATCCTCACCTGGTTTATTTTCACCTGCTGAGATCTTATGWTGGATCAATGAGCAGTCAACACAATGCAAGTTTGGCATTTTGAAGCACTGAAAAATGGAAGTAAGATGCTCAGCCAGTGGCCCAGGTCTGACAGAATAATTAAACCAAAAGTCACAGAGATAAGTATTCAAGGTCCATGAAAAGCTAGACTACACAGTATTATTGGTACTGAAGGTTTTCTGTTTTCCCTTGGGAGATTCTTTAAGTTCCCCACATCCCTTCTCTGCAAGAAGCAATATATTCTAATGAAAACTTCAGTAATTTCTCTGCAGCATCTGAGCAAACCTCACACTGCTCCCCGTGGGGAATTTAATTTTTCAGACCTTGCCACCATACCTGCGTTATTCTGTCTGGAATAATAACCTGTTGCTTCCATTTGTCTTTCAGGGTTCAGGTTCCAATGCAACAACAAAGGAGCAAAACAAGAAAAGTTGCACAGAAAGAAGAAAAAACCCAAACCCATAACTATGCAAGAATTAAAAGTCTAAAAGAAAAAAATAGCTATGGGAGAGCAAGGCCTGAGCAAGTACTCAGCCTTTTAAAGAGGAAAATACACCAGAACTGTAAGCCAGGACTTTTCTTTAAACAAAGCAAAGCCTATGAAAAGTTCTTCCACATCTATGAAACTAAAGCAAAGCAAGACAGAAGACTAAGGGAGAAATGTATAGCCATCTATGCAGTGAAATTAAATAAAGCTATGTTTATGAAAATATTCCATAAATGCACTGAGGATAGTTTTTGTGCTACTCTGCACCGACAAAAACAGCATGCTGGGTATCAGAAGTAATTGCTGAATTAAACAATCACTCCAGTGACTCTGAAAAACACTTTAGAGAGCAATTTCAAAAACTGAAGATGAAGCTCTTAAGAGTGTCTATTGAGCTGACTCCCTTCTAGGAGCAGCAAACACATGAATACATTTCTTTGGTAACTAACACTGACAGCTAGAAACACTTACTCTGATTACATTCTGAGTAAAAACGATGCCTCTCTTTCCCATCTCTCAAAACACTCTTTGCAAGAATTACAGAAATACTTCTTCAGTACTGAAAAAGAGAGGCATATCTATTAAGACTGGAAGTTTTAACTAAACTAAACAATCCAGAAGTTTTAACTTGGTAACAAGCTGATTGTCTAGCAAAAAGAAAATGGACCTTGAAACATATTTAACGCAGGGAAACATATAAAGCCAAGTTGTATATTCATGGAGTTTGATTCAATACTACCACATAGGAAGACTAAAACATAATTAGCTAAACAAGTAAGTTTCATGTCATTCTTTCTTAGAGGATCACATATGTTCTCCAGTATCAGGTAACCATCAGGGTAAGCAAAAAAAAAGGCAATAACCTGACTAAAGTTTCAAACGTCTGTACATGTCTGTACCACACTCAAGCAATGGCAAATTGCATGTTATGACAACTGTATGGAATGACTAGACATGTTAGCATTTTCAGAGTTAGCCCCAAAGGCAGATGGAGGCAAGTGAAGTATGTGAGAACAACATATGTCAGATGTTTATTAGCTACATTGAAATAATATATTGGTTTTGGACACTGCATATTTCTTTGCAGCTTGCATGCACCTGAAATTTTGTGTGACTGAAGCCTTGTCACCTTGTCATATTATATAAGCATAAGAGCTTTCAAAGGAGGTTAGTCAGAAAATACTGAATCTTTATTATCATCTATGAGATAGCCATACCCAACACTAGGTACAGAACAGTGAAACAATGAACATAAAAATTTGTAATTCATCATCACATAACTTGCTTCATATGAAGTTAGCAATAGACTTTGGCAGGTTGGCAGTGACACAGGGGCTCACAGAACAACTGTAGCAAACAATTTGAGAAATGAGATAAGAATTAAAGGCAATCCTTTTCCACACACCTGCTACCTGAGGCCAGGGAGAGGGGAAGGGCGCAGAACATGTCTGGATTAGCAGAACACCTGAATTTCTTTTAGAACAAAAATACTCTGCTCAGCAAGGTGATAACCCCTGCTTTGTCCCTTCCCCTGCACTAAAGGAAATTGAAGAGATTGACGGTAAAGGCTCCAATGGCGTCATTATAGTTTTCTGCAATACACTTCCTCCCTCTCAGATCTGCTCAACAAATCCTAATGATCTTTAATCAGTCTAGTAAATGCAAAAGGCAATCTTCACACAACTACAGTTATTAAAATATATGCTGACATTACAAAGATCACAGATCAGATGAGGTTTGACAGGGAGAACTAAAGGACTTAGGGGAGAAGTCATAGGACAGAGTGGTGATAGTTTATGAAAACTGTACACTGTCATGTTTAACACTAACAAAGTTACAGGTGCAAGGAACAAGGCTGTTCAAGTTAAGAAACCTCTGAGCAGATGCTAGAGAATCATTAAGAGAAAATATCAGAAACTTTAGTTCAGAGAATTATGGTTCAATCATCTTTTGGTTGGAGATGCCAAAGTTCAGGAGCAGTGACAAACAGAAGAACACGAGCAGTGCTTAGAGAAACACGTGTTATGGACAACCAGTTCAAAACACCTGGGCCATGTCAGAGTTTGGTCTACCTAGCCTACCACTGGGGCACAGTAAGCTTTCAGATAAATATTCTTTCGTTGTTGTTGTTCTTTCTCTAATAACTTTGCTCCTATTGCTGTAAAAAGCAATACTTCATTTTTAAGACTGTTTAACGGTTGTGTACTGTTGGTCATAAAGTCACTAAAGGGAAAATTCCAGTGTCCAGATCCAGCTTACTAATAAACACAGTAAGCATACCATTTTATGAAATATAAGAATACCATGGAAGTACTTCACATTTCAGCTTTACCACTTCATTTTAGCCACATATCAACAGAACAAAGAAAGAGGGTTAAAGACGCACAGGGCATAGAGCATAATAAAAGAAAAACATACAAGGAAAACATTAGAAGTTAGTGTAGGCACCAAGTTATATATATTCAACAAAGATCTGCTGGTGTGCCAAAAATGTTGGCCCTCCATTTACTGATATGCAGCCAAGAATAGCATTACAACTAACATACGGTGTATCTGACACAGAATTCTACAGAGGAGTGTTTTCTATACACATTCATGCACATTTGAGTATCACATGTACTTAGTGCAGTATTACTGTTATACATGACACAGTTGCTATTAGACTGTGCTACAGTAATTAGTATTTCAATAGCTATGTCAACACTGAAAACCATTCCAAACCATAAAAATCCACTGTAAAATACATTTTAAACTGTTTTTGCTTTCATGAATAGAAGGGATTTATTTTCTTTTCTGTGTGTACAGAACATTCATGCTAATGGCAGAGATTGTGTTCATGTACAAATGATTTGAAATTTACTGGTGTATATCTGTACTGAGAAGTGCAAGTCAAGCAGAAATTCAACTTTTCTACTGGCTAAAAGATACAACCAATTTTCCAAATGCTAAACATTCGATTGAAGAGTATAGGCATCATTAACTTACAGAAAGATGCATTCTTCAGTATTGCAATCCATGTATGCCAGTATACACTGCTTTGATGATTCTGCATTTTTTGTTATTAACTTGTCAGTCTTTAGCAGGCTGAGCACGTGCTGAAACGCGTTACTGAACTGCAGCCACCAAAATGCTGTCTCAGTATCACAGCATGCAGAATATAATGCACAGTCCCAAAATATATCAAGGCTAAGAACTTGTATTATTTGAGAGATTAACTCGTAAGAAAAGAAGTTGGATCATACAAAATAAGCTCAGATCACATTCACACACTGTCATCTGGGCCTTTCACAATCAAATGTTTCCATTTCCTCACTCACTATTGTTGCTGTATTGTTCTACAGGGCATGAGGAAAGAACAACACTTTTTTGTTTGTTTTTCTGGTATATGGGTTTCAGATGTTTATTTTGTTTTGTTTTGAAGTAAAAGGAGGTAGAAACAAAAGAAAGTACTTTAGCCATCAAAGAAAATTTTGCTAGTGAAGTTTCAAGGTTCACCCTTGGGCATAATGCTGCCAATGTCTGAAACCCTAAAGAAGAAAAAAAATTTTTTTTAAATCCCTAATTTGGATGAGGTCTAGAGGGACTGGCCAGGCATTGAGACAATGTCCCAGAAGCACAGTATCAGTTAGTAGTCCAAAGTCCACTAGCTGTGCAACTCCAGCCTCACAGAAATTATAAGCTCAAAGAGCTGAAGGTTCAAGTCCTGCAGAACACTGACATGTTGGCAGGCCTGAGCAGCGTTAACACTCTTATCTCTAAGAGAGAACAACAACATTCTTGTCTTGAAGAGATGCTCTCTTCTTCTCAGTATGTGGTACTCTGGACTGCTACTGAACACAGAATCATTTTCATTGGGCTCATTAAATAACTGTGCATGAAGCTAAACACAGTTAAACGTCAATGGATTTCTCCAAAGCCAATGTTTTTTCAATTTAGAAAGACACATATTGTTCTGATAGTTAATTGAAAAGCTCTGTATTGAGGAACCGCTCACATTTCTAGGACATCATGCATCACCACACTGGGAACGTGTTGTTCTGAATTCAGACCCCATTCCAAATTCAGTGCAACAAGGTAACAAAAATAAGCATCAGCCTGTATCAGTACTTTTTAGTAAGTGAACAGTTGCAAAGACATTACCATAATTTTAGTAATAATATTACTTTCAGGTGAGTGGTGTTCATTCAGGTAATCACAACTTGCGGACACTGAGCAAGGTTGCTCTGTCATTACTGACAAAATTTAAATCCTCCCAATGTCTGATGGTTCTGATTTTTTAAGAGCCCCCTCAGAGTCTGATGGAAATCCAGAGACTTACATCACCCAAAATGTTTGTGCTCTTATATGGAACACTTCCAACAGAATTCCCAGGCTAAAGCAGATGGGCCTATAAGATGCTAGTCTAATAGCTCTGCCCCTGACAGCTTAAAAATGAAAACTCTGTAACTCAGTATCAAAGAGTCAGTTCTAGTAAAAGCCCTGCCCAACTTCTGGTTCTTTACAGTTATTATTGTTATGCGAATATTTGAAAACAATCACATTGCTGCATCCAGAAGTCATAAATTCTATTTTTTGGAAACTATAGTTCTTTAAGAATGCAAAAGAATAACTTGACTAAATTTGAAAAAACTTTAAAATGCACAGCTGTATATTTGTGTGTTTTATTTCTCATTGGATGCCTTGAAAACAAACACACATCCTTCAAGTGATTCCATTCTCCTCTGCCAAAATATAAATTATGTCTGCTTTACACATTTTCCACCCAAGGTAATATATTGCACCTGGACTCTCAACCGATAGCACAGGAGCTTGTAGGAAGTTGCTTTCTTCTCATTTTGAACACTGCTGGTGTCAAAGAGGAAGAAACAATTTTTTGTTGCAAAAACACAACAGAAGCAATATGAGTTCACTTGTATTGTTATATTTCACATCAAATTTAAATTTGGACATAATAAAGAAATGCATGAAAGGACCAAGGACAGGTCTGGGAGGAGAGATCTGTTAAGGGATAGATGCATGTGTGCACGTGTGTTTTTTGTTTCTTAGAAAAAGTACTGCAGCTTCGAATATATCACAGCTTACAAATTATTGCTTTATTCTGAGAAGATCTAGACTATACAGTATATCTCATCTGTGCCCAAACATTGCTGATCACTGACTGTTTCCTGAAGCAGATCTCATGCATCTTCTGACAAATAAACTTGGTGAACTGATCAAAAACCAAATGTGATTAAATCTGGCTAAAAATCATCTGCCATTCAATAAATACAGAAGCCAGAGGATACTAAAACCATCACTGAATACAGCTGTGCATTCTGGCCTATCATGTACTTCAAACTCCATTGCTATACCATCACATTTCATTAATAAATTATTTTCAACTCTTAAAATGTTAAACTGGAAAATTCTCCAGGTTTCTTCCAAAAGGGATTCTCTAAAATTATCTGACATAAGAGCAGTCCTACTGAAAATTACTACCCCAAATGTTGTGCTGTTAGCAAACCCCAGAGCAAGGGGATGGGAACACTGGGAAAGGGAAGAGAGAGGTACTTTACATGCACATTTTTAAAAAGTGAAAGAATAAAAAGGTTATAATGGCAATAATGACCTTGGCATGGCACATTTATGTTGGAACAGCTGACTATTTGTGATAAGCAACCTGAGGTGAACTCTCTCTGCAGGTCATGAATCCTGAGAAAATGCCATGTGACTCCTTGGTTATGGCTTAACTGTACAAGGCTGTTTTCTGAAACTGCAGCACTGTCTAGGAACCTAGAAAGATGAAAAGCTTTTATTCATGATACTGAGATATTAGAAAGAGAATCACTGCTGATCAGAAAATGTATATTCATAGATCTAGACACACAAAGGTAAAGCTTTGGTGCAAGTTCTTTTTAAGTCTGTTTTTGTCTTCATATTTATTGCTGTTTCTCATTTTGTTTTTTTTTGGGGTGACAGGTCATTGCCATCTTGAGACATTAACAACCATATAACTTACAGGCCCTTTGGGCTTCTGATACAGTGCATTCAGTTTTACATTTGTGTTTTGGTTTTTTTTTTGTGTGTGTGTTTTTTTTTTAATGGCAAACTTACTGCTGGACACAGCATTGACTGGAAACATAGTTGCCGGAAGGCAAAAACTGGAAGTCCATATTTACTGATTTCAAGGAGAAAAGCACTCTTGCTTCAGCTAACCTTCTGTCCTAAGAGGGTGACAAGATTATGGGAAGAGAGGGAAGGACAACATTTAAATAAATTTCATTCCCAGTAACAGGAAGAGAAATTCAGAGCACATCATTTGGGGCACAGTTTCATCTCTGAGATAAACATCCATTTACATCAAATCTCAGCAACACTGGTGCATCAGGTCTATCACAGAATTATCCATACGGAGAATAACTGAGGTTAAAACAGACCTTAGGAGGTCACCTCGCCCAATCCCCCAAAGCAGGGCCAACTGGATCAGCTTGCTCAGGGACTTGTTCACTTGCTTTATAATGAGAAATTGTGGCTGTAATAATTGCAAAGTAACAGCAGCAAAATTGGTTGCAACCTGCACAGCTCTTTGTGATTGTTTGGCTGCATCCTTTGATACCCACAGACATCATAACCTCTCCCAGGGAAAGCAAGTTCCAAGATACCTCTGCTTTTGGTCATGTTGTGGACCACAACACCTGTGTAGCAACAGTTCAAGAGTTCTGCCTACGGTTGGCACAGCTGGTAGTTTCTCTGAGATCATTAGCATAGGCAGTGCACAATGATCTTCTGGCAGGCTATGCATTTTCTATTCCAAAGTAACATACCATATGAGAAAAGGATTTCTTTGTGCTTTCTTCTTGATTTTTTTTTAAAGTCTACACATATTCACACTGCTTAAAACTCCTGGTATTCTGAAAAAAAAAGGTCTAAGCCGAACTGGGGTCTTCAAATAACATAGCAAATACAGCTGTGAATATGTCTCATTTAATGGCTTTGTGAACAACTCCAACACCTCCTAGCAGCCATAATATCTCTTCCTAGAGTATGCACAAGAGAGATAGGTATCCCAGTAGGGTCACAGTTCTTATTAAAACCATCTGATAGGTGCAGTAGAAAGGCAAACCAGATTCCTCAGCACACCTATGTCTGTCATTGTCCCAAAATGATCCTCAAGTGACCATTCTTGAACTAGTTGTCTTCCTTTCTAGCTTTGCTCTAGAGCCTTAAAATTGAATCGGTATATCCGGTCAGTTATTCTGTCAGTAACCAAGTCAACATGGAATATTAATCATTTATCTCATAGCAGCTCCCCATCTTTCACGCTGATCACCTGAAGTATTCAGAATTTCCTCTAAACTACAACTAGGACAAAATCTACCAGAATCTTGCTGGTACAGGTAAATTCTAGGTAACTGCAGCAAAAGGCACCAGACATCCTCTACTGCAATGGGTTATACTTAACAGCTAGCTACACAAATACCTGCAACTTGCAAAAAGTAAAGGGCATACCATTGTTTTACATAATTAATATGCACTGTGTTAAGGAAAAAGGCCCCTTGATGACACTTCAAATTTGTTGATAAATATTTAAGAATAGATTAAATTAAACTACCTCTTCTTTTCCAAATGCACTTTGCCCAATACTACAAAAACAGCTGATGTGACAAAATGGTGGTGCACAGAGGCAGAAGCACTAGTACTATTCCTGAGGATTAACAGCAAAAATCACCACATCAATGCCATTTCCACAGTAAAACTGGCTGACAAGTGATCTTTGTCTGCCTACACAGTTCGTCCACATTTTAATGTGAAATGTTTACATTGAGGTTTCAGTTACAAAAAGCGAATTCTTTTTGTGGAGTATATAAGCCATTTTCCAGTTTCTGCTAACAAATTATAAGGATTTAGAGCACAATTTTCCATAATTTGTATCTACAGTGAAGTCAACATGAGTTTGGAGACCAAAAGGGAGAAGTAACATACAAGTTAATACCTGCTGTAAGTTTTTTAAATTATACAGTTTAAAACAAAACTGATTAAAAATGTAAGCCAAATAACTATATGTTTAGAAGAAAATCAAGCTTTCCCAAGTTTAGAAAAAGTTGTAGCTTCTCCACTTAGAATACACTAGCAAATCCAGTCTTCCTGAAACTATTCGTCTTCCTGAAGCTATCTGTATGTACCAGTTCTTACAAAGAGTGCAAGAGTACTAGCTATCTTACAGGTGAAACCAAAACACAGCATTAGAACTTTGTTTCAGTCACGAGAAAAAAGCAAGCTAAGTGTCAAAATACATACAACAGCAAAGCTTGGAAAAGCAAAAATAGAAAGAGGAAGAGAAGATAAACAGACGTGCAGTTAGACTGCACTACTATGCCACATGTACTAATGCAAAAACAGAAAATGAAGTTGCCAGATCACTATATATCTAAGACTGAAAGAGGTTGGGTTTTGGCAGGAGGTGTGGAAGGAGGAATTGTTTGTGAATATGTAACATAGCACATTCATAAGCGGAAGAATTAAGGTTACATTATGAACCTAACTTTGGCATTTCCAGCTTTCAAAAGCCAGGAATTGCACCAATTATGAAGATGCATTAAAACGGATTCTGGTGGCTGACCTGAATGAGGAGCTGGTAACATGATTTTATTTGGCAAGGGCATAAACCACAGAGTTTGAACGGAGGAAAAGAAAGGGAGGAGAAGAAGCAGCAGGATTGGTAGGAGCAGTAGCAGGGAATTAGGAAATCAAGTGTATACTTAAAATTACAAATATTCTGATGGTGGGTGTTTCAACACACCAGTCAGACTGAAGGCAGGCCAGTAAGGTTAACATTTTATAGAATCACAGAATGGTTGAGGTTGGAAGGGACCTCTGGAGATCGCCTAGTCCAACCCCTCTGCTCAAGCAGGGTCACCTAGAGCACATTGCACAGGATCACATCCAGGTGGGTTTTGAATATCTCCAGAGAAGGAGACTCCACCACCTCTCGGGGCAACCTGTTCCAGTGCTCTGTCACCCTCACAGTGAAGAAGTTTTTTCTAAGATGTTCAGATGGAACTGCCTGTGTTTCAGTTTGTGCCCGTTGCCTTGCGTCCTGTCGCTCGGCACCACTGAAAAGAGTCTGGTCCTATCCTCTCGACACCCTCCCTTCAGATACTTGTACACATTAATAACCCCTCTCAGCCTTCCCTTTCCAGGCTGAACAGGCCCAGCTCTCTCAGCCTTTCCTCATAAGAGAGATGCTCCAGTCCCCTAATCATCTTTGTAGCCCTTCACTGGACTTGCTCCAGTAGCTCCATGTCTCTCTTGTACTGGGGGGCCCGGAACTGAACACAGTACTCCAGATGTGACTTGCTCATTCAGTACATGGGGAAGACTCTTTGCCTGTACAGAAAGTTCATCTTGGGACAAGACAAAGAGCCTGGCAGTTCCTTTCAAGAGTAGATCTTCTGCACAGTTAGGGAACTGCACCTACACTACTGGCTACAGGGTTCAAAAAATTATGGTATTACCAATGTACAACGCCAGGGATATAAAGTGAGGGGAAAAAAGATAATGAGGAGTGAACCAGACCTGATAAAGGGAAACAGGGGAGAAACTTTAGCCCAAGGGGAAGAGTGGAACGGATCTTCTGATAACATCTCAATAAAATACCACCATTTTAAGAGCAAAGTTATTAACTGCATGTTGATTAAACAATGTCCAGCTTTATAATTGCTACTTAATGTCAAACTCAGTCAACATAGTTTGTTCTTCACACAACATTTTAGTTCATTATATTGCTCTGCTATGCTGGTTTCTTTTTGGTCAAAAACCAAATAAATGTGGACTGATGGAGTAAACAGCAAGAAACCACTTCCACAAACAACTTGGAAAAGAGTTTAAAATACTATGCTTAGCATTTTAATTCTTGAGTGTTTCTTGGCTTGCACACATGAAATCAATCAGAAACCAGCATAGATGGCCTCATAGAAAGTACACTGGCTTCTGTTGAAATCACACTGGCAAAAAAAMCCGAAAGATTTGACCAGAATTAGGAAATATGGCCTGGCAAGAACTACTGTGTGTATTTTGCATTTCTGACATGCAAGTCACTGCATACTCCTCTCCTTAAAAGCCTTTTGTTATGCTCACAAAAACATAAAAGAAGGATTTAGCTATCTTCATAAACCACACAAAAGCAAACCCAATACTCTTAGCTCCATATAAGAAAGTCATGTAGTGTTACTTGCTTTAGGTTAAGCCATTATATTTACACCAATTACTGCAGTCAACTCAATGAAAAATTATTCTTTCACAGTTATAATCCAAAAACCAACATTACCACAGATTTTATTATAATATTACTTTCACAAAGGAGCTTTTCTGAGACTCTCAGAACTCAGAGTTGACAAAAATTACACAGTGTATAGGGTTCTGATATCAGCTATGCCGACACTACACATATGAAGTCATATTTTATTATACTGGTGCAGATATTGACTAAAATCAGATTCTCACTAAAATCCTCATCTAAGCAGAGAACATTCTGACCTGTTTTCTGTACCGCACATGGAAAACCTCAGACAAAAATATTAAAACCCTTTCCCATGGTTATCTATTGAGACAGTGGCAGAATGAAAAAAGCACCAAAACAAAACCCTTTAACCAATCCCTATGATTATACCCTTTCAAGTTTCTGCTCTGCAGACTGGAGTCTAAATACTAAATAAGGGACAGACTACATTACTTAGCCCAAATGGTTACCCAGTTTACCAAACCACAAGATAATTCTTTATTGAAGTTTAAGCAACCCGGGGTGGCAGATCTGTTTTCCCAAAACAATACTTTGGCATGAAACTGGGGAAGCAAAGCAGTTTAAAGAGGACCTGCAAGAATTAGAAGAGGAAGAAGTGGTACCTATCCGCAAAGTGATTATTTCCTTCCTTTCTTCTCTTCTGAGTACTGAGAGTTGTCTCAGCATTCCCAGTTCTCACCAGTGGTACAGTACTTCTGTTCTCATATGGGCTTTTTATAGCAGCAGGATGCAACTTCTGTCCCAGGCCCAACTCCTGCTTTCATTCACAGAAGTCAAATGAATTCTAAATATAATTCAGCCTGGGAAAACACTGCTTAAATACTAATTGAGGCCAGTATTGAAAGAAACCATACAAAAGTCAAGAAGGACCAAACCCTATACCAAAAGCAAACACAATAATTATCCTGTATAAGTTAGTTCCTAACCACATGTCTGAAGCTTCTTTACTATATTGAATACTAATGTCTATGGACTGCTAACCATTTACTATGTTGTTCTTGAGGGGCTGACATGATTTCACATGTATAATGTAGTAATGACTGAAGTCTTTTACTGGATCAGTCCCATTGTGGTAGACACTATACTAAGAGTGAGGAAGTGGAAAAAACTTAAAATGAGTTTGGCAGAACAGGGATAAGCAAATATTCCTGCAGTCTATCATTAGTCCACTAACTCAGATGACCCATTTAGTCCATGGTGTGCCTAGAGGGTGATTCACAGCACGTCTGTGCCTGTACCATCTCAGGGATGTCACTGGGAAAACAAGGAGCCCTGGCTCCTAACTCAAGCGTATCGTAAGATCACAGGACAGTTCAGGTTGAAAAGGACCTCAGGAGGTTTCTAGTTCAATCTCCTGCTCAAAGCAGGGTCACTGTAAGGTCAGACTAGATTGCTCAGGGCTTTATCCAGTTGGACCTTGAAAACCTCCATGGATGGAGACAGCACAACCTCTCTAGGCAACATGTTTCAGTGCTTGACAGTCTACATGATTAATGAATACACTAGACTAAAATGGGAGTCTCCCCATTACAAGCAATTTTACACACTATCAGGTACAGTAGGTGAATGAGACACTCAGCAGGGCAGGCAAGTGGGAAGGTATCAGAAATAAGATGATTTATAAACTTTTCAGCCAATCAGAATTATGTACCAGACAGTTGTTCTTTTCAAATCTGAAGATAAAATTTATTAAAGGATGTTTTGACACAAGTTGTGATGTTGATTTAAAATTCCAAGCCCCGCCCTGAAAGGCTGAGCTGTTGCAATGAAAGATCACAGTATTGATTTCTCAGGGACAATTAATGAATGCATGAATAGAGGAATTAAATTTATCAGAAGAAAAAAAATTCTATGATGGTCTAAAGCACTCTAAAGAAAGGTCAGCTAGAAGAAAAACCATGATCTATGAGGTCAGGCCAATTTAATGTTACCTCAGCCTCACAAAGTGCCTGAAGACCTTGTAACACTATGGCTGCAGGTGAAGCTTGATCAGGTTTTGTGCATTCGTTTAATACTTGGGAAATTGCAGCCAACATATCTGCTCCATGCTGGTATGGCCTAAAAAAAAAAAACAAAAGTACATGAAGATATAGAGCAATATGCACACGTACACAGAAGTTCTACTCTATATACAAGAGTTCAATGAGTACTGCTTCTGTACAAGGGACAACTAYGACAGACTAAAACCGGGAACTGGGGGGAGTGGAGTATGGTATGCTTTAAGTATCTGTTCTGAAGCAGTGTGAGATACTTGTTTTGTTTCAAGGGGAAGACAGCTGGTCTCTGTTCATTTTAATTTAACATTACTTATACATGCTTTCTATTAGTTATAATAAAACACAAATCTGATTAGCTGCTGAGATACACACTGACTCAGGAGTTGTTAGAGACATCCAGAAAAACATTACCCACAATTAAAGCAGACTAGCTAAAAATAACCATGCAGTTTTAACAGAAGGCCTAGGTTTTCTCCCTACAAAGATAACAGACAATAAAATCTTGTGCTTACCTCTGCCTACATATATCTCTTATGCAGGCAGCTTTAGCAATCAGCTTTTCCCACTGAGCATCTTTGTCAAGAGACAAAGAGTGCATATCAGATACTGCCATGAATTTCTGCAGTTCCGGGTAAATCCGATCCTGGAAGAGATTTAATTTTAAATTATTATCATGCTTCGCAAAGTTGGTGACAGGACATTATGTTGCTAGCATTTTTACATGACTTCTAAATGACCACTTATGTTGCATATCATATTTTACTTTCCTTCATCATTGGAGACTAATGCTGTGTTGAGATCCAACTGGCTTTTACAAATCAAATCTCTATTGCTATTTCATAAACAAATAAGCAAACTATTGCCATGTAACTTAACGGAAATACCTCAACAGGTCTGATTTGTACTGCATATCATGCAAAGCAGAAAGCCATACTTCAAAAACAAATTTCATAATTCTATTCCTAGACCTGATGAAATGAAAATCAGGTTTCATAAAAGACATACTACTGAAAGTTTTCACTAATACAGAATCAATAAAGGCATCACTTCCACCATCTGCTTTATACTGCTGATAATGATACACTAATGGAAGCAATGCTCCAAAATGAAACACTTTCCCTGGTTAGAAGAAAAAGTTTTTAAACTACATCTTTTCATAGTGACACAACAGCATTTTTCTAACCTGTCTTTCCCATAAGGATGTCATCAGGCGCAGAGTAATAGCTCTAAGCTTTGGTGTGCTCCCCAGCATCTGTATTGCACGTAGAATCTGAGCTACGCAGACCTGAAAGAAGTTAAAAAAACAAAAAAATTTTTTTAAAGTCCAAGAACAAGGAGAGTGCTATAAATCATTATTTGGGCCAAGTATCACAAATAGGTAATTAAGCCTTTCACAACATCAGAACGAGGGTCCAACTCATTTTCTGACAAATTTTAGTGCACAATTAATCTAAAGTGCATTTTCGTAGGATATATAAACAAAATAATAGTATAGTACAAACAGGTAAGCACGATGCACACTTTAAAACACTGTTAAAACAAATGTCATAGCCCATCATAAATATTATAAAGTTATGCTGAAGCTTTTTCAGTCTAAATCACTCACTGATTGTAAGTAAATGATATGCCATTGATGGCTTTTGTTTTACTAACAATTTTTCATTCTGACCTTGTGTACACCCAGTGTGGGTAGTGTGTACAATATATCCCTGTACAATGTAGGCTCCAGAGGTCTTCCCAGTTTAAACATTAGAACTGGGATCAGATTTGGGACCTAAAATAGAATAAAAAAAGGAAATAAATTTGGAACGTGGTTGCCAACATGGTAAGTAGTATTACATAAGAGACAATGAACTTATGAGACCATATTAAAAAAATCTCACATCTTTTTGCATTAATCTTTTGCTAATAGGGAAAACATGAAAATTCAAGATATCTGTAATTTCACAAGATTTACAACTTATTTCTTCTTTTCAAGTCATCATCTTGGAAGCGCCCTGTTATGCATGTTCAGCTGTAACTACTGGGATAATCCAGAACACTTAAATAACTGTTCAACTGTTGCAAGAAAATCAAGAAAAAATTAACAGAATTAGGAGTTCCAGACCCAAATATAAACAGTAGTCTTCATCCACAGACCTCAGAAGATATTTATAAAGGCTGTTGCAATTAGCACATAACTCACTGGCCCCTTTTTAGAGATGGGAATGGGTATTGCTAAGATATTAAAAGACTGCAGGGGCTCAAACATATTATTACAGGAATCCATCTCAATTTTCAAAAGAATCCTTTAATCACTGGGCAACATTATCTAAATGTACCATATTACTGCCAAAAGTAAATGCTGATGCAATGTATATTGTGGTGACACTATACACCGGTCTCCCTTTGAAAAGCAATGATTATTTACACAAACCAGTATTTGAAGAATTCCTTCCACGTGGGGAATTCCACAAAATAGCTACTTAAAATTGTATTTTATGCTTACAGCTATTCATGTAGCCTCTACCTCTTGAACTTGAATACATAAATAGCTCAAAGTTTCCCACTTCCTCTCTAATTTCCATAATAAATTCATTTTTACTTGAAATTTCTATTATAGGCACATGAAAAGGAATAAATAAAAGTGATATATTAAAATATTCACATACCACATCAATGAAGAAATGATTCTAATTCATATCCATTATTAGAGAGGAATTCTAATGATGCTGCTATAATTCTATCGTATCCTGCAACCTGTCATATAATGCAATATGATTTACTCCATTTTGCTTGTGTATGGTAACAAACTTCTAGAGACCTGCCTCTAAAGTGACAGCAAAGGAAAGGAGACTTATTTACTCCATTCCCCCTTCATTTAGGGAAGGATTTTTTCAGTATTTTCATACTTGCAGGCCCTCCAATTTTTTCTAGTGGAGATGCAGATCACTATGTTGTAAAATCAAGTCTATTGCTGATGGGCTTGCATTTTTTTTTTTTTTTTTTTTTACTTGATTTCAAGATACTTAAATGAAATCACACAGCACTGGCTTATATTCTGCTTTTACACAATAGTATTTGTTTTCACTTAGTTGCACAATTTAGTCTTCCATAGATATAACCTATATTAAAAGATATTGTCATTCCCAAGAGCAGAAAAACTGATTAGGAAATTTGGTATTTAGTAGTAAGATGCAGACACATTATTTTTGAGTCTTCTAGCTTTCAGAAATTATTTTCCTTACACAGTAAGCAGGGTACAAAGTTCTCCAGTTCACTTCTAATGTTTACTTTGTGAGTGTATCACTCTCCCAAGGCATTTTTTTTCCTTCTATAATCTTAAATAACTGTAACTTTAGAAAACCTGCTGAATAAACCAAAAATCAGACCTTTTTGTTGGTTCAGAACAGAACTAGTGCATATGTAATCCCATACTTACTGTGCCTGGCTGACAGACAGAGCAACTCTCAAATCCAGTCTTAATGAAATAATTCAGAGATCTCAAAACCCTTTGAAAATTTACTCTGGTGAGGCTGACCCTTTAAGCAGATAGGAGGTTTATATATATAATAGGTTAAAAAAATGGAAAATTCAGCTACAGCATTCTCTTGATATGCTTTTTTACATGAGAAGATGTCTTCAGATGATAAAACTTTTCACTGTACAAAGGTCCATCTCAACCCTTAGAAGACACCAGTCTTCTGACAGAGGAAGAATAATAAAAAGAACCCAAGAGCTCTGAGGCCTACACTATCTGAGGCCTACCGAACAATCTTGTCTCAACAGAGCAAAGTAGCCTAAGACAGCTGCAGCCAGAGATAAGTTTGATGAAGTTCTAAATTACCATTAACTATATAAGGTAAGACCAATTTTACAACAATATAAAGTAGGTTATGAGATATTTAGCATTCCTTCTACTAAAGCAAACATAAATATGATTTTTACCAGAACAGCCCCTGAATTTGGCTGAAATACAACACATTACCACAACACCATTTGTTCTAATCCTTGCTTTTCATCAGTTTTCAGATAGGTGAGAGTAACCTTACTACTTTTTAAAGAGGAGGATGAGAAGCTGTTAGAAAAATTCTTTAGCTGAGAGTCTATTTTATATTACTTTGCCCCTTTTTTATTTAAAAGAACAACAAGATATCAAAGAGCTGAGCTACATTCCTCATGTAAATAATGTCTTCCTTTCAAGACCACCGAAACACATCCCTTCCTTTTGGTTTCAACATATTTTAACCTTATTCTAAACAAGTTTTAAAATGGTGCACTACAATTAGCAGGTAAAAGGCTTAATACTGTTATATGTAGTGTGGTTGAATCACACACCTTTTCCTTTCCTTTTCTTTGGAGCATTTCAAAATGCTGAGTGTTCAAGGAACAACTGTTAAAAAACATACAAGGAAGCTGAAGTTCCCTGGCCCCAGTAAAGGGTGCAATCTAACACAGGTACAGGGTGATATTTTAGACAATGACAAAACTGTCAATTGTTACCTTGGGCCAAGAGTTCACCTTGCATGTTGCTCAGAAATAGGGAGCACAAAAAAAACCTTTGAGCAGAAGCATAGAAAAATAAGCAAACCTGTAAGCAATCCCACCTGCAAAAAAAACTGCAGTTCTACTGGACTGACATGATAGTCTCCTTGCAGCATTATTACATAATATGTATGCATAACATGCCCAAAACAGCCAACGAGTTAGGGCTATCACTCCCATTATGCAGGTGAGAAATGGAGACAAAGAGGCTATGAGTAATTTACTCACAGTCACACAGGAAGCAATGACAATTAAAAGCAATACTTCAAGGTCAGTACTTAATTTCAAATTGTCTCTGTGAAGCCTCTTCCCATCCCTTTCAGAGTATTCCCTGGTCCCTCCCCAAGTGCACACACTTTCTAATCAGACACTCTCTAAATCATTCTCCTTAGTCCTGAACCTGTCTCTCCACCTCATGCTTTTTGTGAGGGAGGCACTGGTCTTCCCTCCAGAGAAGGCTACATTCCTAAACAAAGTCTCTAGAACAGGGCACATATTCCAACTTTTGAATTCTCAAACTCAAGAGAGACCCCCTAAACACCCTTCTGTGGGTTGTCAGCATACACTGCTGTATCTGCATCCATTATTACCTGAGAAGTAACATACCCCATCCTCCTTAAACTCTCAAATTAATTCTTACGAAAACAAGTACATTTCTTCTAGACCCCAAGTTCCTGTCAGACCCATCATATGCGGCTCTTGAGATGAATCTCTCTACCACAGAAGCCAAAGGAACGACTCCAAGAGCACGACCCACCTCACAGCATCACCAGGGAACAGAACTTTATGGTAACTGGGGTAGGGAGCTGAACACTTGGTTCTTACCTCCTCAGTAATTCTCTGAACTGCCTTTTCTTGTTTGTCCAAGATCAGTCTCTTTCTTTCACCTCATTTTACTCTCTGCATGGCTTACACTGGCATTTCAGGMATATGTAGCAAGTGGGGCTCTTCCTCCCACACTCCATGGGCTTATGTGAATTTATGCTATCATGTGCCTTAATCAGCACATTCCTCCTAGCCTAAATGGCTTTCAGACCACTGGTGACACTTTCAAGACTGTCACAATACTTTATTACTCTTATACCATAAGGACTATTCCTTGTTACATAGATACTCCTAAAGTACAAAAGGAGGTGGGCAAAGTAAGTCATTCCAAACTCATCAGCACATGGCAGAGTTTGATTAACATCAACTCTGGTTCCAGGCCAGATACAGTAGCAACCTGTCTGCATTAAATCCAGGATATACTTGCATACAACTATGCATGTCTGTACTGTCATCATAAATGTGAAATGTATATTAAGCTTCAGCAGGTGAAAAATAATGCAGTTTGGCACTACATTTTCTCAACCAGCAAATATAAGAAGCTCCTTAAATTTTCCTTCCCACGCATCACCCATACCTTCCCTCTCTGACAATTTGCCTCTATCCTGCAGTTTGCAGTATCCCTCAGTTGTACTGACACAAGTGTTCAGCATCACACTGCAAATCCTCTTTAATCCCAACCATTTCAGTGACCCTATTAAGAGCAGTGCCCCATGGACACTTCCATTGACAGAAGGGTAGTAGCAGTAAACTACAGCACATGAGCATGCGGCTGTGTATGACAGCTTCTTAAAGTGACATTCAGAAATGGAAAATTAAACCTTAATTCAAAAGGTGAGATTTAATCATTGCCCTACCTTCCCTTCCCACTCCTGAACTGTAAGACTAACCTATGGACCATGCAGATATTAATGTTCCCCACTCTATGCATGCCAAAGGGAAAATAGCAATGCCTAAGAGAAAAGGATATTCAGCAGTACACAAGAAGAGTATTAAAACTAACTTCCTGATTAAATTAAATAGAACCCAAAGGAAGACCTGAGTGTTAAAGGCTCAGCATTCTCAAATCAAAATCCTCTTTTGGTAAGACAAACCCTAGGAAAAGGAGATTTGCACAGAAACCAAATAATACAGGAAGAAGAAAAAATCGGAAGCTAGGAAGTTTGGTAGACAGAAGCAGTTTTATTTCTGGGCACCTGTTGCAATTGGGTGTTAAGACAAAAATAAATCACCTACTACTGAATTACAGTTACCTAAATCTTTGACTAGTTAAATGTAATTCCAGGGTGATCAACAAACCACGGACATCCCATGCCTTCAGGTGGGACAATCATTAAAACCAGTGCATCAGCCTGCATTGCCATCATAAAGTCCCAAAGTTATCAGAGAAGTCAGTGGGTGCTTCTTCACTGAGGGACACAGTGTTATTTAGAGCCGTTAACAGGTCAACAGGGAAGAAAAGTCTTCTGATAAATAATGTTAGCCAGAAAGTATGGCATGCAGCATGGATGGAGGGAAGAGTCTCAAGTCTAAGAATCTCAGAACTTGGGGCTTTTTTTAAAAAACATATCCATCCCTGATAAATGCTGTCATTGGTTCGCCCTGTACTGCACAAAAAGGCTAAATAAAACATCAGTAATAGAGATGTCAGATGTGTCATTATAATGCTCAAGCTCCTTTTTCAATTTCCTTTCCACAGATCTCTCCCCAAAATGCCTCCTCCTTTTGCCAGACATTGGGTCTTGCACTACTCCATCAAGTCTTAAGCTAGTTCTCTAATCAAAAGGCTACTTACATTTTTCCTGAGTTGTAGATACAGTGGACTATATGACAATCACAGACTCAATGATATTAAAAAAAAAAGAAAAAAAGAAAAAAAAAAGATTGTCACAGTCTTTAGTTAGAAAAGCATTCAAATCCTTAAAGGTCAGCTTCCTCAGGTCCAACCTCCCTCATTTGTCAGGAAAAGTTTATTCCAAGTCCTGAGTCTGCCTTAATTTTCTAGTTATGACATTTATTCTGCATTAAACAGGAATTAGAAGAAAGTTCTCTATGAGATTTATGCTAACATTTAGTAAAGAGATGCTAAGCTCTACAGAGAATTCTAGGGAAAAAAATAATCACTTGTCAATATAAGGCCAATTATATATTTCTACAGAGATATTGTCCTTTAAAGTATACTTGCTCTGAATAGGTGAATACACATATTCAAATTATAAGATGAAGAAAAAAATCCAAAATGTTCCAATACAATGAAACTGCTTCTCGCTTCCACCATATAACAGATAAACAATGCTGGCACTAATTTCTGTACCAATTTATATTAAATCTCCAAAGGTTTAACAGTTTCAAAAAGCCAGTATGAAGAAAAATTAGCTCTTGGTACATAGGAGCCCGCTCAGATGGAGACGAACCTGCTGCCTAGCAACAGTGTGGTCTGCATCCCTCGTCATCCCTAAAGATGCAGCAGTTAGGTCAAGTCTCTCCTTAGCAATCCAGCAAAGGGTTTCAGGGTTTTGTTTTGTTTTCAATAATGAACTGTATCTCAAAATGATGCCCAGTTATCCTAATAGCCCTCCCTTTAAAAGTAAGATTAAACATGCCAGGCAAATCACTGCAGTTTCATCAACAGGATTGATGACTGTTCTCACCCTTGGCAATTTGGTGATTTGATTTTTTTTTTTTTTTTAAGCTAAAGACAGTTACCATTCTTAAAAAGCACAACATAAGAAAAGATAGTTAGTAAGGAAGGAAGATCCTTGCTAAACTTCTCCTCTCCCATTTCTTCACATTTCCTTACATTTTATTGACATGAAATTGTCCCCCATACAGTCCTTGTGCCAGAACAAAGAATAAGAGAGAGACAGAGAACAGCAAACCAAACAAAACTGTGTTCAAAAGGAAAAACTCATTTCAAACAATGTAATCCAAAAAACAAATACACTGCCCCCAAATTAAATTCTAAATGTAGGGTGTCACTTTACATTATTCATGCCAGTTGTTCTTAGCAGGAATGTATATCTTGGAGTGTTCTTTTGGGTCAATTTTAACATTAAAGAGATCATTTCATTGCCCTACACAAGGATCCGAACAAAAAGCACTAAAGAAATGTTGCTGAAATGAGAAGTGCTCCAGGTTTTATTTCTGGGAAATGCAGGGCTGAATTTTGAAGGTGGTGTAGCACCAGCACAGTTTTTCAGTAGGCAAGGCAGTGAAATTACCAGATTTTAAAAAGCATTCAGCACTCTCTAATATCCTGTGAGCAAGACAAACAGTACTGAACAATACGCACATTTGAAGAACTGTCCCCTTCACTGAAGTGCGTAAATGACAATAAGGTTTTATTTATACATGTTATAAAACAAGGTGGGTTTTCAAAAGTGCTCCTGGTTCTTCTTGAGACCAGTTTTTGTTCCCCAAAGTTTCACATGCTCCAGTGCACTAACCAATAAACTCATATCACCAAGAATCTGTCCACAAGAAGTGACTACAACATGACCATTCTCCTACAGCAACTCTCCAAAATTCACATGATCAGACATAGAACAATACTATTAGGCATCCCCTGAGACACTTTTAAGCAAGCCAAATCCAGTTCAACAGATCCTTAACAATGGTTTCACCTGGAAAAAAAACATTTTGCCTTTTTTTCTCCTATCCCCCTCTCCAAAGAACACAAAGTAATGCATCTTCTGATAAATTTCCCAGAAGGGTGTCATTTACCACTAAAATATTTCATTTCAGCAGTTGAAAGACCATAAAAGAATGGATGTTCTCTAAAGCCTCATAATCCTCTAATAATGGTAATAGATCTTGCGTTACTATTCACCAGTGACCTCTCAGTCAGATGATTTAATTTTTTCCCCTTGAAGCACAGCTGGTTTCACATAGAGTGTAATAACAGTTTTTGCACAACAAGACAATTCATCCGATTAGAAGGACTGTATTAAGTCTTTCACGAACAGCATGTGTCAGGGCAGCCTCAGCAGTGATTCAATTAAAGACAGCCTAATAACATATGCACTACTTTTTGTTCTTTGGCCTTTTAAAAGATTTCTGGACTTTCTTCCAGAATGTTTCAGGACATTACTCCAAAATGTGTCAGCTAAACAGTGATCAAATGTAATCGCTCATCTTGCACCATAAAAAGGCTTTCAGGCTTCCATTCAGTGGGGAAAGAGGAGGTACATACACAACACTCCTCTGTAGGCTTCAGGGAAAGGAAAGAAAAGAAACAAAACCAAAACAAAGCCAGATCAATGTCTGCAAAAACAGATATTGCAATTATTTTTACACCTAACAAGATTTTTGGAAGGCTCTATTAATTTAATACAAAGACTCTAGTCTCTATATGAAAGCATTACTCAGTGTGGGAAAGGACATCCTGTTTGGGAATCCCTCTTGTGCAGTTGCAATAAATAGGAAAGCAATGAAGGACAGCATTCTAAACACACATTCCCACTTCTGTTTTATCTTGAAACACAAGATCAACTGAGATCTTGGCACAGCAATCACTCCTAGCTTTTCAGCTGAATATTGACAAGCTACAAGCAGTAATCATTCAAACCATGAAGTAGCAGAATACTGATTATCTTGATGACTTAAAAAAAAAAAAAAGAGAGAGAGAAAGAGAGAGAGAGAGAGAGAGATATGACTCAAAATGCTATTGCTATACCTAACCACACTGTTCGTGTGGTCCTCTTTCCTAACTTAGAAGACATTCTAAACACTGTTTTACCACTTATTTTTCTCATCTTCTCTAAGGGATCATTTATTTACACAGAACTAAATAAAACACAGAAACAAAGCAATTCCCAAAGTATGAATTTGCCCTGAATATGTTTTTTGTTGCTGTCATCACATTCCCCATTAAAAGTTTGCCTTATCAAAGTAATCACTTACTTCCCCCATATATGTGCTCCAATGCTTCCTCCCCCTTTAACAACTACTTTCACTGCAGTAGAAAGACCAGAAAAGTCCTAGATACTTCTTCCTACCTTAGAGAGCACCCCACCTACAAGAAGCAATATGATAACCTTTCATTGCAGTGTTTTGCTGCACTAGAATTCTCCTTGGAGCCATTAAGTAGACTCAGAACTAAAATAACTTGTCACAATCAAGACAGTAGCTGTGTGATTCCAAGTTCAACTGGCACGGACTGTAACCAGCCAGTAAGTCGCAGTTTTAAAAAGTGTTAGGATATTTTGGGATAAAAATTATCATTAGATTTTGCTTACTGCAAAGTATCACGTCTCCTTGGGAGCACCTACTGAAGACTGAGAAGGGAAATATCACCCCAGTCAAACACAATATTGCTCTTATTCCAAATTTCCAAACATTGCCTCGCAGAGTGACAGCTGTATTACTAATTATAAAATGGCTTTGTACCAGTAAAAAGGACACCTGAATTAAAATACTTCATATGCTCTGCAGCAGAGTAYCTTAAAGTCAACAATAATCTAAAAGAGGGAAAACCTCACTATTTACAGACCCCGTTAGCAAACCAAATACAAGTGAGTTAGAGGATGACAACTAATTATGGTTTGAGTTTCATGTTTTAAACAACAATTCCTAATTCACATAGACTTCTGCTGATCATTAGGAAAAAGAAAAATATGATGCAATTTAAACTTCTCTTTATCACTGCATTTGAACACAAGCCGTTTTTCCCAGTCATGGGAAGGAGTTTTTCCATTACCTCAAAGATGGTTCTGAAGTAGATGGACTACGATGGCTAGCTCAAGATGCTGTGTCTGTTAATTTCATTTACTGTTTGTGGGTACAAAAGCTTAGGTTTAAAATAGGCAGAACAAGACAAAGCAAATAAAGCCACTCATTTCATGCTAAAATGTTCACTGTACCTGCCTAGAGCTCCTGCACACTCTGCTGACTTGCATTTAAATTTGTCCCTAAATCTGTAATCATGTAAGTCAGTGGAGCTATTACAATTTACACAAATGAAATTCAAAAAAGAATCACTCCCTACAGCCTCAGTTCAGGCCATTCTGCTCAGGTGCCATCTTACTTAAGTAATTTCTTTCAGCAAGTTATTGCTTTAAGTGATTTTTAAATTGCATTTTGAACAACAATATCAAATAGTTAAGAAACAGGGCATCACACCTTCACTCTTTTAAGCTCTGGAATACACCATTAATTCATCACACAACTCAATGAGCTACTTCAGCAAACTGAATTAGAGGCAGTCTACAGATAAAAACAGACTTTACTTGGAATTTCCAGGAGTTATGCTGGTGTTTTTTACATGGCCAGCCCGTCACAAGAACAAATTGCCTTACTTGCAGCACTTTAGATCAGAACTGAAGAAAAGTTTCTCAGGAAAGGGCAGATGTACTTCAGCTGCAGATGTCACAACATGCAGCCATAACTCATCTACCCTTTTCCCTGAGAATAATTAATTTATTTACAAAGCCTACAGCCTGTATCCCTGGTTATACAATACTTAATGGACATGTTAAACTACTCAGAGTTGGGATATGCTGTTATTACTAGTTTTGAATTCAGACTTACAGGAATGGATTTGCAAGAAAAAAAACAAGTTAAGGAAGAGATGTGTTCCATGTCAGCTCAGCTTTGTTTTTACATGCAAGTTCAATTCATTTTGCTCACTTCTGCCCCTTGAACACAATTAGATGCTTCTCATCTAAAATGGGGAAAGGAAGTTCTAATAATTATCGTGCCAAAAAAGCTACCTCAATCTGCGTGTTTTACCTCAAGAAACAATCTCTTGCAGTAGGAACAGGAAGTATATCCAGAAGACTATCTCTGACTTTTGGCTTAAGATCACATTGCCACGATTGGGTCACAATATTCATTATCTGTAAACTTTACAGTGTTCTTCACTTTGATTAGCCCCACTCCCTTCCTTAAAACTGTAGTTGTAAATGACACAAAAAATAGAAGTGCTCTTTTCCAGCAACACCATCCTAATACTAGCACACCTGCATCAAGGATCTCTGTATGCCTCCTGGAGGTGAGACACTAGAGACTGCTTGCTTTTATACTGCCAATTTTCAAAGCTGCATTTAAATATATATACTCAGTATTTCATACACCTTAAGCTTTGCACCTAGCACAGTAAGTAAACTGTTCAAACAAGGGCTGAAACAGCTCAAGGGAAAAACCACTTTTGACAACTGCAGTTGTCAAAAAAAAAGTTAACTGGCAATGTGTATTATGCGGACCCTTCCCTCCAGTTCAGTATAGCATATACAACTCAAAAAACCAGATCTCTGATAATAATAAACTCATTTATGACACACTTCACAACAGAAACCTCAGTATTGTTAGCAATGCAGACAGCCTTTCTCTCTCTGTGAACTGGATGACCAGAGTAAACCTGTATCCTGAAAGACTACACAAAAATTTTCCAAAGATTTTAGCCGACACTTCTGGAAACAACATTCAATTCTACAGCTTTTGGGGCTGCAGCGGGGGGACACAACAACAAAGGGAAGGCAAGGCAAAGGAGGAACTTTAACCCTGCAACAGAGTAAACATGTTTTTTATATTCTAACTTAAAATACATGAAGCCATCTGTTAAGAAAGAAAGGCTAAAGAAATGCTCAGGGTTTCCGTTCACTCTGAAAACAGTTAAGCAACAACTAATTGAATGAACTGTACACCATGCTCTTTCAAAAATTATCAGCACACTGTTGTACTCTGTGGTCAGCAATGTCACCACCATTGTGGAAACTGTTCTACTAGTGTAAGTTGTTCTAGGGCTTTAACACTTTTGGGAAAAATACATCTAGGAAGTATTACTGCAATGTATTTCTTTCTTTCCATTACACATAGTCAGAGCATAACAGAATGGAGAAAAAAAACGAGAGAGCAAGAGAGAGCGAGAGAGAAAGGATACATCCTTGTGCAGGAAAATCACAAGAATTCTAAGAAAATAGGAAAGAATGACTAAGTGGACAAAGTAAGAAACAGAATAAAACATCCAGAAAAGAATAAAAAGCACTTTGTTTTGTGCATTTCCACCAAAAACTTTGAGGAGCCAGTTCCAGCTTCCTTCTAGCACCTCCACAGTTCCATTGACTTCAGACTTTTCAACACCGCAGGACAGCTGTTCTATATACTAATCAACAAGGAGCACAGCAAGGACACTGAACAAATACTTCAAAAACAAACCAAAGAACTGGGTCCCATTCTTATTTGGAAGGGTAAGAAGAGCCTGAAAGGCAGCACAATTTAAGGATTCAGCAGATAACTAACACTGCAGTTCAGGCTCTGTGGTACCACTGTTACCTTGAGTTTGCAACAATCTGAATTCACTAAAACAAAGTAATACCTTTCTCAACATAAGCAAAAACACTATCTGCGTGCGTGGCACGAAATAGGAACAAAAAACAATAAAATGAGTGAAGCACAACAACACTTCTCTAATTCACACATAGGCGGGAACATACTACAACAGCAAATCACCCTTTAACTTTTTTTCCATTTCACTGATGGCGATGGCTACTTCAGATTTGAAATGTGCTACGGATGAGTTGCAGACTGCTCAAGCTGGTTGCACCCCTCAGTTTAATTTACAATTTTCTTGCCAATATGCTGCATCCATTGTTTACTTCTAGACAAAAATCAATGCTGCATCTACAAAAGCCACAATGAACCAAAGTCATTTGGTCATATAGTCAAAGAAACCTTCCTTTCTTATTCTATTCCTTCCTCCAAAGTGCTGTATGTGTCTATTTCCGCAAGCTGCAGTAAGAAATGCAACGAGTTAAATGTGTTTGGAGGTTATCCACTTCTTGAAAACTAAACTAAACTGCAGAACAATTCATCCAAAAGCTTTTTGTTGGTTTGGCTAACACACAATACATATTATTCTTTTTTCACAGCAATGATCTTACAGTTCATGAAAATTAACACATTCTATACATTCTTTTATGACCACATAATGCTCACAACCCTGATGAGTAATTCCACAGCAGAAGTCTGTGATATTTTCCAGACTGAAATCTAGACTTCTAAGTTTGTTAAATTAAATGTGTCTGAACAGAGGAGTCCAAACTACTTTTCCCACCTATGATGCAAAAAACAAATGCGAGGCCTTAATATAGCTGTCCTCAAATTTCAACTGTCTAAAAATATGAAACAAAAAAACTTTGAAATATCATTTAAACCTAGAAATATAAAATAATTAAAAAACCCACAAAAATTAATTAAAACACAACAATACTATCAAATGCAACGCTAGAAATAAAGTTACAAAATGCAAAAAATTCAAACAAGATGAGAGAACATTTAAAGAAAACACGCTCCCAAATCTGTATCACTGAGTGCATATGAAATGCACCCACACATGAAAACAAAACAAAACAAACAATAGCTTGAAAGAGCTTTGAGAACAGATGAAAAGGAAGGTTAACAGCAGTCAATTGACAGAAAATGAAGCTGGCCCTGGTTTAAAAAGTTTTCCAGCCTAGGAAATGCAGTTATCTCCAAAAACACTGCATAATGGGCCATTTTTAGTACAGCATTTCAGCATGTGTTCAACAGCAAGCACATCCTGGAGTACTTCCCTGGATCTGAACTACAAGGCTCAGCACCTAAATGACGAAGCACATATTCCGTAAGCTGTATTTTTTTGCAACTCTTGTGCTATGGAGTATGTTATCTATTTGAAACAGAAAGCAATTAAAAAAGACTTAGGCAAATAAAGCTTGTCTTTATGATACATCTGAAATTTGAAGCAACACTTTTCCTTCACCACATTTTTATTTTACAATGAGACATATTTGACTGTTTCTGTATAATGCCTCCTGCACTGCCTGTTACTATTTCCAGGTTAAAAAGCCAGATACCTGCATAACCTCGAAAGATAAATGTAGGTAAGTATAAACACACTGCCTAAATCTGGCTTCAATTTAGCACTGAAGCAGACAGAAAGACAGTACAGATATTCAGATATTTTTAAGAAGCAAGACTATACACATCAAGGGACACAGCAGTCCTTCAGTAACCATAAAAGGACATGGAGAAAGATTTATGAGGTCACCAAAGCCCAGAAATCATTTAGTGGCCTCTTCTCAATTTTCTTGTGTTGTATTTTCATATTTATTTATTAGGTAATATCAGCAAATAAACCAATCTTTTTTCCTAAGATTGAATAACTAAAAAGTAACCGAAAAGGGAGACAAAATCACTGTTTTGCAGTAGATGACATACAAATATTTTATAGCTAGAAGTCTCCTTTTGCCCTGCCACTGAAAAGTTTCAAAAATACCCAGTTGAACATGTTGAAAATTCAGCTTGGATTTACCCTCCCAAGAAACAACATATATTTTGTAACACTTTGCAGTTCTGTTAAACATCTTGCATTAAAGATCAATGTTTTTACAAAGTTTATTAAAACCTTGCTCTACACCTTAAACAATGAACCCTTTTAAAGCCTGGAAAGAATCAAAGTCTGCTTGCACAATTGCAGCAAGTCTGTGATGAGGTCAGGAAGTTCTCAATTCCTTATGCCATGATCCCAAATTAGACCACTAGAACTTAAACCCCAGTTGTTATGTCAGTTCTTTTCAGCTGAGTTACTCTGTGCTTGTTAATTCACAGCTTATAAACCTCCAAGTTTTGATACTTCTGAAGAGCATGTTAAAGATGGTAGCCCCCTGGTAGGGAACCAGACAGAATGTAAAAAATAAAAATAAAAATCACAATTCTCAGAACACATTGAGTTTAATCGATCTACCAAACATACAGAAACCCAGGAGAATTCAGTCTCCCTTGACAATTTTTCTCTCTGTCCTCTGAAAAACACATTCTTTCTCCTAATATCCCCCACCCTGAAAGACCACCAGTACTTCAGAGCTACTCCCCTCAGTCAGGATGGAATTAAACTCTTCAGCTACAGTGTAGCTCTAACAATCTACAGCAAAACAAACTGAAAAGTCAGGATGTTTTCCATAAATCCAGGTTACACATTGTCATCAATGTAATGGGCACCGATGAGGGAAGAACAGAGAAATTCATTAAGATACATTTTTACCTGAGAACAATCAGCCTTGGCTACTTCTGTAATAGCACTGAGTACACCACGAAGACTGTCTCCATTTTCTTGGACCAGGAGATAAGCCAGCAGAAGAAAAACATGGCTAGGGACTTGAGTTGTAATAGGTAGCAGTGATCTCACTGAAATCAACCAGGCAGTAATTGCAGACCTCTCCTTCATGAGCTCTATGATCTTCCAGGTGGTATACAACGAACTGTAAGTACTGGTTATGGGGAAGAGGAGCTTGCTGGACATCTGAGAACAAGCAAAACATGTACGCACAGAAAAATAATCAAATAAGTACAGTACCATGAAAGAACAACAACAACAAAAAACATGGCTAATAAAGTTTTGTCATCCAAAATAAATCTTTTGTTGAGGGTCCCAACTCAGTAATTGTAAAGAGCAAACTGAAACCGCAGTATATTTCTTTGCAATCTTCTCTGAGAATTCTTGCACTAAAGATGATTGAATATGTTGCTAATTGCCTGCTCAGGAGTTCTTCCTTTACTTGGCATCCATCATTCCTGCTCCTGCAGATAATTAAGTACTACTTCCTCATTAAAATGGAAACAATAAAACAGGAGTACATTAAAAACCTCTGTTCCTGACAATGGCATGTACATCATAAAACTATCAGTTTCTTAATTATATATTTTAAGGAAATTCCCTTAACTTTTCATAGCACTCTATAAACACCATGGCTTAAGTTAAACAAAAGTGAATCAACATTAACTGTTTCACTTCTCAGAACTCAATGTTCCATAGATGTAATTATGGAAGATCAGGTTTGGAAGTAGGAAAGAAGTAAAATATCAAATGAGAAGTCACAGTTTCTTTTACTCTTCCCCAGTCAGGTCTTTCAAATATATAAAAATATATATATTTTAAAAGATCCTGTAAACTAATACGTAAGTTCAGAATTTTTTGTTAAAACCAAAAAAAAMCCCTCATCCAAAACAAACCACTTTACTCTGTCCTACTAATTCTTTGTTTGCTCAGAAAATGTGATGCTTTCAGAAATGTCTTTCCATTATCAAGGCTATAGCTGACAGGTAGTGATTATATGCAGAATACTTATATAAGAAGCAGGTCCAGAAAGCATTTGAAAGAGAGACCCTCAGCTGAAAATTAGAAGTGGAATTCAGACTTCATCAGGTGCAGGGCCCATTCACTTTTGAATTACAAGGGAAAAGAGATTATCACTGAGTGGCAATAGCTGTTCTGCATAAAACTGCACAGTTCTGTTTTAATCACATTGTTCAATGCAACATAAATTTATACTGTCTAATGGGATGTATAATGCCCTTGTACTTTAGATGACTTTTTAAAATAGCATTTAATTTAGAATTAACTTATTCCAATACTTATTCCATTACAGTTACTGTTTGTGAAAAACTCAGCAACCTACAGTGCCATCTCTCTCACAGGCAAGATCACTTAGCGCCAAAATCCTCCTCTGGGTACACACTTGTGAAATTGCCATGTATTGATACAACTATTTAAACTTTATCTAAGGACATACAGTGGCTTAAGAAGAGCTTCAATACCTTTAGGCTATAATGTTTAGTTGCCTGATCCTACAAGATTTTAAGATTTGAAATCAAGATCAGACATTTACAGTCAATTTTTTCAATGCTTGGGAAAAAAAAAAGCTAGAATTGGTAGGACCTGAAATATTGAGCTGATATTCCCCGTTCTTCACTGCTTTCCCAAAGATTTTGACACACGATCATACTCCCTCCTGTTTGTCTTTATTTCGCCTGCATGAAAAGAAGCCATCACCATATTTTTACTTTAGCACTACACCTCATTCCAGCCTGGTTGGTAGAAAACCTCGAGCTGCCAGCACAGAAAAATACATGTAAATCCCTCAATGGCATAGCAGCTGTTCAGATTAGCCATGTTCTAACATTTTCCGAAACCCTGAGAGTGCAGGTGGAACAATTCCCCACCACCAACAACCAAAAAAAGCCCTTGAAGACAATACACCATAACTCAACTGTGTTTGCTCTTGAGTTATTCAAAGACTGCTCACTGTTCTGTGGAGACGCACTTGCTCCTTCTTCTTTCTTACCAGTTAAAAGAACAACAACTGTTTGCTGAAAGTCTAAGTGATCAAAATTCTTTATATTCTCTTAGCACCTATCAGATCCTGCAGCACAAATGGACTGAACTCATGGGAACATTAAATAGGAATTTTATTATTATTATTTTTTAATCTTTCAATCAAGAACCAAAGCTTATCACACACTTTCTGCAAACAGTAACCAGGCAAAATGAGCGTCTGTCTCTTCATTCGCATTGCCTCACACATATTACCAAAAATCTATCACACTACTTGCTACAAACTTCCCAGGAATGCGTGTTTACCAATGAGCCAGAAGTGGTCAGCTGGTTAGAAAATTCCTACTGAAAACAAGAGTTTTTCCAGCCTCAAGTGGCTAGCAGAAAAGGTTAAAGTTATCAGAAATTATTTAAACCCTTAATAGAAAAGCTTTCTTTCTAGAGAAAATACCAAATATCATAATTACTATAGCAAAGTTGCCTTACAGAAAGCCAGTGTTATACAATATACCATAATCCGTGTCCTACAGCAACCTAACAATTTCATAAGACATTAAACTAGCTTCTCAAAACACAGATAGCAACCTAAGAAAAGCTATGCCAAGCACCGGCTTTGAGGTGCCTGTCAAAAGAAGGCTTAGGAGCATTTCAGCTACGCCCTGTTGTTCACAAAAAAAATCACAAGCATTCAAAACTAAACTACTTTCTATCTTGATTTCGACCAGGCTTGTCACTTCTTTATTGCAGTTGCTGTGTAGCTGGGCCAGTGACACCAAGCATACAGGACTCAAGTGCCTGGGACACCTGCTATGGAAATAAACCTCCAGTGACAGTACAGGCTGCCCCCTGGCGAGTTACCTCAAGGGAAGGTGAGCAGCTCTCCACCCTTGCAGCCAGCCTAGAGGCCATTCTTTCAGAGCAGAATTAGGAAAGCAGGCTTTAGTAGAGACTAAAACATCTATCTTTCATTAAGAGTGCAAATGGGCTTGATTTTTAGACCTACAAAAAATGGAAAATCAAGCTGGTGAGGGGTTCTGGGACAATGAAACACAGCATAAACTGAACTGGCGTTTTTTTTTTTTTTTCTTTTCTTTTCTTTTTTTTTGTCTTCAGGCCATCACATCACCACCCCTCCCTCACCTCAGGTAACAAGGGTGTGAAGAGTTCAACTTCTACAGTGCAAAGAATGTCTTGACCAAAAAGGACCTCTTATCACCTATCTTCAGAACAGATGGGACAGAAGGGCATGGGATGGGAGGGCAGCTAGGAAGCATATAAGTAAATAAAAAAGCAAACAAACAAAAAGTTCAGATGAAAATATSCATGGTAATTTGCTGAAAAACAATTAGCGGTACTTCTAAATGCTCTCTAACTCCTTTCTTCTCCTCAAAGAGAGTGGTGGCTAACAGGCACATATGATGTTAAGAAAGAGATGAAGATAATGAGAATAAGCAAGAGTCTTAAAAAGACAAAATAAACTATAGATAAGCTAGTTCTCTACCAAGTCCTGTTATTTAACCAATAATGCAGGTGAACTCTTTAATCTGTAGTCTCTAAAAGGAAAAAAGCCCATGTCATAAATAAAACCATGTCTAGCACACAAATATGCTTTCACTTTAGTAGCAGTCTGTTTTATGTGCTATGTGTATTTTTGACTGTTTCCATAAAATATATCACACCAACAAGCTCACACATGCAGAGTCTTTCCTAGTCAGCTAGGTATAATGCACTGAAACTGCTGAATGCTTCCTACACCAAAGAAGGGAAAAGCCTAACTTAAAATTTACCAATTCCTTTTTATCCTTCACACCTTCCTGTTGTAACATTTCCAAAAGATTTATAGCCAACTGCTGCCTGGTAGTGCCAGAATCTTCCTCTGATAGGCAGTCCCCAACTGTTGTAGAAGATAAGATCTGTAACACAGGCATCACCAAAACGAGGGCTGTGGTTGGGATGTTCTGGGTTTCTGAACAGGAAAGGAGCTTGTAGGCTATTCAGGAGGGAAAAAAAAAATCGGTTTGGAAAAAGGAACCATCAGTTGTAATTTTAAGCATGACACAAACATTTCTAGGAAACATCCTGATCAAGCAAAGTAACAGTCTCAAGAATTACAGTAAGTGCATACTAGAGTTAAAATACAAAACATTTTTTGGTAAAACTCCAAGCCTATCTACAGGCACATACATTTCTGGCCTTTACACCACAGCACCTGACAGCAAGAAATATAATAATGGAATGTAGCAGAGTCTCTCACTTTATGAAATGACTCCAGTGCATTAACCAAAATCATTAGTTGAAAGTCAGCGAACATTGCCAAGACTGCCAGGCCTGAGCTCTTAAGATCTGTGGAAACAAACAGTTCAGGAGGCATGAGGCATTCTCAGTTGAGAATACCCTACTGTTGATACAAAAATGAAACATACATAAGCTGCAGGATAGCAGGGAGTTCAGTTACATCCATGTAGAAAGGCAGTACAGCAGGAAAATTTATCCTTATTGCCATTGCATTAGATGTTTACTTTTTTCTTTAAAGAGAAAGAAACAAAGAGACAGTCTTAAGAGTGTGGATTCCTTTTTCACAAGGAGCACTTTACCTAGACTCAAGACAGACTTCTGCTGACTTGCTGGTGTTAGCAGGAGTAGTAATGCTAAACCAATTATATACTGTTCCATTGGAAAAACCTACAGAGGAAGAAAGAAAAGAGTTCAAGTCTTCCTTATTTTTCAGTGGGGATAAATGGTGGAAATTGGCAGCAACCAAAACTCTGTAAGGTACTGCTTCATGTATCATAGTGAATACACACACAGTGACACAATGCACTCAGCAAARAACACAATTAGTGTAATAGAAGTGCTCTTCTGATTGAAAAACTACAATATTCTGATTTGTTACTTTTTTCAAACCATTTCAGCTCAGTTTAATTTCCACACTAAAAGACTAACTGATAAATACAGAATAAGTTAATTACAGTTTCTGCCTTCTAAAGGTTTTCAACCAAGAAAAATCCCCCACAGATTTCAAAACAGTGGTCACTTCCAGATGAATGCCACATATTGATGCCTTGAAATCTTAACATGATGTTCTTTCCACTTAATATTATTTTTTACTTTTCCATGAAATCCTACCTCTTTTAAGAGCTCAAAGTGGTCCTCTATTAAGGAGATCACAGATGAACATTCTCCCGTTACATTTAAACATACTTCACAGAAGCATAACAGTTGCAGACAAAATTGGGATAACTGGAATTTCCAAAACACAGGATAGCACAGTAGGCTTAGAAATAGCTCTTGCAGAAAATACAAGGCTTCTGTAACTTGTGCCAAGTCCTTAAGCTGTAAAGTAAAAGGTAGTTAAAAAAAATCAGTTGTGGTTTTTATTTCTCCTTTCCTATCTCTCAAATTTAAAATAAGTTCGATTAGCTATGCAATCTTTCCATTATGAGTATTAATAAGACTTTGAAGAAACATCTAGAGACTAAATCCAGGAATCTCTTACCAATATATGAACTGTCATTTAATATTCTGAAGTAAAATTAGACACACATGAAAAAATAAAAAGTTTTTTTTTAATGGCTGTTGAGAAAAATTGCCTGTTCCTGATGCATTCAATTTGGCCCTTGCATTTCCCTCAGCCATTGCTAAATAAAAATGAACTGCATGGGGATTCCATAGAGCAGGTAAGTATTCTCGTAACAGCAGCAGTATTCCCTTCTTCTAGAATACCATGTAGCTTACCTAGTAAAGAAAGAAAAGCTGGAATACCATACCCAAAAGCAAGATCCCTACGCTCCGGAAGCCGAGCAGAGGTTTCAAGCAGCAGGTTGCCTCAGAATGCATTAGCATTAGATATGACACCTGTTCTGCTCTTGAATATTCTAACTCCAGTCAAACCCAGCTCTTCTGATCCAAGTTCTGGAGCTAGCATTAAGGATAAGGTCCTAATCTTGCCCATGCTAGAGATATTCTGAGGGACCAAAGAACAAAGAATTATCTGCTCTAACTGGGACCATCTTGCCCACTGAATTCATCACCAGAGGCATCTGTAGGTGGCCAACTGTACCTCTGACCAGTGGTTCACATCATAACACAAAGTGATTAGGAAGTGTAACAGTAATTATGGAATACAGAGGATTAAATAAGACTAAAAGTAAAGAAAGGATAAAATGGACTCGTGGTTCAGAGGAGAAGCAATGACAAATTATGAAACAATACAAACTGGCTTGAAGGTTCCTGAAGCAAATATTTTCACTTCTATTATGAAAGGCTCATCCTGGGCAGGGCAAAATCATAGAGTGGATAAAATTAAAGGTACTCATATAAGTTTAAGAAAGCAACACATTTCTAAGAAAAAGGTGAAAGTGCCAATGAGCATGAGGAAAAAAATGCTCATAACTGATTTTATGAGTGCTCTTTGGTGCCATTTTTATAGCTTATTTTTAACAAGTTGAAAGCTTGTTCATATATTCAGGACACAATGTTAAATTGAAGCCCAGGCAGATTTAAGACAGTCTAGAATCATTCCTGTGACCAAAAAACCCAGCATGCACTTGTCACCCACAAAGAGTAGATTTGAATCGAGATAAATGTACATAATAAGTATTATTATGTGTCCAAGAGACAGTAAAAAGTAGCTGTCCATAGAAAATACACTCTACTGGTAAAAATCCTGTGGAGAAAGAAGGTTTCAATATCTTCACATCAAGCCTATTCAGCTTTTTATGATCAATATTATCAACCCCTTTCTCTCTTTAGCAATAATACCATAGCATCTCACATCTGAGTGATTTTATTTGAATAGAAAAGTGCCATTCTACACATTTTACAGAGGAAGGAAAAAGGTACAGAGAGAATAATCAGGCTTGACCAATGTCACAGCAAAGCATCAGAGAAGAGAAATGAACTCAGCCCCCTATCCAAAGGGGATAAAAAGACTAAGCCCCTAGCTCCCAGCAAATATCACTGTGCAACTTAAAAGTACATTCAAAAACTTCAGCATATTCTAAAAGGGATTAAGTTTTACCTTGAGATGCGCTATCCCTGTTACAGCAAGACAGACAGGATTTATGCAGGAGTACATGAGTGCTCCTCATATAGCTTATTTCATTTCTAATATTACCCATGTCAAATTAAAAATTGCATGTTTTTGACAAAAAGACCACCACATAACATTGTCTCTCATGTACATTTACTGTATATTTACAGAGGCTGTTAATGGCAAATAATTACTGCAAACGTATTTCATTTTACACTTCAACTGGCAGATTTGAGCACTTTACAAGTTTTACCTTTCCCCAGGAAGAACTGGTATATTAGAATTCTATACTACCAACAAATCAAGTTATAGGAAATGGAAGACTGCGCTGTATTTGCACACTCAACGGGTGTGCAAATGATACTGTCATTGGTTTAATAAAACAATATAAAAGGTGGGATCAGGCTACAACTCACCTGAAGGTGTGGAACCAAATCACATAGAAGTAGAATAATCTGGGATTCCAGCACAGAGGGTGCTTCCTTGTTCTTTGGACCACGTGACTTTAATAAGATCTTCAGTAGGCCCATTCTCAGCTCTGCATATTCACGTAACTGAGATGGTTCACAATACAGGTATCTTAGAAATGGAACCATTATATCAACACATGAACTCTGTGCCCTGCAATTCAAGAAAGAAAGTTGCTGAGACTACTTTCTACTGAAAACTGAACAAATAACAAGGAAAACCAAGCAATGTAACACTCCCTGGATCCAGAATAATTTACACAATGCAAAAATTTACAGAAAGTTTTTAAAAAAGGCATTACTAAATCTCACAGGAAAAACTAGTTTGACTTACTAGCACCTAGCAGTATCATGAGATAACATAACAACTGTACAATTTAGTACATTGGCAAAAGACCCAGTATTTAAGCAGGAATACCACCTCAATTTATATTTGCAGGTTACAATGACATTCTATATTTTATTCTTTTTTTTCTTATCAATTTAAGAAAATTACTTTCCTTGCTGAATGCCATAAGAGGACTCTGCACCATACCGAAGCAGTATTTGGACAGCAACATTCAGAAATACCGTTTTCATATAAAAAACTCCTCCATTCTTTGCCAATTTTCACCCAATGGTCTACAAACAATTGTATGAAGGAGCTGTGAAACAGGAACTGCTTTAACCAGCACTGGTTTTTGGAAAAGAACTTACCACAGAACAGTTCTTTTGACTTGACTTTGTTAGGAACCCTGCCTGTTCTTGACACTAAGAAAAATAATCACATAAAGCTAACAGTCAATACATGAAAAAATATATTGGGAATCAAAATTGGGAATCTGTTTCCAACAAGGCACAATCCTCCTGCAAAGCTTAAATAAAAAAAAGTCAGTAACAAAGCTACAGCAACATTTTCTCAATCTAGAACTTTTTTCTACAGAAACCTTTGCACAAAAAGCAGCAACAAAATTTAAGACATTTGCCCTTTCAGCAAGAACAACTGTTGTTTAAATTCAAAACAAGCCACCAGCAAAAAATCCAAAGTTCACTCCATCAGTCAGGCATCTGACAAGACTCTTCAGGAGTACCAGTTTTAGCAGCTGAGTGGAGGAACAAGTCTGCAAATAACATGTAAAAATTACTCTGATTGGACAAAACATACTTTTGCTTGAAATTCTTACTATTGAGGATATAGCCTAGGCCCACTAGAAATTAGAGATGAATAAATAATCTTGTTTTATCTGTTTACTTGGAACAATGATATAAAATTTAATTTCACTGTACTATTACTCTGTCAGATTGTACAAGTCTTCTAGAAAACAGGAAAAAAAAAGATCCCTTTCATCTGAAATGCATAAACATGATTGTAAAAAATCATTAAAAGATTAGATTGTAAGGCTGGTACAACACTTGGTATCTTGCATTCAAGCTTTATTGAACAAGTTCCTTGGAGATAAGCATGAATCAATGTTGAAGTTGTTGGTAGCTTGGATATTTTAGAAAAATCACAGAACAGCTGAGTTGAAAGGGACCTCTGGAAATAATCAGGTCCACTCCCCCCACCACTATTCAAAGCAGGGTCAGTTAGAGCCAGTTGCCCAGGACTGCGTGCAGTCCAGTTTTCAGTATCTCCAGGGACAGAGACTCCATTGCCTCTCCGGGGAACCTCTTCCAGTGTTCAACCACCCTCACCGTAAAGAAGTGTTTTCTTATGTTCAGATGGAATTTCCTCTGTTTGTTTGTGCCCATTGCTTCTTGTCCTGTCACCGGGCACCACCTCAAAGAGTCTGACTCCATCTTATTCACACCCTCGCATTAGGTGTTTATAAACATGGATAAGCTCCCCCCCCCGAGCCTTCTCTTCTCCAGCCTGAATGCTCCCATCTCTCTCAGCCTCTCCTCATATGACAGACACTCCGGTCCCTTTGTCTTCTCTGTGGCCTGTCGCCTGACTCACTGCAGTAGGTTTTCATCTCTCTAGTACTGGGGAGCCCAGACTTGGACCCAGCACCTCAGACGTAGTCTCACCAGGGCTGAGTAGAGGGAAGGATCTCCTCCCTCAACCGGCTGGCAATGCTCCGCCTACTGCAGGAGGCTGTTGGCCTTGCTGCCTTTGCCACAAGGGCACATTGCCAGCTTATGGTCAGTTTGTTGTCCACCAGGACCCAGGTGTGCTTTCTGCAAAGCTGCTCTCCAGCTAGTAGGGCCCCAGCATTTCCTGGTGCATGGGCTTAATAGCTCCAGGTGCAGGACTTGGCACTTGTTGAACTTCATGAGGTTCCTCTCTGTCTCCCTCTCCAGCTGGTTGAGGTCCCACTGAATGGCAACCCAACCATCTGGTCAACCATTCCTCCCAGTTTTGTATCATCAGCAAACTTGCTGGGGATGCATTCTTTCCCATGATTCAGGTTTTTAATGAAGATGCTCAACCATATGAGCCTCAGTATCAATGTCTTGTGCATACCACTAGTGACTGGCCTCCACATGGACATTATGCTGCTGATCACAATCCTCCGAGCTTGGTAGTTCAGCCCATTTTCAGTCTACCTCATTACCCACTGATCTAGCTCGTTCTTCATCATTTTCTCTATGAGGATCTTATGGGAGACAATGTCAAAAGCCTTAGTAAAGTAGAGATAAACAATCCACTACTCTCTCCTCATCCACCAGGCCAGTCTTCTCATCATAGAAGGCTATCAGATTAGTTAAGCACTATTTCGCCTTTGTAAATCCATGCTGAGTACTCCCCTGATCACCTTCTTGTCCTTCATGTGTCTGGAAATGTTTTTTTAGGATTATTTGCTCTCTCACCTTCCCAGGGATCAAGGTGAGACTGAAAGGCCTTTAGTTCCCCAGATGCTCCTTCTTGAAGATAGGACTGACATTTGCTCTTTTTCAGTCAAGAATCACCCCCAATTGCCATGACCTTTCAAAGAGATAGAGAGCAGCCTTAGTGACATCAGCCAGCTCCCTCAGCACTTGTGGGTGCATTGCATCAGCACCTATGAGCTTGTGTATGTCCTGTTTGTTCAAGTGTTCCCTAAACTGATCCTCCTCCACCAAGAATAAGTCTTTGTTCCACATTTCCGTTCTCGTCTCTTGAATCTGCCTGGGATTCCTGAAGGCTGGTCTTACCAGTAAAAAACGAGGTAAAGAAGGTATTCAGTATCTCTGCTTTTTCTGTGTTCTTTGTGACCAAGGCCCCTGCCCCATTCAGCAGTGGGTCCACAATTTCCCTTCCCTGCAGCTTATGTGACTGTAAAAGCCCTTCTTTTTGTCCTTCATGTCCCTCACCAGATGCAAATACAGGTGGGCTTTGGCTTCCCTAACCCCATCTCACTTGGATGGTGTCTCTATATTCCTCCTAGGTTACCTGTCCCTGCTTCTACCTCCTATCTGCTTCTTCTTTTTAGTTGACTTTAGTCAGGAGGAGCTTTTTCATGCATGCAGGCCTTCTGCTGCCTTTACTTGATTTCCTGCTTGTTGGGACAAACTGCTTTGAGCTTGGAGGAGGTGATCCTTGAATTCATTAACCAGCTCTCCTGGAGCCCACCTCCCTCCAGGGCCATATCCCATGGGATTCTTCCAGCAGATCCCTGAACAGTCCAAAATCTGCTTTCCCAAAATCCAGAGTTGTAATCCTGATTTTTGCCTAGTTGTCTCCTCTCAGGATCCTTAACTCTACCATCTTACAGTCACTGCAGCCAGACTGCCTCCGACCTTCACATCCCCAACCAGTCCTTCCTTGTTTATAAGTATCTGGTTCAGCAAAGCATCTCCCCTCATCAGTTCCTCCATCACCTGTGCCAGGAAGTTGTTGTCAGTGCAATCCAGAAGGCTCCAGGTTTGCTTCTGCTCTGCTGTGTTGCCCCTCCAGTAGATATCAGGATGGTTCAAATCCCCCATAAGGACCAAGGTCTGTGAAAGTGAAGCTTCTTCCACTTGTCTGAAGAAGACTCAACTGCTTCTTGATCCTGATCATGTGATTTACAGCAGAACCCCCACCACAGTGTCACCCCTGTTGGGCTGCCCACTAATGCTGGCCCACAAGCTCTCAGCTGACCCCTCACCATCCCCGGGCAGAGCTCCAGGTATTCCCACTGCTCTCTCACATAGAGGGCAACTCCCTCTCCTCACCGTCCCAGCCTATCCTTCCTAAAAAGCCTGTAGCCATCCATGGCAATGCCCCAGCTGCATGAGCTATCCCACCACACATCCATGATCCCAATAAGATTGTAGCTGTAACTGCATGCAGACCTCTTAATTCCTCTGATTTGTTTCCTATGCTGTGTGCATTAGTGTATAGGCACTTCAGAGAGGCACCTCAGTATGCTGATCTCCCTAAAAGGGCAGGAGAGCTTTCCCCCTAAAGTGGTCCCACAGGTGCTTCCTTTTTTTACATACATATGCTTGGGGTGATTCTGCTTCAACTATGTTTTGTTGATTAAGAGGTCCCTTCTGTTCACATCGCCCTAGATCCTTTGCTTGCAAACTTCATCCAGTACTTCCTCACTTGATCATTGGTCATTTCGTCCCTCCCATGCGGTTCCTAGTTTAAAGTCCTCCTTATACCAGGCTGGCCAGCCTGTTGGCAAAGGTACTTCTGCCTTACTTTATCGGGTGGATTGTTTCTTGTTAAAGATATTTTATAATAAGGCTGTACCTTTTTTTTTTTTTTTAAACAGGAAGAATACCTAATTTCTAAAAACATCATCCTTTAATAAAAATAGACAAACAGATCTGATCTTCTGTTTTCTCTGTATCATCCTCCATTTTGTACAGATGATTTGTACCTGCTTAGCTGTCTTCCCTTTAACCAAGAAGCCAAAATCTTGACAAATACAGATAATTTTTTATGCCTGTAAAACTCCACATGCCAACATACATAGGAGAGGATTGTTTCTGGTGGGATTAGTAAGCTGTTTTTTCATTAATAGTTCAAGTAGCCACAATATCTAACATATAATGGGGATCAATTTTCTAACTTTACTAGGCTTCTATTTTTACACGCTTACAAAGCAAAAGACATTCACAAAAAGATTTAATCAAAACTGACTCCTTTCAAAAAAATTCCAAAGGCATTATAAACTTTGCACAATTTTTCCCATCCATAAAAAAAAATAGAAAAGTTAAGAAAAAAACTGTAGAAAAATATTTTTTCCAGTTCTTAAAAAAATGTATCCTAGCATTTTATTATGATTCCATTTTTAGCCCTTGAATTGTGTAATTAAGTTTTAAAGTTATCTTTTTCTAAAGATAAAATCCTTACCATTTGCATACATTTCTCTACCACTGTAGCTGCTTTCAAGAACAAATTACATTGATATGATTTAGTTACCTCTGCTTGCTGCTTTTTGTAGGATTGTCTGTTTATTTACCTGTCTGGACACTGCTGGAAAAATGCTGTTATCTGCTGCAGGAGAACTGGCCAGCAATCAGGTCTGTTTTCAAGCACACTGATTAATGGATGAGGAGTGTTTCTGAAAAACAGTGAAATCATATTTGGATCCGTAATGCAGAAAGTGAGCATGCAACTAGCCACAAATAAAATCAGCTGTAGAAACAGACAACTTAACCCCCTGCCATTACTAACGCCATTACTAGCTTTGCCAAGACTGTCATACGATAAAAAGACAATATTTACAGGATCTTTGGGAAACAAAATTAAACTTGATTGCTTATTCAGAAAGTCTGGGTCCACAGGTACAAGTCTCCCATCCCTGAAGCTAACCACAGTGACTGTTCCTCAGACCTACCATTTTAAATCTGCTCTCAATTTTTTTTTTTTTTTTTGGAATTTCATGCATGTGAGCTCACAGAACAGCAGATCTGGAACACTGCAAGTGAAGAAGCTGTTAGGTTTCATTTAAATTCTGTTAATTATATTATTGTGACTGATGTAGTTGAATGAACCTTTTAGAAAGGATTTATAGTGGTGTTTTTGTTTGTTAATGTTTTTTTAAAAACCTGTTAAGAGAAGAAAGCCCAAGAGCTGAGGCATATCGTCTATTACAGAAGACAAACACAAACATACATTTAGACATGCTCATATATAACAGCATTGCATCAAGTCACAAGGGTCATTACGAGCAGTACTAAGCAATCCCAGTTTCAGGTGATGCAACTGAGATCTGCAAGAGTCCCATATCTTCAAAAAAATTAAATACACATAAATATCAGACTAACAGTTCTTTTTTTCATTAAAGAGTGTAGCTGAATTACATAATGTGATGATGCCTTAAGGCTTCTCTTAAGTGAGCTAGAGAGGCAATACCCATCTGCTGTAAACAGGACACCTTAGAGATATGCTACACCCATAGATCTTTTTCCTGAAAAAAAAAGATCTAATAGACAAATATGTTTAAACTAAATGAAGTGCTGCCTATTATGCTACTTTAGCATTCTCAATGTTATTGTTATTAGAATTCTGGGGAACTAACTGGGTTGACGGTTAGTCAGACAGTAGTAAGCATCACCATTAGCTGAATGAAAAGTCTGATGAGTTTTGCAAGCTGGTTACAGAATATTTTTCGTACTTAATTCCTCTTGTTTTCTTCAAGATCTGGTCAGAATAAAGCTACCAACAAAGCAAACTGCAAACATTGCTCTTTCTACTTCAGTAGAAGACTGCAGACAAATATGACACACTGAACTCTGTAGCTGTGTAATTTAGGTAACAGCGCTGACCTGAAGGTTATTTAGATTCTGCAATAAACTTCTTTTAATAAAAATCTCAAAAATACTTGAAGTGAAAGTAACTTTTGGTGAACTCTTTCTCTCCAAAAGGTTCAAACTGCACTGGATCTTACAGTGCGAAAATGGGGGAAATCTTGTTCTGACTTACAAAACAGTTTGCCACTGAAGGATATTCACAAAGCAGAAGGTTTTGGTAATATGCTTTTAGCCATCAAAAAATAGCTTTTATTTATTGAGGGAGACATAATTGCAGTGCTCAAGACATCAGCACAGACACAGCTGGTCTAACTCAAGAGGATATTTATAGATAAAACTTGTTAGGAAGAAGGCTAAAACATACTCAGGTAATTTCTATTTAGGCATGAAGGCAACTGTGCCTTTAAACAAACAGCATGAAACCCTCAGGAATACAGTCAAATCAGATAAAGAAAACTGTTGCTAAGTCATCCCATATATATACACTTTAGAACCTGTACACTACTAAGACTCAAAAGTATAACCAAAGATCTTTTTTCACTATCTCCAAGAAAGTTTAAAGACAGCAAATAATGCTAATATATTGCTATAGTATGTAAACAAGAGCATGTGAACATTCTCAGGAAGAGGACTCAAACAGCAGAACTAATAATATTGATAACAAAGAAAAACCGCAGATAATGACTGAGCAAAAACATTCAGTATCTGTACGGATTTCTGAAACTGAGAGCTATTAAGAGGCTATTATGCCTAAAGACAGAAGGAAATTTAGCAATAGAACCTGATAGCTAGACTCTGTTCTTATGTCTGCCACCTCTTTAATGAAGTTTAAAATGGAGAGTACTTTAACATATTGTATTTAAATCTTTATAAAAATACTTTAATTAGTAGCTTTCAAGCTATTCAGGCAGGTAATAAGAAGAAAACAAGTTAAATTTGGAAGTGATCTCGTGCTAAGATAATGAGACTATACATACACGCAGGAGAAGGAAGTAAAAATAAAGTAGCTGGACAAGTTCTTCAGGAGCAGATGTCCAGATTTCTACCTGGATTAACTGAACAGTTTGTAAGCCAGTGCCATTTTAGCATTTAAAAAGAATCATATGGACCAAAAAGGGGAGAGAAATGTAAAAAAATAATGAATTCGGCTTCCTAACCATTCAGCAGCCTGAAAGCACATAATTTCATGTACTTAATGATTCTTGTTCTAACAAACAGAACATTAGATGGCATACTCTTTGGAATTGCCAAAAACACTCTTGAAAGCAGGATAAGCACCTTCACTTAATGGGTATGGAAGAAAAAACAGTGGTCACAGCAGATTTCAGTCTCAGAGCTGTAGTCTTTTGCTGCCTGTGACTGGGATAATTCCAAGAGTTACAGATGACAACTTATTTCAGCATTATATTCAATGTAGGGGAAATTTACATTAGCTCTCTGGGCAACCTGCTCCACTGCTCACAGTGAAATGTTTTTTCTTATATTCAGTTAGAACCTCCTCTATTTCAACGTACACTTTCTGCCCATCATTCTTCCACCAAACACCTCAGTAAAGAACCTGGCTTTGCACTTGTGGTAACCTTCTTCTCAGTGCTTGGATGGGTGCTGTTAGGTCTCCCCAAAGCAATATCTCAGACTAAACAGGCCCAGCTCCTTCACTGTCTCTGCACAGTGCATATGCTTCAGCCCTCTGACAATCCTAGTATCCCTCCACTGAACTCACTCCAGTTTATCACTTCTTTCTTGTACCAGGAGACCCAAAACTGGACACAATAAGGTGTCATTTAACAAGCACACTAAGTAAAATACACAATTATTTCCCTCAATTTACAGGCTAAGCTGTCCACACTTCAAGTACGTTTTCCGAAAACTGGAGAAGTTTAGAGGACAGCCATTAAGAACAATTAAAGGATTGGGAAAATACATATCTCAGTGTAAGCCCAAGCTATTAAGGATTAGATTAAAGGATAAGTGTCATAGAAGTCTAAGCATCCTCATAGAACACAGATTTCATACTGCCTGTCAAGCAGTATGAAAAAACTGTCAAGCTAGGAAACAAGAACCAGAAGCTTGGATTTGAAACTGGCAAATTCAGAGTAGAAAAAGAGAATGAAATTTCACTGAAGAAAATCAGGCATTAGAACAGTTTACCAAGCACAGAATGGAATTCTTTGCACTGGATTCTCCCTCTGTTGCTCAGTTTTTCCTCCAAACAGGTGTGTTCCTATTCAAGCAGATAAAGAATTTCAAGTAGGGACTTTCAGAAAGCTGGCTGATGTGCTGGAGTATTTGCATCATGTTCAGAAAACAGATGTTAATTAAGACCATAAACTGTCCATATATTACAGATCTGTCCCTCACTTCTAGTCCAGCACCTCCTACATTCACTTCTCTAAAATTTGTTTACTTACCTACACGGCCTTCATGATGTCCACCTTCCTTAATTTTGCAAATCTTTTGTTAAAGTGCAGAGTCTCTTACGATCTGTGTACAAAGGCTGGAAAAGCTAAAGCTAATGCCCCTTTGCAACTTTTTAAGACAACAGCATGCAAGACACAAATGTGTTGACTCTCTGGTACTGGAGACCAGCAGAATCACAGACAGAAGACAGGATCATTTTTAGGGCAGCAAAATAGGAATATTATTCACATATCATGCTGGGACTTTGAAAGAACATAGCCCTGTAAAGCCATACAGAGTTACAGCACTTGCTTATTTCAAGATCTTTGTTAAAAGAACTAATCACCTTTCTGAATTAGAAGAAAATATTAATCATCTAAATGCTGCTGTGATACTAAAGTCAGTAGAACCCTCATAAAGTAGGAGCATGTAACGCTACAAATCTAAAATTAAAATGGCCTAGTGTCCAGAATAAATAAGCCTTTTATGTACAGATTTTGTGTCTTCTGAGACTAATGTGACTGCACTGAGGTGGATGATAAAAAAAACCTAAGCTCTAGAGTGCCTAGTGATTAATAATGAAACATGAAAATGTGCAGCTCCCCAAAATTCCACTTGATAATGCTATTAGTGGTAGGAAAAGTGAAATGTGTATATGGAAATTTATTTTCAACCCTAAGYAAAGCATTGCTAGCAGAGCACTGTAAGATGTATATCTTTAAATGATATAAAAATGCTACTATACTGATCCCACTGGCAAGGACTTATGATAAAGTGAAATGAACAACTAGATTCAACTATCCACATGCAAACTCATGAGTGTCTAGGGAGAGAAAGATTAACCTTATGCTGGGCAACAATAAAGCAAAAGTTATTTTTAACCTTTAAGTCAACTCAAACTTCTTGCTTTATCTCTGAATGCAGGAGAATTACAATTTGATTTACATCATCAATTCAGTGACAGATTGCTTTTTCTGTCTGAGGAAACAGTGTCTGTAGTTACCATGCATTTTCATGTATACAGCTGTGATTCTGGTCCTTTCAGAAACACAGCACTTTACTCCATCAGATATGCATTTTTAAAGTATTTCTGCTTGCTTTGAATTTTGATTTCAGAGTGTTGGTTGTAAGCCGATAAGACATGGGAGGTGCAGCTTTCCAGCATTTAGACAATAAAAAACATGCATGGTGAATCACTAAGAATAATGTAAAATATAAGTTCATTAAAGCAAATGTTAATAACTTTCAGCAAAAATGTATAGCCAAAGTTGTGTTTTAGCCTGATAATGCTGAAAATCTATTTCACGTAATTAAGTATTCTCCATGAATGCATTTACTGTATTTCTTGTTACAATTATTCTCCCACCCGTGAGGCTTTAGTAGAGATATGACAAAATTCAGTTCAAGATGGCAACGGTGAAAAATAATTATTTTTTGCATCACAAATGCGTTTAGCAGTTAGAATCCTACATTTTATCTCTTCAGTCATAAAACACACATTCTCAGGCCAGGGGAACACCTGGCTGAAATCTGAAATGCATGTTATCTGCCTTATATTCCCCCAAATTGATCAAACACCAAAAATAATAAACCTACTGTAAAATATATCAAACACATATCAAAGTCTTCTTTTTTATCATCAAGCATGTTATCAGTACAAACTGATTACTGGCATAACAAAGTGCAAGACAGTTCTAACTAAAATGCAGCTCCCTGTACGAGAAGGATTTGGGATGGGGGAAACTTCTCCATTCATGAATGTTTTAACAGAAAGGTAAGTGCATGCTATAATCCACCTGGACTGATAACGCTGACAAGGCTTACCATAAACATCTCACTTCCCTGCTCTCCTGCTCGATGCAACTTGAGCTTAGGTTACTGGACAGGTATGTTAATATGCATATGAAATCAGCAGACCTTTACGTCAGATAAGAGAGATAACAAAGCCATAGGGAGCACCCAATTCTAGTGCATAGTGAGACCAACCTCCAGGCTACTTCTGTCTCTGCTACAACTGGTCCCAACCTCAGAACAACAGTGCAAAGCAATCTATATGCCAATTTAAAAACTGCATCACTCATTTTACACATCTTTAAAAAAGACCTGCATATTTGTTTTGATATTTCACCATCTTTGGAATATTAGTCCTTCCTCCCCGCCAACTCCGCCCCCCCCCCAAAAAAAAACAAAACACAACAGAGATAGCTAAAGAGCTTACTAAAAAGGATTAGGGAGACCAAAACTAAGTGACAAGCAAGGCACAGTTTTCTACCAGTTTAATTGGGTCAAATGAACATTTCCTGCTTTTTGTAAAAAATAAGGATAATCCCTTCTCTATTTTCCAGTGTTGATTAGAAAGTGGAGAATCATAGCATTAAAATTACAGAAACTTCCCCAAAGAAAATGAGATAAAAGAACTAGACAAATCCCCCAAATTACAAGACATTATTTTCTCCCATTTCTTTCCAAGAACAGTTCATGACATTACATAATCTCAATGAGAAACTATATTTAAAAATAATAATAATATTGTCTAGAATTAACATATGAAAGGCATTTTTAATTATTACCTTGTAATATTAAAAATGTCCTAAGAGAGATGACAATAGCAAACTACTTTAGAACACTTTCAATTCTCCATTGATGATTTCTGTATGGAATACTTATGCACTGAGTTGACACCTTATTATATGGATAATTACAATAGGATGGTACTATTTGTGAGTATTGTATATATTCTCATTTTTCTTTCCAAAACTAAGTTTTAATGACTGCTTTGCAACAACCCTAGGAGCAATACAATAATTAGCTAGAAATAAGCTATAGTACTTGATAGAAKTAAACTATAAAAAATTGTTATGTAACAAGTCATTGAATAAAGACACACCTTTTTTCACACTAGAAATTGAAAGATCAAGTCACAGGGCCTTGATCCATTAGATATTTGAAACATAGTCAAACAGCAAATTTGACTTCTCCCTTCAGTAAAGTTAATTAGAAGCAAAAGGAGAAAACAAAAGCAGGCTGAGTCTAGGACAAGTGTAAGACTGGTGCTTATTTTCAGTTCTCTATTAATTTAAACAGTTTTGAAATGTCAAAATTCACCTTCCTTGTACGCTACCAGTACTTTTTCTTCAAAAAAAGGTCTTTTTTTTGCCTACCTGGGGAGAGGCTGCTTCTACATTCCAGCCATAGTCTACTTTTTCACTGGAGACTGGATTAAGTTGCTTTAACGTAGGCTCTTCCACCAGAAGACTGAATAAACAGTTTGTTTACTACTAAAGGGAAAAAGTTTCCAAAAGAGTTCCATCTCACTATTCTTCAATACCTGCCTTCTCAATTAAAACTGTTCTGTAAAAGCCTAACCTTTGTAGAAAGAACTGATATAGCTAGAAAAACAAAAGTACACCAGATTTCAGTAATGCAAGCCCTGCATCAAGTTCCCCAAAGCTTGTTCCACTATTTCTTACTATTTTATTTTGTCTAAGTAAAGACATGACTCCTCTTTACCAAAACCTGCCTTTTATATCCTTAAACAAGTACAGCTACAACATTTCTACACTGATAGCTCTTACCTGCATAAAAAAAAAAAAAACTTGAAAAAGTTCATGACTTCTACCAGAGCTAGGATCTTCTCCAGAAGAAGATACAGTGGTGCCTATGAAAGTCAACACTGACTCATGGTTTCTGTAGAGCTTGCTGGAAACACCAAGAAGTCCCTTTATGAAGACTGCTATTGCACGACAAGGAGCTCTATGTTAGTAGCTCTGGATGCATTTTGAAATCATTTTTACACAGCAACCTCTTTTATAGTAAAAGCATTTAGAAACCTTACTTTGACAGCAGAAACAAAGCAGAAAAAACAGGTGAGAGGAAAGCAGTCTGCAGTCTACTCAAAATAAAAGTGTCATTAAAGGGACTATCACCATATCATCCAGCTACTACATATGAACGAGTCCTCAAATTTGTTTTTTCTCTCCCACTCACACAGCCCTCCTGTTGCTGTTATCCCCTTTTGAGCTTCTGGCGGCAATCTTATCTCTGTACTATAAAACTCCTTGAAACTTTCAACTAAAAATACACCATTATAAGTTATTCAGGAGTTCTCTTAAACAGAGGAAGCTCAGTTCTGCTGGGACTGTTACCTAAATCATGTTTTGTTTTAGCACATTATGAAAAGAAAGAAACTTAGATTTATTCCAGACCTAGTCCGGTGAGATCCTTAAATATCATAACTAAGGCCTTGAAGCAGTTCCAGAGCTGGATTAAAAATGCAGCAAAACACCTCAGAAAGTTAAGCTTTGGCAATCATACATTCTGGTAATTCTACTTGCTTCACAGCAGTCTTTGCCTTTAATGCTAAAACTGTCTCACTTGTTGTTGCTGGTCCAAAGGAATGAAAAGACTGCTTCAGAGAACATCAGTTCTCGGTATGTTAAGGATCGTTTTAACACTTGCCAAGCATACATAGTGGCGGCTGCGATAAATTACTGATTTGTTTTGTGAGGACTGGGACTAGTAAGACCTCCTCTTTGAGAGATTACTGGCTTATGCTGTTTAGTGTCCAGAGGGACTTGAACTTTGAAGAACACCTTTCCCCCACAATTAGGCATTTATAAAGGTAACAGGCGCTAAGTTCAAAAATGCAGCCTTCCCATCAGGTAGATTCTTTGTCTTCTATGCAGTCACCTTTTTCCTCCCATGAAGTTTGCAAGACTTAGTATCTCTTGAACCTTTACTACTCTACTATGAAATTTTGTCAAAATTGGTTAGCAGGGTCAAAACTACAAAAAAAAGGGGACTAAAGGCCAATATCAACACTGTGTTTTTGCTGGAAATCAGACAAGAAGTTATGAGGGTGTCTACACAAAACTGATGTGAAACTCACCTGATTGCATACAAATTCCAGACAGTCTCATCTCCATCTTTTCCCAGCTGAAGAGCTTGCATTTGTAGTAATTTCCAAATAGTTTTTACCAAACCATGCACATTCCTGTTGGCAAAAAGAAATACATTACTATTATGTACAGAGCTGGATTAGTTGATTCTTACATAAGAGGAGGAACCCAGTCACAAAACTGACACCCAGGAAGACTTAAGTTCTCCTTAAGGACCTCCTCACAGCTGGCTCCAAAATTTTGGCCAAGTCATGCATCCACATGTCTTTTGCTTTTCTTTTTGCAAAATGATGATACTATAGCAAAGATAAGAATTTAATTTATCTCTCTGATGGATTTAGTAGAAGAAAATCATTCCAAAAGTACATTTTCTGTCCCTAATTTGATTGAAATTGGTGTTTTAAAATATGGTAAAACCTGAAAATCAGCTCTTCTCTGAATGCACGTATAAGGGTAAACACCCATCATAGTACACAGAAATTTCAACTATGCAATTGTCTACCAAAAGAAAGCATCTAAATCCCCTACACTGAAAATTACCTCCTCAGAAAGGACTTTGATTATGAATGGACCTATGTAAATTTAGACTTTTAAGTGATAGCAAAAAATCTGAACAAATTTATGCAATTTCTATCTAAGAACACTGAGACTTTACATAGGCACTATTAAAAGAAACTAAGTTTTGACACGTACAGGCTGGACCAGCCTAAATACATCAGCACACTTCTCAGAGACAATACTTGAAATGTCACCAGCCTCCTCTGATGAGGTAATAATATTTAATCTAAAAGAAAAATCATATGGCTTGATATTTCCCATATACTTATGGCTTGATATTTATCATATACTTCACAGAAAATTCAAAAACGAAAAAGGCAAAGTATTATCTAATTATTGAATCATAATCCCACACTCATGTCATTCATAAAATAAAATGGGAACACACAAACATCACTTTTCACTTTCAGATATTTATTATACTCATCACCACCTCCAAACAGACTTTCCAGAATGAATGTCTGGTGTAAGCTGATAGGGTCCACCATGGAATGACCACAGATTCCACAGTGAATCTTCCTACCAGAAACTGTTCAGATTTGTGCTCCTGATAGTGGCAGAGAAGTATATTCCCTTTTGCTGTGTCTTTTTCATACTCTTGCAAACAGTGCTAGAAAACACTGACCCAGATCAATGCTGATAGAATACAGTTATAAGATGTGCCTGTAATCATTAAAATTACAGGTTGGCATGACACCTGAGTATCAAAACACCGAATGATGATTATACAAGAAAATATAAGGTTAGGCAGAGTCCTCTTGYCAAGCAGCTGAAAAAAGAGGAGCATAGTAGGTTTACTGACCCTAATATAGTAAATAAAAGACACATGAATGGGTATAGAGAGAAGGGGAAAAGTGTTTAACCTTTTAGATATTTTAAGACTAGAAAGAGCCAGTTAAGTGGTAAATCTGATAGCATATCCCTCAATTTCAACAGAGTAACTAGGAAGAGAGAGAAAACAAGCAATAAAACACACAACTAGAAAGCAGGCCTCATTGTTCTGGAATTCCAGTATTTCTGGACCTAATTCCCAGGTGAGATGCAAGGGGGAGAACAGAGGAACAGAACCTGCTTTAGGTTTTGTATTCAATTCCTGAACTAAAGTCACACATTGGCATGACATATTGCCAAGATTTGCTCTCACTGTAGGCATGAATGCTCAGGTGAGGAAAGCATTTTAAGAACACTTATACACGAATATAGTATGGCAATAATTCCTTAGATATTACAATAATTTCATTATTTCACTGGTTTTGAATAAACTAACTTGATTATTTATGCTTATCCACTACTGAATACAGACCACAGAATTTTTCCTTCTACTAAAACAGAAGGGGCCTATGATGATTTCTATCAGCAGAGGAAATCATACTGTCATCATACTGAGAAGAAGAATCTCCCTCAGGATGTTCCCTGAAGCTTAGACTTCAGGAGCCTCAGAAGAAACCAAACATGGACTATAAGAAACCAAATATGGATGATAAGCCAGAGACAAGAGTAGTTTTTCATTTGCATAATAAGCAGATAGTGTGAACCACAAAAAAGTCAACACAGATAAGCACTGGACATGCATACTGGCAATGCAACTTGTCTTCCCTAGCCCAGAATTTGATACATCTGACAAAATAAAAAACACCAGGCGTACTAAGCTCTTGCTAAATTCATCATAACAGAGAAGGGAGAGAAGTGAGAACACAAAACAAGTAGCGTTTACCAATAAAACATTCACCTAGCTCCATCCTGTACTGAATGGAGCTCAGTAGTTGCATATGCTTTTCTGTTGGCTGCCAATTTCATGTTTACTTTCTTTCAAAGACACTGTGCACCCAGCAGTGCAAAGCCCCAGAGCAAATCTGCATGAAAACTTGGCAGGGAATAGAATGAAGGAACAGCTGGCTAAGACAAAAAAATGGATCAGCATTGAAGTGAAGCAGTCGGAAACTGTTAGGTTAATCAACTCCTGGGGCTACAGACATATTAAACCTAGAGACCTTTGTGGTTAAGCTATAAAAACTCTGCTTTGCAATCCATAGTGGATGCGGTTTGAATTGTGGCAGCTTGAGAAGAAATGCCAAAAATATAAGTAAAAAAGGTTCCTGGGTGATTTGCCAGCACAGCCAGCACTTACCATAGCAGCCAACATGATGTTGGTCTCGCACATGGATCTGTTTCAAAAGGAAAAAGCTGAGAATGGTGTGGAAATGGGGACAGAGCCAAGCCCCTTAACTCTGCTATACCACAAGTTTGTTTTTAAGGTTAACTCAGTCTTGAATATCCCATTTTACACTTTCTTTTTCCTGAATTACAAAATTGTATTAACATTACATCCCCATGTAAATTGCTGATGCTGCAACAAATGCTTGACTGCACAGGAATTTCACTTTCTTCTTAGTCTGTGAGCCACAGCTAATGAAACTTTCTCTCCAATTATGCCATAGGACTCAGATTCTCATCATCTAAAGCACAGGTTTAACTTCTTGTTAACAATTCAAGTTCTTCCTTTGACCCCAGATTGAACTAGCTGAATTTTGTCCTTTGGACGACAGTAGTCTGCAGAAATTATTCATATTATAAATATATACATATAATTTACAAAAACTTTCCTACAGATCCAAATCCAAATACTGTAAACTCAGCATAGAGTCAGCATCACCATGACAAGATCCTAACTCTAACCCAACTTTGAACAAGTCAGTCACAAGGACAAACAGAATTTTTTGAACATGATCCGATTTCTTCAGAAGTGTTTCACAGGAGTTTTCTCAAACTTAGACTCACCTTTGGCTCAGATGAGAAACCTCAGCCTAAAACTAATTGTGTGAAGGTTAGGAGGACTGAAAAACATATCTTGAATGGCATGGTTCCTACAACCTCCATGCTGAAGCCACCAGCATAATACATAGCAGGTGTGGCATCAATTAGTAGCCTTGACTAAGCAAGGACACTACCATTATTTAGGCAGGAAATAGAAAGGCTTATTACTGAAATCCATACATCTGCCAAAAGTCTGAAGAGAGACAGAAACAGACCAAGGAAAACTTGAATGGAAACATCCTCCCAAAACATCATCTAGCTTCCCATTTGGAAGTTTTATTATGCATACAACAGTTTGCATTCTCTCAGCATGTTGCAAAGGTAGTTTAATTCAAAACACCAATGAGAGATGTTAGCATCATATTTGTAGCATTTTGTAAGAGGAAATATCTTCTGAGTTAGGTAAAGTGATTTATTCTTTAGCAAACCTGGGAACAAATCCAGCATCCCTAATCTCCAGCTAGTGCCTTATGATGACTCCAGGTGACCAACTGGTGATTTGGGCTGATTAGGAAGTTACTTCCCCTCTCCCATACCATGATGGAGGTCGCTGCCATTTTCTTTCCCCTTTCCCATGAAAGGGGCAGCAAAACTAGGCAGTGCATTGATTTCTGAGGTGCTACAGTTCAAAGTTCAGAGTATTAGCCTAACCTACCACCAGTTTCAGCTTCCATGATGGAATGGTCTATGAATTCTTATCTCAAGAGACAGACCCACACAGCCACTGCTATGATGGTAGCAACAGCCTTTGGCAGAAGGGCAAGGCACAATTAGCCCTTAATGCCAGGGCCTGTGGAAGATGCTCTCATCCACAGAGCCGCACCTCTTCCACTACATGTATAAGGCAAACAGCAAAAGGAATGACAGAATCCAGCAAACACACTACCTGGCCGAGGGAATTAAGTTGAGAGCTCCATGAAGAACATAGCTGAGATCAGCGTGTTTCTCTGCAACAAGTGTCACCAATCCTTCAGAGCAGGCTGTTCTCAGGGTCACATTCTCACTGCAGCACTTTTCCCAGAGCAAGTTCAGAGCCGGAGTCTGAAATCAAAATAAGAAGAAATAAGCAATGAGAAGGCTGACATGAATTTCTCTGTGTTCATCTCAAAAGCACTTTTAAGTAAAGCCCTACTCAACAACTTCTTCTGAAGTCTTATAAAGCACAAAAGAGGAAGCTGCGGAACTCATCTGTGACCAAAGAAAGGCCTTCCTGAGGACAGGTCCCAAGTCTGCTGTCCCCAGTTGCTTATCCCAGCAGTAGGGACAGGAGTCTCTGAGGAATAATAAGTCATAAGAATTTTGCAACGTGGCCTATTCAGGTAAGCTAGCAGTAACTTTAGTTTCCCTAAAAAATTAGGCTGTAATTTGAGATAGTTCAGGAACTGTTGTAAAACTGAACCACATCTACAACAGGGTGTAGCGCAAACAGCTATGGGTGGTATACAAAGAGCTATCCAAAGGCAAGCCATCTCTATTCATCAAATGAAGCCCTCAGTTCTCTCCACTTGCTGGTAAATGCAAAGATTTGGCAGTATCCTTCAAACCTACTACTTATTTTGATGCTAAACTTGCATTCACAGGATCGATGTTTGGTGACTTAGTATGTTTCAAGAGGAGAAACAAGCAAAATATTTTTAAACAACTGAACACTGAAACTGTACTGAAAAAAGGAGCATGGAATGTGTAAGTGGAACCATTTTATTTTATTAATATTTTAGAAGCTGTTACTGGTTTTCTGTTCAATAACTGTCTGGGTAGTAGGGGGAAGCAGAAGTGGGGGAGAGAGGAAGGAGGAGTCACCTTCTAGCTCAAGACAGAATGATATTTGTGAATGTGATCATGAACATTAAGGGAACTTCTATTAGAAAAACTATGCACCTTCAGCATGTCCTCATATCAAAATTTAGCTTTTTTCACACTTGGTTTTGGGTTTGTTAGTTTTTGGTTTTCAGACTGGGGGAAAAAAAATCCATAAAACTCCTTTTTCTGCTCATTTCTGTACAACTCAGCTTTGGGAGAGGAAAAAAGAGAAGGAAATCCTAACTAACCCCTCTTCTGCATTACTTTGACACTTGGAAATGTCAGCTTTTCATATGCCTCTCTGTTAACACGAGAGACCTCCACTTAACCAAGCTTGACCAAACCAAAGGGAGAAGTACACACTTGCATCAAGCTGACTCCAAAGAAAGTATGAGCTCTACTAACATGAAAGAACAAACACCAATGCTGATATGTGAAATCCAACATGTTTTGAAATTTTGATAGAAACATAAAAGAATTTTCTGCTCAAATTTTTCTACTCAAATGGCTCACCATGAGACAGAATCTTCACTCATGGTAATGCAAATACACTTAAATAAAACTCTCTTCAACTGAGCATAGCTAGATGTTAGTATTCGCCAGTCTGATACTATTTAGCATGAAGTAAAACTACTCTTCTGATCTCAGAGATTTACAGTGTCCACCTGTATGCCCAGAAACATATTGTTGAGTACCTTACCTAACTTTCAGGATTTATTAAAATTGCACACTGAAGAATCCACAGAAAAAGGTAAGCATCTATGGACGGGAGAGAAGAGATAGAAATGAAAGAATGGCACAGACCTGGTCGGAGGCCTGTCTTATCTTGCCTGAAGAAACATTTTCTTTCAGTACTGCAGCGATCAGATGAGCCACTGCCTACAAAAGAAAAAGAAATAAAACCACATACAGATCAAATATTATTTTTCATGCCTCCATTAGGAAGACTTTATATCATTGCTGTATTGACAGGATGGCCAAGGAAAATACGGATGCAAGAACTAGAAACAATAGCAAACTTATTGTTTGAAGTGTATTTTAGGGCCAAAAACCTCCATAATGTTGCCATATCACCTTTTACTGTTAGCCTGCTGCACAAGAGAAGCAAGCCTTCACAGGGCTCCACGTAAATATAAGGGCCTCTGTGTACAGAACCTCTTTTAAGATTAGAACCAGATACATTAAATTATCTGCAATTCCTGAGTATTAGCTTTAACAGACATTTAAAGCTCCATTACTGTACAGATCTCAGTGTACTTACATGCACTGGCAAATACTGCATCATTTACTACACAAGGCAGAGGAAGCAAGAGAGGTAGTAAAACAGAGCACAGCTAAGCAACTTACCCAAAGTTAAGCAACTTGCCCAAAGTCTTGCAGCACTTCAGCAGAACACTAACCATAAATACACTCTAGTGCTTAGGCACTTTACATATCTGACAGTATATCTATTGCCAGAAATGCTTTATTTACTTTAAGCAGGTGTTTGATTTAAACTGTATTCCTCATAAGCTATACCGTGGCAAAAAGATCACGAAACAAGATTCATACCTGAATTTCCAAGGTCCTCCAAAAAAATGCTGTTCCTTAAACAGGGCTTAAAGAATTTACATTTACATTTGGGATGTAAGATTAAACTTTTCATTCTATTTTAATAGAAGGAATGTCCGATTTCCTTAGTCTGCTTTTAAAAATATAAATGTGGACTGAAATACCGAAGCAGCCTCAAAAGCCTCAGGGTGTTTGAATCTAGGCTTTGGTTTTCTGACTCATCGCTAATGCCTTAGGGCAGGCAAAGCGAAACTGGGAAGCCAACAAGACAAAAAAAATCCAAACCAGCATTTCTGTTTTGTTAGTGTGTAGAGAGACAGGAAGACAGATTATTTTAAATGTTTCCAGGTTCCTTCTCCTTCAGCATTTATTTACACTGCTTTAGATATTAGCTGCTAGCTGGACACAATAAGCAGTAGCACTTTCAGATAACAATTTACATTTCCAGAAAAGATGACACTAGGAACATTCCTAGACTACAAGGACTATGCTTTTCAAAAGTTTGGATACATAATCTGAAAGTGAAAAGTGATGTTTGTGTGTTCCCATTTTATTTTATGAATGACCTGATCTTGACTAAAACAAACAAGCAAACAAAAACTAGTCAGTTTATTCTCTGGGCATCTTGCTGTTGTGAAAACTGAATAAGAAAAAATGGGACAAAGTCAAATATTTCTGTTTCTCTGCAGCTACCCCATTGCAAGAATAGCCACATGCTTCCAACGCAGATTAGATTTATTTTAGTGCACTTAGAAGCAAATCATCTATGATTTTTCTTTTTCTTTTTTCCTGCTCATAAGAGATTTCAAATATAAACTGACATCTGCATCTTTAAAACCATTTTCATTACACTCAAAAAAAGCTTATCAATAGAGAGAAGCTTTTGCAATAACCTATACAGGAAAGTCAGACTGTAGATTAGCCCACTGCATTCCAAGAACCTGATTAATCAGCAAAACCTTTCAACCTACAAAACTATTCTCAACACCCTGAATTCATTGACCCCTGCCTTTGCAAGTTACTTGTCCCACAGAGCAGATGTCTTGGTTGGTCCCAAAAAGAGAAGAGGTTCCTTAGGAAGTCAAATCCTGACCTGATGATAGTTTGAAGATTATGGCATGCTTTTGAGGAGCCACAGAAAACAGGTGGAAGCTAGTGAAATAATCAAAATAACACAAAATCCAGTACTAGTAACCCTTAACGATAAGCAGCTGTAGTGGTAGACCAAAAAAGATTTTAGCAGTACATGCACCCCTTGCAACACTGGACATTTTTCTGCACTGAAAACTGAACTGGTTCAAAGATGCCAAGTGTTACTCATAAAAGTTAGATGATGTGAACTCATCAGTAGTACAAGACATTTTGCTAGAGTTTAGGTGAACTCTAGCTTTCAGGGACATGCCATCCTCTCCTAAATGCCAAGCTGAACAGAAGGGGACCTCTGCATCTCTCTTTAAAACTGGATTATTGTATATCAGTGCAGCCTCAGTTGAAGTGAAAATGCAACAGAGGCATCAGGTTGCACAGACTGTATTCGCATCAACTTCCTCCATCAAACAAGTGGCTACAAGTACTACCTTGAATTCAAAATACATTTCATGGCATACAGTTTTTGAGGCAAGCAAGGAGAAAGACTAAAACAAAAAGGAAGAGAAAGTGGGGGAAGTTAGCTATGATCTTACAGCTCAACAGATACATTTCTGATGCTGAAAAAAAGAGAAATGTCTAAAGCAGGAAAGCTCTGTTTTTAAACAGAGCCTATTACTCTCTTCCTCACTGTCCAGTAAAAGTATTAAGATAAAAACTTTATTTACATGAGAAGGCTTCAGACAGATATGATGGGCAGCCAGTGTATGGATCTGAAAATAAAGGAGTTTAGTCTGCTGATCACAGTGGAGCTCTACATGGTTATTCATCAAGGACTGACAAGAATGCATTAATTCATCATTAGCTCTCACCACACAGGAGAAAATCAGACCCATTCTAAAGACAGTTGTGTAAAGTATTGCCAAGGACTTCAGCCCAACACATGACATCTGGTAACCCCTGGCTTCTCTTAAGATCATAGGGTCATTAAGACCCTATGAAGCATTTGATACCACTTAAACCTTTCAGTCCTGGAAAGTTTCTGATTTCTCTGTAAAGTAGAGTCTTTCCAGGGATGAGCAGTTATATTCAATGTCTGCATTATACAGTTGGTACAATCAGCTTTTCTTTGCATCTTGAGAATACTTGACTTTTATAGGTTCCTGGCTTGGGAGCAAAAAGCATATGGCTTCCTTACCCAGCCAGGCAGTAGGCCTTGTAACAAAGGTTTCACAGACAATTAACATTAAAAAGAAAAAAAGAATCAATTACCTGCGACTGAATAAGCGTATTAGGAAATTCAAACCGTTTCTTGATATCGTCTGACATTTTTGGTTCTGTCATATGACACTAACTCATACTCTGCAAGAGACATTAAAAAAAGGCTTAGGACTAGGCAAGAAAGTATGCTATTTACAGAAAAAAAATACTCAAGATTCATTTTGCACTTAACAGCAGACATAAGCATTAAAGCAGTGATTTTCAAACTCTGGTCCATCAACCTCTAGGAGCTCACAACTACTTCTAAAGAGCTGGTGACTTCTAAGAAAAGCAAGTTTATATATGCCAGACAGCAACTCACATATTTGCATTTCTAGAGGCATACATAATTTCTTTGAAAACTTTAGAGGTCTACAAATCAAGGAATTGAAAGTTACTGCATTAAATAATGAGGACAGAGAATAAGCACATTCATTCTGCAGGTAGCTAAAAAGACACCTCAAAAAGTTAAATAGCTTTCTTGAAGTCATACAAATAACTAAAGTGAGTGGCAGAGATGCAAACTCAAGATTCTTCCATAATCCATTAGTTCATGCTGTAGTTAAAATGGAAACAAAACACTGACGCATTTTTCCCCCTCTGAAGTCCACCACAGCATCTTACTTTACAGGCTTAAACCCAAGAAATGATGAACATCTATTGCTCTTGTGTGAAGAGCAGGTCATCACCAATTCTTAAATCTGGAGCAAATACATTACTGCTTGTGAATAGTTCCATGCAGCACAGCCATATGATGCATGAGGACTGTTCAGAGCTCCTGAAACATGATTTAAAACGTAAAACTCTCCACAAATATTACAAGTATTTCATGCAAAAACAGAAGTAAAACAAATAAGCTTGTGTGATACTGTAAGTGGTAACTGTATTTAGGGGCTGGAACACTTGACAGAAAAACAAATTTTTCAAACTTTCCAAGTTTCTCAGGAAGTTGGTGTATGCAGGCACTCACATGCACACAGGAACCTAAACTGAAGGGAGATCAGAAACCAGCTTGCCTTGTTATACACTGCTGAAACTGGTGGCAAACAGCAAGTACTCAGACATTTCAGTTCAATGTAAACACACCTTCAGGCACATCATATGGCTTCTTTAAAATAAAAAAAAAAAAAAAAAAAATCCAGCACTCACTGAAATGCTAAATCTTTGCAGTAACCACTCAGGCAAAATATATACACACAGTACTCCAACTTCAAGATATGCTATTGATGCGGTGAATTAAGAATTTTGCCATTAATTTTGAAAAAGACAAGATCAAACCTGGAAACATGCAAATGCACTACATGCCAGAACAAATTCCATTCACAGCAGGAAATTTCAAAGATAATAGTTACCACCTCAGTGAATATAAAATCCTTGGCAGTTATACTGGCAGAATACTCCCTACTACTTGTGAATTACATTTCTGACAATTTTAAGAATAAACCAGTTAACTCCATTCAGGATGATGCATGTATGGGTTTGCATTGGCTTAAAGTATATTTCATTGCATTTTGAGACAGTAGGTATTCATATAATAAACTAACACACATTAAACTAGAGTTAACAGCTTGCTATTTTTGAAAGGAAAAAAATATCAACACAGCAAACAATTATGGGCACATCTAAATTTGTTGAGCATGTCCAGTGGGTCTGAACACATTCAACTTATTTGTATATACAAACTGAGCCACACACAACCCTGGACCTCCTCCAGATTTACATAACAATCTGCAACATAATGGAAGGTTCCCACCCGGACATTTTTTTTTTTTATTACACACTAGAATTATACATTACCAGCTGGCAAGTAATTTTTTTTATTCATGTGAAAAGAAGAAACAGTAGGAGATCATTAGAAGCACACTACCTTCATAAGCTGCAAAAATGAATTATTCCAGGCAGACTAGGAATCTATTCTTTCCTATTAGAAACAGCTCCCCAATTTAAATTGGTCTATACCAAACCTCTGCAAGATATTTAGAATGCAATACATGAATCAGCAGAAGTTAATGAATTTAAAGACCATCTAAACTGTCCTCCAGTCTTCAGCATCCATCCTCAGTGATGGCACTTGCTTGTGTGCAGAGAACACCTTGCACTTTTATGGGATTACTTGATAATTCAGGCTGCAAGTGACTTCAGGAGATCTCTAGTCCAACCTCACACTCAAAGCAGGCTCAGCCATGGCGGCAGAGCAGGCTGGTCTGGGCTTTACCCAGTCAGGGCTTGACAACCACTGAGAACAGAACCAGCACAACCTCTCTGGCCCGACTCCACTGCTGGACTGTCCTTGGGGGGAAAAGTTTCTTGCCATCCCCACTGGAGCCCCAGCGCTGCCTGCATGCTGGCTGTCCTGGTCCTGCTCCACACAGGCTCTGCCAAGCCTGGCTACATCCCCCTGACACCCTCCCCGTTGGTGCCGGAGTTGCTGTGTGGCGCCCCGAGGCCATCCCTGCTCCCAGAGAGCCAGCCTCAGCCTCTCTGGCCTGAGCATGTATTGTCACGGCTGTGGGCAAGACCATGCGTTCATCCTTGTTGAATTTTGTGAGATTGCTGTCAGCCTGTTCCCCCAGCCTGCCAAGGTCCATCTTAATGGCAGTCAAGCCGTTGAGTATATTGAGTGGTACACCCAAATTTGTGTCCAGCACCTGAAATTTTATTAGAATGCACTGTCTGCTCCTCCAGATCACTGATAAAGATATTAAACAGGACAGATCCCAGGACAGACCCCTACAGTACCCTACTTGAGACCAGCCTCCAGGCAGAGTAGAACTCATTAACCACAATGTTCAAAGTTCAATCATCTAACCAGTCTGGGTTTGCTTTTTTTTTAATCCATCTGGTTGCCACCCATTCAGGCTGTAACATCTTAACTTTGATACAAGAACACCATGGGAGACAGCGCTGAAAGTCTTGCTGAAGTTGAGGTAAATGACATTCACTGCTCTCCCCTTGACCACAAATCAAATCATTTTATTCTTTACTAAAGGCAATCAGGTTGGTCAGGCATGATTTGTCCTTGGTAAACCCATGCTGATTGCTTCCAGTCACCTTCTCTTTCATGTGTATAGAAATGGCCTCTAAGAGGATTTGCTCCATAACCTTCCCAGGGACTAAGGTTAGGCTCACTAGCCAGTAGCTTGCTGGATCCTCCTCCAATCACCTTCTCCTTCATGCACCCAGAAACACGCTCAAAGAGGACTTGCTTCATGGTTTTCCCAGGGACTGAAGTGAGTCCAATATGCTTGCTGTTCCCCAGGTTTACCTTCTTGCCTTTTTTGAAGATGAGTCAACATTTGCATTTCTCCAGTCATTGCAGACCTTCCTCAAACTCCTAAACCTTTCAAAGGTGATAGAGAGCAACCTTGCAAGGGCATCGGCCAGCTCTCTTTGCACCTTGAAAACATCTATGCTTTCCATGTTCAACCTATTACTATTAACGTAGCAGCAGAAGCTCTTTTTGCTGTCATCAACATCCCTTGCAAGTTTCAACTCCAACTGAGCTTTGCTTTTCTAACACCATCCTTGTATACCCAGGCAATGTTTCTAAATTTTTCCTTTGTAGCCTGTTCCTGCTTCTGCCTTCTGTCTGCTGCCCTTTTGCACTGGAGCTCCCTGTTTAACCAAGCTAGTCTCCCATTATATCTAGCTGGTCTCCTGAGTTCTTGTAAGTGAAAGATGTTTTGCTTATAGTCCTGCCTACTTTCCTGAGCTCCTCTGACCTTCAGAGCTGCCTCCTATAGGATCCTGCCACAAGTTTCCTGAGTAAGCCAAAATCTGTTCTCCTGAAGCTCAGGATCTGTACTCTGCTACTCTCTTTCCTCACTCTCCTCTTTCTGCACTCTACCCATTTTCAGCTAAAGGCACCAGATGGAAATAACATCACAGAATGGAATGAGAGAGAAAGCTGCATCCTCATCTAGACAGATGCTTGTGCTGTATCTGATCTGAACTTTATAATTGGGAACCTGACCAATCAGAAATAAAGAGGCCACCCTGTGCATCACTGCAAAACTTAGATGGCAATGGAATTGTAAAACGTTGTAAAAATGCAGGAATCCACTGCCTCCAACTCTAACAGTATTTTTTCAAGAGCGGGTTAGAAACACAATAGTATTGGAAACCTGACAAGCTAGAAATCTCATGCTTTCTACAAGGAGAACTTCAAGTACCACAATGATGTTACCAAAGCACTTCTGTCCACGCTAAAAGGCTCTGCCAAGGATTTACCTACATGCTTAATACTAAGCAAGGAAGGTTTTCTTTCTTTAAAAACTACATAGAAGAATTAGAAACTATAAGATATATGGAAGAAATACACCTGGCTCTGTAACACTTAATGGCCAAGTACTATGAGCAGAAAAAAAACCCCAAACAGACTAAAACTTATTTTAAATAAATTGTTTTATTATGACATTTCCCAAGGGGGTTTTGCACAGAGGGCAGAAAGTTTTTTATCTCAGTTACATAATAGAATAGCTCTCTTAGTCACTAAGCTGTTATTTGAGTGCTATAATTTTGTATTAGTACAATACATACATTAGGTGTTATTTTATATTCCTGCTAACCTATAGGAATAATGTCATACTTATTCATCTGAGCAAAAATACGACCTCCTTCTCACAGTGGATTATTCACACTTACATCCTCTCTGCTGACTCTGAGACCCCCCAAGGAAACAGATCATGTAAGACACCTCCAGTGCTGTCAGAGTTCCACTAACATTTCACCCTTCTGAGAAAAAGAGGGGAAAAGTTCACAGATAATATTTAGTGCATTTAGAATCACCAAAAGAAAAACCTTAAAGAAGTGGTTCCCAATCAAAGGGCTGTGGTTACTACCCTTTGATAAAATACATTTTACTTTGAAAGAACACATTTAATATTCACGTTAGCATTTGGAGGCCCACCAAACTTACCAGTCCAACACCACAAACAAAAAATGGTTAGGACCTGCTAAACTAAACACACCTCCCCATGATGCCATTTATTCATCTATATCCCACTTTTCAGTGCATCATTTCTGGTCCTCCCCTTGCCAGATAACTTCCATAGAAACATCATACAACCATTTGTGTACTCTGAGAATGATGCTATAATCAGACAGCAAGACGGTAAGAGCAGCATGTCTAGGAGAAGCACAGCTGCTCTAGGTCGGAACTGAGCACCTAAAGATAGGCAAAATCATGCAGCAGAAGATTCCAATCATAAGATATAAATCAGAACCTCAGCAGTATCTACACCTGGAGTTTGTAAAACATCTGCTTTTTCATCCCTGCATATCAGTTGCTAACAATACCACCACTACAAGGTGGGGTTAAGAAGAATATTTTTCAAGCAAAACAGCATGACCGTGCACTAACTTTGGAGTCAGCTATGCCAAACCACTGGCTTGTTTCCTTAACATGCAAAAAGAAAAGGAAGACATGTCTGTGTGGAAAATTCTTATTAGTAAGGTTCAGCTTAAGCTCACTTGTTCTTAACTTAATTTCTTGCATTCTCAGCATTGAATTCATAAAAGCTATCAAGGTTAGGTCAAAACTTTAAAACTGTAAAAAGAAAGAAAGAAAGCAAAAAGGGATTTTTCTTTTTCAGTTCAGATAGCTACTTTATTCAGGGACCTCTTCCTATTAATCAAAAAAACAAAAATACACTGAAGTCTGATCTGTTTCCTCAGTTTTAGAAACTCTGATTACCGCCTACTGTTGTCAGCATGCCAAGGCACTACTATAAATAGATATTAGCATCAGTATTTCTTGCAACCCCCTTCTCTCCTTCCCATGAATGGCACAATTGCCACACAATAATCCCAAGAATTGGAAAAGCAACAGCAGAAAAGTTTCCTATTTTTAGCCGTATTTTACCACAAAAACCTGGAGGGCCACAGCATGTCAGCTTACCACGGTCTCTATGGCCTATCAGCACCTGCTCTGAAAACTACTTAAAAACTTTACCCCAGCTTGTGACATTTGGGACAGCATTTGGTCCCAAAAAGAAAAAAAAAAAAATCACATACACCTAACAACTTGTTTTAAAGTTCATAATTCTCAAAACACTGTATAACTTATTTCCATGTTACACCTGTCAGAGACCATTAGTGTTATACAAAATACTGTTCTTGCAAAGTAAGCAGTATCACCCTAAAACAAATCCATCCCTATCCAGAACTGATTCCACATGAGAAGTTTTATCTCAATTCTCCCCCCTGCCCCTGAAAAAAAGATATAAAACTTACATAGGAATATTATGAAAAGGAATAATTATCTTGCAGATTCTTACAGCAGTCTCTTCTAATATGCTGCAAAGGACAGTGACAAAATAGCTTGGTCTCAGTCAGGATGCTCTGGCCCCTAAAGGTCCCCAAAACCTTTCTTATATAGGTCAGCAGCCTCTCTTTTTAGGCTGTAACTAACTACATTTTGCTTGTCCTGACAAGTTTTTGTTTGTTCGTCCTGAGCTGTATTTTACCTATCCTCAGTGCTGAAGAGGCACTTTACATCATCAACTCGGCAGACAGACAGACTTCTGCCCCACCCAAGACTAAAAGAAAAAAGACAAGCTACAGGAAAGGGGCCCTTGTTTGTTTCCCTGGCACAGTTAAATTGAACTGTAAGTGACATAATGTTATTTAAGTACAAGCAATGCTAATGCAGCTGTACCAGACAGTGGTTATCTTGGTATTAGAGCTTACGACCTGGGCTAAATCAGTTTACTAAAAGCAATTACTGTAACATACAAGTTAAGGAAGACTATATAACAAAGCACAGAAAATTTTCATTGGGAGCATTTAGATCACACTTCCCATATTTATTGCTTTTTGCTCATTATTAAGGACCCTTGACTCAACTTGGTGTCCCTACCAAACTGGAGTAGTGAGAATACATAGACTTATACACACAAACGCTCCCGCCACTCTGTTGAATGCGCAAAGCCAACACTAAAGGAGATCTGGAGAAAGTTTTGTTTTACTAGTGCTGCCTGTTACAGGAATATATACATTGATATTTGTTAGAAGGGTAAGTCCGCTTACTGTAGGGAAAGACAAAGTTGAGAGCTACTGGTGACTGATCTATACCTTAATATTGGTAAAACAAAATCATCTGTAAATGCTAAGAGAAAACAAGAGTTTGTTTTCTTAAAAAGAAGAAATTCCAATAGCCATTACTAAAAGCCCAGTAGTCATTACAGCGCGGGACCTAAACTGCCTGGTTTTGCGCAGCGCCGGGCCATACCCCCAGCTGCGCCCACGCAGGCCTGTGACACAGCGAGCCGCGGAAATGCAAAGGGACAGGCGCGCCAGCCAGCCCCAGCAGCAACCGGCATCCAAACCGCTCCCCAGAACACCCGTCAACGGCCCAAAGGTCGCGCAGGGGCGCACGCGGCGCTTCAGGCCTCATCAAAACGACGGGGGTGGGGGGGAGGGGGATAAAAAGCTGAGTAACCGTTACCGCGGCCCCCGCGCCGCCGCGGCCCGGCGGCCCCTGCAAAGCCCGCCCCGGCACCGGGCGACACTCGCAACCGGTCGGGCACGGTCACACCCCCGGGCGGCCGGGCCCCGGCAGAGGCCGCGGCGGCGAAGCCCCCTCCCCCCCCGCCCTCACTTCACCTCACCTCACCTCACCGAGCGCGCAGGCCTCCCCCGACGGCGGCGGCGGCGCGTCCCGCCGCTCGGCAGCGTCAGTTCCTTCCCGCGGCTGGAAGGCGGCGGTGAGTCAGCGCGAGATTGGGGCCCCCCCCACTCCGCTCCGCGGTCAGGGCGGCTGCGCGGCTGCTGGCGCATGCGCGCGGGCGGCTGCGCGTGTAGGCGACGTGGCCGTGCCGGCGCCTCCGGGCGGGGGAGGCGCCATGTCTACCTGCGTGGGCAGGCGGCGGCTGAGGCCTTCTCTGGCCGACCTTTACACTTCAGGCCCCGTCCTGGCCGCGCCCCGGCTGAACGCCCTCCTGCCATGGCGGCCCGCCACCCAGCTGGGACTTGGCGTCGCAGCATGTCCGGGGCTGCCTGCGCGGGCACTCGCTGCTCCCCAGCTGCCTGCCATGCTGGGCCCTCCTGGGGGGAGGGAGCCCCTTCCCCACCGCCTTCGGTGCCACTGCCTCACCTGCAGGCAGCTCGGGGCCCCTCCACCTGGTCTGGCCTCTTGGCATTCCTCACCACGGGCATAGAGTGCCTGCCCGTGCTTATGGTCACCCAAATCCAGCTTCCAAAAGGGTACCGCCGTATCAAGATGGCTCCAGACCATCAAGGCGTCTTCCTAGTGACTCAGCCCTTGGTGACGGCCTGAGCACATGTGAAGGCGATGTGGCTTTGCTCTGTTAGGTTTGTTCTGTCCCCACTGGGACTGCCCATTACAGGAAGGTGGGATGAGTCTCATCCACAGAGTTTCAAACATCTGTGTTTCAGATGTTGGTATAGTTTGGTACTTCGTATCCAGGCTCTTGCCCAGGATGTGGGGACATGAATTAGTCTTATAGTACTAAGCCAGATTCAGACTTTTCTTCAAATCCAAACTTAAATTCAGACTTAAATCCCAAGATATATATAGAAGCAGTATAACTTGTGTTGAAAAGGATAAGAGAATTCATAATATTTTCCCTAAATATGGAAATGCAAATCTTTATAGCATTCAAAATTATTGCACAATGACTTTATTAAATCTTCTCAATATTTTGAGAGGCACAATGCTCAGCATGCTCCAGGGACAGGCTAATCCATTTGAAATCGGGAAGAGACATGAAGAATAAATCAGAATCACACACGGAATGGTTGAGGTTGGAAGGGACCTCTGGAGATCATCTAGTCCAACCCCCCTGCCCAAGCAGGGTCACCTAAAGCACATTGCACAGCATTGCATCCAGGTGGGTTTTGAATATCTTCAGAGAAGGAGACTCCACAACCTCTCTGGGCACCCTGTTCCAGTGCTCTGTCACCCTCACAGTGAAGAAGTCTTTTCTCATGTTCAGATGGAACTGCCTATGTTTCATTTTGTGCCCGTTGCCTTGCGTCCTGTCTCTGGGCACCACTGAAAAGAGTCTGGCTCCATCCTCTTGACACCCTCCCTTCAGATATTTGTACACACTGATAAGATCCCCTCTCAGCCTTCTCTTCTCTAGGCTAAACAGGCCCAGCTCTCTCAGCCTGTCCTCATAAGAGAGATGTTCCAGTCCCCTAATCATCTTTGTAGCCCTTCGCTGCACTTGCTCCAGCAGTGCCACATCCCTCTTGTGCTTGGGAGCCCAGAACTGGACGCAGTACTCCAGATGTGGCCTCACCAGGGCTGAGTAGAGGGGGAGGATCACCTCCCTTGACCTGCTGGCAACACTCTTCCTGATACACCCCAGGATACCATTGGCCTTCTTGGCCACAAGGACACATTGCTGCTTCATGCTTAACTTGGTGTCCACCAGCACTCCCAGGTCCTTCTCCACAGAGCTGCTTTCCAGCAGGTCAGCCCCCAACCTGTCTTGGTGCATGGAGTTATTCCTCCCTAGGTGCAGGACCCTGCACTTGCCTTTGTTGAACTTCATGAGGTTCCTCTCYGCCCACCTCTCCAGCCTGTCCAGGTCTCTCTGAAYGGCAGCACAGCCCTCTGGBGTATCVGCCACTCCTCCCAGTTTGGTATCGTCAGCAAACTTGCTGAGGGTGCACTCTGTCCCTTCATCCAGGTCACTGATGAAGAAGTTGAACAAGACTGGACCCAGTACTGACCCCTGGGGACACCGCTAGCTACAGGCCTCCAACTAGACTCTTCGCTGCTGATCACAGCCCTCTGAGCTCTGCCATTCAGCCAGTTCTCAATCCACCTCCCTGTCCACTTATCCAACCCACACTTCCTGAGCTTGTCTATGAGGATGTTATGGGAGACAGTGTCGAAAACCTTGCTGAAGTCAAGGGAGACAACATCCACTGCTCTCCCCTCATCTACCCGGCCAGTCATTCCATCATAGAAGGCTATCAGCTTGGTTAAGCATGATTTCCCCTTGATGAAGCCATGCTGAATGATTTCATGTTTGCTGCATGTTGTGCAGTTCTGTCATTTCTAGATGCTTCTGGCCATGATCAGAGACAGGAGAATGGGTTAGCTCAAGCTCAGCCTGGATGCATTTTGGCATCTTCTGTGTTGCCAACATGTTGAAAGACTCTGCAGAGCTCATATTTAGGAACAGAGACTATGAGAAGAGGTTGTGTTCTCAATTAGAATTCTTATTTTAACACAAACCAACACTTTTATTCCTGAACATTGATGCAATAGGCAACCTTTACAAGATGTTAATAACATCAAAATGACTCTCACTAAAACTAACTTAAGAAAAGGCAAAAGTCATGAATACTTTGAGAGAAATTTGTTTGGGAAGGGCTATGTTACTTGGTATTATGACTCAAGGATGAATTTGAGCAGAAGGTAGTGAAATGATGACAAATTTGAAACAAAAGTAAATGTAAGTAAATCCATCTAAGTCTTCCTACAGTTTGTCAGTTTTTAAAGACCAGGAAATTGCTGAGTGTCTTAATATGTTGGGACCACGTTCACCAACAAAAGCCAAATGTGGTATATGGGATCCAAAAGGACCTGCTTCTGCTTCCATTGAGTTGGTGGCTAAGCCTACACTGACACTTCAGGAGTGAGAAAAAGCCCAAATGTGGTCCAGAGAACAAAATTATCCTCTTGAACTGCCTGCATGTCTATATGAAAAGTGAAGAGCAGCCAGCTCACTTAGATCATGTAGACTTTCCTTCTTGTTTTCTCAACAGGACTTCACAAGCAGCGCCTTAATTTGGGGGGGGCAATCTGCACATACATGCATATCCATGGGGTGGCTTTGCACTCAGCACAGTGTTTGTAGGATGACCCCCAGTCAGCTTTCTGCTACATCTGCAGTACGCCAAGATCAGCTAAAGAACTTGAAAGCCCTTTCATACTGGGGTAGTTAAGCCTAGCTGTAGGTGACCTCAGGCAATGGCATAAATCAAAAAGCGGTATTCAGCCTCCTCACCCATTCCATCCTTTCTTCCTCTTCTGTCCATGCAGACAACCCGTGCTTGGTATTAGGATCAGGTATATCACATCCATTCTATTGATTCATTAGCTCTCGTGCCATTCCATTCATGCCTGGCATTAGGGTATCATGAATATCGTATCCTTTCCCTGGATTCACTAATTCAATAACTAAGTGAATGCCAAATTCACAGCATTAATTGTTTCAAAATGTTGAGTTTCACACAGGTCTTCTAAGGACACTGGTAAGAACAGGGCATTAGGTATAGGGGTACATAACCCAAACAGTCTCACAAAGGCTTTTCACAGCTTTAGAGATGCCATTCTGGTTTGATACAAAAGGGCTCATCCATATAGGACACTGTTTACTGTCCTAAGGTCTCAGATTGTGTTTTAATACCTGAGAAGCAGAAAAAATACCACAGAATCTCTTAATGGACATGCTTAAATACAAGGATCTTGCTTTTGATTGTCTTCCAGGTTTTATGTCTTCCAGAGTTTGGCTTTGAAACTGAGCTGTATTTTCTGTAGTTCCTTAAAGAGGTATCCTCAGTTTCCAAGGTCTTCTGTTAAAGTAGAAGAAATACTTGGGAATCATTAAGGCAGCATCAGTGCCAAAGTCATAATTGGGTTTGATTCACAGCAGCTCATATCAGCTGCAGATTATGTTGCAAAATCCACTTTCACTAGTAAAATTTGACAGAAGTTGAGTCCTCTAAGATATGTCCCCAACATGGTTTCCTGTTGTTTCTAATGTGAACTACCTATTATACAGAAAATAACAAAAATAGAATTCAGTTAGGTTGGATTTGGCTGCCAAATGAACTTACCTCCCAGCTGATAAGACAGGAATTTTTGTGAAGGTCGGTAAATCTATGAGAACTGCTCCATTCACTGTGAGTTCTGTTCCAGGGAGAGAAACTAAACAGAAGCCATTAGTTCCAATTTCACTTTTGTGGAATATTCTAAGTTGTTTTATCAGGGGACAGTCATCCCGTAAGGGGTGATGTGCATGGGTAGCAGTCTCTGAGAACTACCAGAACATTCTCTTGGCAGCTATAATGTGTGTGAGATCTCCCAGTGAAGGATGTCATCCAAATGAAAATCATACAGTAACAACCACTGATAATCTGGGTATCTCATTTCTTCTATAGAGTTTTAACTAAGCCAGAAAGCAGTTGTGACTTTAAAAGTCTAGGAAAGGAATAAGGAAAGTCACAGTTTCAAATTTATTATAGAAATCAATAGCGGCAAAACCTGCCACTATTAAAATTTATTTATTTTAAATCTCTTAAGCCTGGTAATAAAATACAGTTTTAGCAAATGGGCCTAGTCAGCTATAAGTTTAAGTGTCATTACTAAGATTAAGGCTGATATAAAACACATTAAATTTTAAGATGCAGCTGCTTTCACTGCAAACAGTAGTCAGCCATGAAGTCAGCCATCACTCCATGGACTTCAGTGAAAGTTCAGTGTATATGATGAGGGTAGAATTGAGCTGTAAGTCCTTAATACTTGTTCTTTAAAGCCTGTTGAGATCCATGGGATTTGAAATGGCTTAACACTTCCCAGGGAGTACTCTGCAATTCACAGGATTAGGCTTGAAATCTCTTGCAGAACCTTATCCTGCAGTAGTTACAGTACACAGACAAAATCTCCATTTGATGTTAGTGCAAGCAGGCCTGCAGAATAACTTTGTTGCATATAGCCATAGTGCACTAATTCTACTGAAGAGTAGTGTCAAAAGTTTGAGCCGTGTCTTTGGCAAAGGCCAGCTTCTATCACTATTGGAGCATTTCAGATTCCCATTGATTTTAATGAGTGCCTGAGAGAGCGAAGACACTGAGATGTTAAACCCTAAATAAAAATAAAGTATGCTCTAAAGAAAAAAAAAAGAATTAAGAGCCAAATTACCTTTTCTCGCATGGTATTTTTACCTGATTTAGGTCTTTGCTTAACCTGGTATAGATCTTGGCTTAACCAATCTGAATTAAAGCTACATGCATTCTCAATTTTTATTTTTAGTGTATACATGCTTATAAAGTGAATGCCAGGTGACATTATTTCATCCCTTTTGGTTAGTTGCTCCAACAAAATCCAATAAAAGCTCATGACAGTTATGCTTACATGTAGGCAAGCATTTCAGGGTCTTGTGGGTAAAGATGTTGTCCTGTTCTGCCACAATGTTCTGTCTCCATTTACTAAACACTGAGAGATTCTGTACAATGAAGTTCTGCATCACTTTCTAGGTGCAGACCCTCAGCTTTTTTGTTATTGTTAGGGTCTTCCACCCCTGCAGCTTTTTTATCTAACAGCAAGAGAAAGAAGCTTCTATTTTGCCTGCACTGATTTACATATGAGAAAAAGACAGATGAAGTCAAACCATTTTGGAAGATGATGTATATACTGAGGAGAATATTCAGTTATCTAGTGTTATATTATTTCCATTTACTAGAAAGCCAGTTGTGTAACAGTAACTAGGTTTATAGTAAGAGAAAAATCAACAAACTTAGAATCTGTACACTTTCTTTCTTTTTTTTTGCTTCAGTCTTTACTGCTAAGATCAGCCCTCAGGAATCCCAGGCCCTGGAGACCAGGGAAAAAGTTTGGGGAAAGGAAGACTTGCCCTTGGTGGAGGAGGATCGGGTTCGGGATCACTTAAGCTAACTGGACATACCAAGTCCATGGGCCCTGAGTGCTGCGGGAGCTGGCCGATGTCATTGCTGGACCACTGTCAATCATCTTTGAAAGGTCATGGAGATAAGGAGAAGTGCCTGAGGACTGGAAGAAAGCAAATGTCCCTTCAGTCTTCCAAGGGGGCAAGAAGGAGCACCCAGGGACCTACAGGCCAGTCAGCCTCGCCTCAATCCCTGAAAAGGTGATGGAGCAGCTCATTCTGGACACCCTTTCCAAGCATGTGAAGGATAACAAGGTGATCAGGAGTAGTCAGCATGGATTCAGGAAGGGGAAATCAGGCTTAACCAACCTGTTAGCCTTCCATGATGGAATGACTGGCTGGGTAGATGAGGGGAGAGCAGTGGATGTTGCCTACTTTGACTTGAGTAAGGCTTTCGACACTGTCTCCCGTAGTGTCCTCATAGGCAAGCTGAGAAAGTATGGGTTAAATGAGCAGACAGCGAGGTGGATTGAGAACTGGCTGAATGGCAGAGCTCAGAGGGCTGTGATCAGTGGTGCAAAGTCTAGTTGGAGGCCTGGAGCTAGCGGTGTCCCCAGGGGTCAATGCTGGGTCTAATCCTGTTCAACTTCTTCATCAGTGAAGGGACAGAGTGCACCCTCAGCAAGTTGGCTGGTGCTACAAAACCGGGAGGAGTGGCCGCTACAGCAGAGGGCTGTGCTGCCATTGAGAGGGACCTGGACAGGCTGAAGAGAAGGGCAGAGAGAAATCTCATGGCATTCAAGAAAGGGAATTGGAGAGTCCTGCCCCTGGGGAGGAATAACCCCATGCACCAGGACAGGCTGGGGGCAGACCCATCAGAGAGCAGCCCTGCAGAGAAGGACCTGGGAGTCCTGGTGGACTGCAAGCTGACCATGAACCAGCAGTGTGCACTTGTGGCAAAGGAGGCCAATGGTATCGTGGACTGCATCAGGCAGAGCATTGCCAGCAGGTCAAGGGAGGTGATCCTTCCCCTCTACTCAGTCCTGGTGAGGCCACACCTGGAGTGTTGGGTCCAGTGCTGGGCTTCCCACTACAAGAGAGACATGGAGCTACTGGAGCAAGTCCAGCAAAGGGCTACTAAGATGATGAGGGGACTGGAGTATCTCTCATATGAGGAGAGGCTGAGAGAGCTGGGCTTGTTCATCCTGGAGAAGAGAAGGCTGAGAGGGGATCTTGTCAATGTGTAGAAGGGAGGGTGTAGAGAGGATGTGTCCAGACTCTTTTCAGTGGTGCCCAGTGACAGGACGCGAGGCAATGGGCACAAAGTGAAACACAGGAAGTTCTGTCTGAACATGAGAAAAAACCTTTTTCCTGTGAGGGTGACAGAGCACTGGAACAGGTTGCCCAGAGAGTGGAGTGGAGTCTCTGTTCCTGGAGATATTGAAAACTGAACTGAATATGGTTCTAGGCAATGTGCTGTAGATGACTCTGCTTGAGGAGGGGTTTGAACTAGATGATGTCCACAGGTACTTTCCAAACTCAGTCATTCTGTGATTCTGTGATTTGGATCCCATCCTGAGATTCCAAGCACCGTGGATTCCCTGTTATCTGGATGAAGTTGAGGAGACTTTACTCAGAGGGATCAGCTCTTTCTTTGGTTAAGAGAAGCCTTACCTCCTGTCAGGGAGCCCTGAGAGTGGGAGTGCCCTGCAAGGGCAGGTGAGCCAGGAGCCGGGAATAACAGCTAGGCAGCGCTGTCACCAACAGGGTGCAGTCCCACAGCACCTGAACAAGAAGAGCCAAGCAGGCTCACAACAGTAGCCAGGGTCAGCCAGAGCCCAGCAATCACGGGGCAGCAGTCCTTAGTGACAGGACTCGTCTGGGACCAACCCAGGGAGTCGAGTCCATGGGTCAGGGTCTGGGCCAGCGAGGTATGAGTCCTCATGGCTAGGCACAGGCATGGCACTGTTGGCCAAGCAAGGCTCAGGGTGATGACATGCAGCTCCTGAGCGAAGTGGGGAGGGTGCTGCTGAGGCCCCTTCTCACACAGCTCTTTTCTAGCAATCTGATCCATCCCAGGTCCCACAGCTGCACTGTCTTGGAAGTGGCCTTGAGGGCAGGCAGCCAAACCCGGAGGAGAGGGACCCTGAAACATTCTATGGGGATGCAGAGTGAAATTTTCTGTCTACTCTATTCTGTGTTCTTGTTATTTACCCTGAGATTTGAGTGTGTCCATTTGCCTGACTGAGCAATCTTCTGGTATTTATACATTGCTGAGTTGTTAAATCTTATTAATCTGTTCTGAACACATAAAATGGAGATTGCAAGCAGATTTGAATTGGTGAGGCACAGCTATGGCTAAAATAATGGGATCCCAAGAGGGTTTTATTGCTCTGTAAGTTTTCTCATTTTGAATATTTTCTTTCCTCATTTTGACGTCCAGTATTCTTGAAAAGTCCTTATTTGCCCTCTGCATTCCTATCCATAACACTTCTATCAGCTTTGGGAGCTGTGAAGACTTTGGCTCCAAAGCAATACATTTGGCATCTTATAGGTCATATTTTAAAGATCCTTATATTGGGTTCTTTTTTGAACCAAACTTGCACAGGTTATCTCACTATTATTTTCAATAAATGTCTTTCAGTAGTTGATCAAACTTGCTGGTTAATGTTTACATAAAACTGCCAAGCAGATACTGAGCTGCTGTAAATAGAAGCTCTTTACTGAAGCCAGTGGAACATGTGCTCCTATATCTTTCCCTGTAATCTAAAATAAGCCTTTGTATATCATGTCATGAAAACTGTATCTGTGATCTGAACTGTGACCTTTTCCTTGCATTTTCTGCTTATGTGCAGTCCCTGCTATATGTGGGATCAAAGTCACAGTTATGATTCATAATTAAGATGAAGAAATAATATTTAATGCTAAATTTCAGCACACTTTTCAAATATTAATTCCAATATTGTTGTTTAAATTTCACAAGCAGGAAACTCAAGGAAAGGAGAGAGAAAGATTTACCCTAGCATCACAGTGAAACTACAATAAAACAGAGAGAAGGTAAGAAATTTAGGATAGTTCCAAGTATTTTTTATCCTGCCTGTGTACAGAGGGTTATACTAGATGAGGGTCTTTCTATCCCTTCATTTCTATGATTTTATGATTTTATGATTAGCAGCATTTTCCTTCTGGGATATTTGCAGCTGGGGAAGTTGCATTTTTCACCAGGACAGAGGGTGTGCACTCCAACATAATTTTCTTTGAAATTCACATTAAAAAACTAAGAATTAGCTTTGCCCCAATGAGTAATTTTGCTTGGTGCAGCCATACTTGCAACTGTGCTAAGAGTTCTCCAAGGGTCATTGAAACTTTTCTCTTAGACTCATCAAAAATATCCATGCTTTTCCTCTTACAAGTAAAATACATACTATAATAATTGTTTAAATCTATACTTTGTTATCCTTACATGTCATTGATGGCATATCCAAAGTGAGCAGTAATGGCATGAGAAGTATCTTCTATGCATATACAATGGATAATTTTGAAGTATTTATAATAACACAAATCTACCGATGCCAAAGTCAGTAAGTAGAGAAGTAAATTCCTTGGGACATACTGTCTCAAGAAGGATGAGAACCGGCTGAGCCTCCATCACACAACAGCACTAAGAGGAAGTGGCAAGGGGTGGTGGTGGGACACACTCTCCTGTGGGGAGGGAGGCCCCCCCTGCTGTCCTGACCTGCTGCCTGGGGGGTTTGCTGGGGCCTAGAATCCAGGACATTGCAGAGAGACTGCCAAGGCTTGTCCAGCCCTTGGACTATTATCCTCCATTACTGTTCCGCATGCACAGCAACGATACTGTTAGGGGTAACCTGGAGGGTATCAAAAATGATTATATGGCCCTGGGGATGAGGCTGAAGGACATGGGGGGGGGGGGACCCAGGTGGTGTCTCCTCAGTCCTACCAGTGAGGGAAAGAGCTTTGGGAAGAGGGGATGGGTCCTGGTGTCAACAACAGGAATCTGCTTTTATGACCATGGGAGCCTCTTTGAGGTTTAGGGACTGCTGGGAAGAGAAGACATCCACTTGACTAAGCAAGGCAAAAGTAGCTTTGCCAACAGGCTGACCAACCTGTAAGGAGAGCTAAATTGGGAATGATGGGGGAGGGAGGGAAATGACCCATGACCACGTGAAGAAGTGCCCAACTGCATTGGCAAGCAAAGGGTGCAGGGCGATGTGGACAAGAAGGCTCTCAAAAATGACAAAACAGGATAGAAGGGGACCCACCGCAAGTGTATGCACCCAAATAAGGAAATGCGGAGAGGACAGTACGATGGGGAGAGCTCTCATACTGCTTCTGGGAAATAAGCACAAGTAGATGCCCATCTGATGTTCTTATACACTAATGCACACAGCATGGGGAACAAACGAGGAATTAAGAGGTCTGCATGTGACTGCAGGAGTATGATCTCATTGGGATCGCGAAGACATAGTGGGATGAGTCATATGACTGCAATGGCTGCACAGAGGCTTTTTAGGAAGGCCAGGACAGTGAGGAGGGGGAGTTGCTGTTTATGTGAGAGAGCAGCGGGAATGCCTGGAGCTCTGCCTGGGGATGATGAGGGGCCAGCCGAGGGCTTGTGAGTCAGGATTAGCAGGCGGACCAACATGAATGACTTTGTGGTGGATATCTGCTACAGACTGCCCGATCAGAAAGAGAAAGTAGACAAGACCTTCTTCAGACAACTGGAAGAAGTCTCACATTTGCAGGCCCTGGTCCTTTTGGGGGGATTGAACCACCCTGATATCTGCTGGAAGGGCAACACAGAAGTGTACAAGCAAACCAGGACACAGAAATGAGAAGACTGAATGCCTTCTTTGCCTTGGTTTTTAATGGTTACATTTTCCCTTGGGAATCTCAGGCCCTTGAGATCCATGGGAATTCTGGAGCAATGAAGAATTACCCTAAGTAGAGAAGGATGGAGTTAGGGAACACTTAAACAAGCTGGACATAAACAAGTCTATGAGACCTTATTGGATGCACCCAGCAGTGCTGAGGGAGCTGACCAATGCCATTGCAAGAGCTCTCTTGATAATATTTGAAAGGTCATGATGACTTGGGGAGGTTCCCAAGGACCGGAAGAAAATAAATGTCACTCCTATCCTCAGGAAGGGGAAGGATGAGGATCTGGGGAACTATGGGCCAGTCAGCCTCACCTCGGTACCCAGGAAGGTGATGGAGCAATTTGTGATGGTGATCATTTCCAAACATATTAAGAACAAGAAGGGATTTGAGAATAGTCAGCACAGATTTGCGAAGGGAAATCCTGTCTGACCGATCTGATAGCAATCAGTCATCTCATCTACAATGAGATGACTGGCTTGGTGGATGAGGGGACAGCAGTGGGTGTTGTTTATCTTGACATTAGCATGGCTTTTCTTGTCTCCCATAAGATCCTCATAAACAAACTGATGAAGTATGGGCTAGAGAAATAGACAGTGAGGTGCACTGAAAGCTGGCTGAGCTGCCAGGCTCAGAAATTTCTGATCAGCAGCACAAAGTCCTTGTAGAGGCCATTCAGTAGTGGTGTCCCTCAGGAGCCAGTAATGTGGCCGATACCATTCAACATTTTCATTAATGAGCTGGATGATGGGAGAAGAGTGCGCTCTCAGCAAATTTGCAGATGATACAAAACTGGGAGGAGTGGCTGGCAGACCAGATGGGTGTGTGGCCATTCAGAGGATCCTCAACAGACTGGAGAGATGGGCAGAGAGGAACCTCATGAAGTTCAATAAAGGGACATTCCAAGTCCTGCATGTTGGGAGGAAAAACCCATGCACCAGTAAAAGAACAGACTGACTGGAAAGCAGCTTTTGCTGTAAGAAAAAGACCTGGGGTCCTGATGAACACCAAGCTGACCTAGAGCTAGGAATGTGCCCTTGTGGCAAAGAAGACCCACAGCCACCTGAACTGCATTAGGAGGAGCATCACCAGAGGTGATCCTTCCCCTCTACTCACCACATCTGCAGAGCTGCCTCCAGCTCTGGGCTCCCCAGTAGAAGGAGGAAATAGATCTACCGGAGTAAGTCCAACACAGGGCTACAAAGATGATAAAGGGACTGGAGAATCTGTCATAGGAGGAGAGGCTGCGAGAGTTGGGATCATTCAGGCCGGAGAAGAGAAAGCTCAGGGGGGATCTTATCAATGTGTATAAACACCTGATGGGAGGGTGTGAAGAAGATGGAGTCAGACTCTTCACAGTGGTGCCCAGTGACAAAACAGGCAGCAGACACAAACTGAAACAGAGGAAATTCCATCTGAACGTAAGAAAACATTTCTTTATTGTGAGGATAGTTGAACACTGAAACAAGTTGCCCAGAGAAGTTGTGGGGGCTCTGTTCTTGAAGATACTGAAAACCTGACTGGATAAGGCCCTGAGCAATCTGCTCTAGTTGACCTGGACCTCCAGAGATGTCATCTAATCTCAACTGTTTTTTGATTCTTTGATTCTATGATACTAGTGCAGCTCCAAAATAGAACAAAAAGCAGAAGAAGGACCAAGAAGAAAAACGGTAAATAAAAGGTGTGTGGGGGGAGGAATTTATAGTGATTGGTTTTGATATTAGAAATAATCATCATCAGTTCTCTGAAAGACCATGGCATGACATGACACTCACCTATTAAGTCTGTACCCTTTGAGCTGGACTCTGAAAAATTTCAGCTTTCTGAGACTAGTCAAATTCCACCCAAAATGTAGCCATCAACCGTCACATGAAGAATTTTTTTCAGAGGTGCATCTAGTGAGTGCAGTTTTATTCCCAAGGAAGTCAATAACAAAATATCTTCAGGCTTTATTAAAGATTTGTATTTTGCTGCAACACTGACCACACTGAAAATACCTCCAGTACAGCAAATTTCTACGCAAGATCAGTAACTCAAACAGAATAGCAATCCAGAGAACTTCAATTATGTTCTCAAAGAACATCTGTCGGATCAGGCTTTTAGAAAAAAACATTTAATATCTTTCCAGAAAGTGGGAATTGTACTTGGAAGTACAGAGCTTCCGTATCATACTTATTCAAAAGTAGAGTTGGAATCTCACCGGTGTTTTCAAAACATGGGATAATCAACGTAGCAAGATAACATCTCTTCTGCATACTCATTCCTTCTATGTGGCTATTAATAATTATGAGAAGTTTAGAGATCTTTAACTGGACATCAGAATCTGAGTGGGAGATTCAAGCTGGAAAAGTAACTTTCAAAAAGATTTTACACTGTAAAGTGTAAAATTTCTGCAAATTCTGTACCTTCTCAGAGTCTGAAGTCCCCTAAAACTGTTATATTGAAATCATATTTCATATTGTAGCAACATCTTGATCAGTAAGGATTTTCTAGAATTCCTGAATTCAGGTTTAAAGATTGCAAAGCTGTAGCATACCTGGCTGTGAGATTGGGATATGAATGACTTCATAACGACAAAATGTGTTCTTCTTCCACTTACACAGTCCAGTACAGCAAGACCTGAGAAGGATTCAAGGGATGCAGTAATGGATGTGATTTAGGCTATGTTTTATGCCTCAGTTCTGTGTTTCAAATCATAGAAAGAGTCTAAAAAAAAATTTTTTTTGGCTATATCACATTTCAGGCTATATGGAATTAAAATTACTCAAATTTCTAATCCCCTTGCCTAAATGCCTGGTAGTTACCTGGCAGCCTCTAATTCTTGGACAGCTCATCTCAGCAATATGCCTACACAATTCTGCCAGTTGCAAAATGTACAGGTATATCAGAGAGGAGGACTGTATTGTGTCTGTCAGCATAGACATTTTAATTATCAGAATCATGTTCTGCGATTCATTTCCAAGAGCAGCACAGCCTAGTTGGTTTCTGTGGCCAAAAGTGAAGCAGTACTTGTGTAATAGGGGGAAAAGCCTTAATTTACAAAATATACAACTAATGGCTTTTGTTCCTATGTGTTTGAAAAGCTCTTCAAACTTGATTAGTTTTACTTGGAATTCCTGTGATGAAGACAAGTCTCTGGGTCAGGTTATATTCAGAGGCAGATGTAGGGTTCAGATGCAGACTTCCTGGTTGCTGTGCAAAGCCATTACTTCTCTGCTTCCCTCCATCCAGCGTCAGAAAATCGTAGTGAGGATGAGACGTGGATGTGCTTCTGGGGGAGACATAATCAGGGATCAATGACAGGGGTTAAAGTTCTGTTAATCCTCCCAGTTAATTCATGCTTTCTAACAGACCAGCTTTCCATTTAGGCCTTTCCCCCCCCCCCCCCCCCCCCCAACATACATGATCAGTCAGACTGTTTCCTTTTACTTAAATAGACTTTAGTTAATACCATAATTCTGCAAGAAATCTGCTCAGGAGTAATTCAAAATAGATGAGCATTCCAGTCATTGACAATGAGGTTAGTAAGACTACTCATTTGTTTAAGGTTACTCTGTGTGCGTTTGCAATATAAGACTTTAATATTAATGTTTCCATTAAAGTCCATTGGATTTCACCTGAACCATCATTGCAAAGGTTAAAACTAAGAGCTTGTGTGGGCCTTTCTGGTCCAGTTCTGCAAGTATTCATACTTTCTTTCACACAAGCAGTGTACTGATGTGAAAGGCACCACGAGTTTGAGGGGAGACTACTGACAGGAGCGAATTTACTTGAAAACTATTCAGTGAAGCATACTAGCTTTTCTTACTGTTAAGGTGCTTATGCATTTCTGTCTTTTGCTTGGTTATTTATTTTTTTCTTTTTGCTATCTTACTTTTTTTTTTTCCTTTTTGCTGCTAGTTATATTCTTCAGGGATCTTTCAGAACAATGTTTTCAATGACTTGTATTTGCTGCTGCTCCCTGGAGTAACAGTTACTTTGCTCCATTTGAGACTGCACTCTGGAACCCTCAGAATTTTCATTCACTGATAGTTCAGACATTTTGTTGAGGGGTTTCCAGTGCTTGCACTACCATCAATTATAATAGTTGTAAATATTTCTTGGGCCCAAACTTACCAGCTTTTGTTGGCCCTATCAAATGTCTGTGAAACCCATACCTGCTGAAGGGAGGCTTTTTGAAGAAGCAGATTCTGGGGTTTGACCCCCACACCTGTAGACCTGAATTCTGAAAGTAGATTATTTACCCTAAAGGGTTCCAGTGCTTTCTCCCAGACCTCCTGGCATCCATTCTCCTTAGAAGCAGCGCTCATTTTTATCCTGGTCTCTCTTTCAAGGACTTCCACTCTGAGGGGCATGCAAGTACAGAACAGTGATGAATGATGCTCTAGGAAGCCATTACTCTCTTTGGCTCTGGCTCTTGCTCTCTATATGTGTTTATATACATATGTATGTATATATATGCATGTATATACATATTTGTAATTTCGGGCATATAAAATTGATAAAGTACTAATCCTTGTCAGTTTGAAATCTGCTGTATGGGAAACACATTTAAAAAAGAGGCAATGGAGCATTAAAAGATTACAGAAATTACAGCAGATCAGGATTCCATGCTTTTTGAATTTGTATCCTGTTAGCTGGAGAGTTTTATTTGAAGTCATAAACATATGGAAAAGTGTCTGGAATTAAAGTCATGTGGTATGGAAAGTCTTTTTGATAGGAAATTCATTGTGCATTGAAGGGTGCCTACCATTAGGAGGAGTGTAAACTGAGTGCAGCTGCTCAGCTACCAAAATCTATTGAATTCAGTGGACCACACAGAACTTATATGGAAGGACATCTGAAATCTCCAGGGCAGGGAGGAATATGTAGGCTGCAGCTCCACACGTCACCCACCAGCAGCTGGCAAAGTATTTCCACCCCAGCTTATTCTGCTTTGCTCCCTTCTGCGCCTTTATAAAAATTACCTCCAGCTTTCTTGTAGTGCTATGATTACTAGCTGGCTCCCAAACATCCATATTTTGAGCAGTCTTGCTTTACAACTTTCTCGTGTGTAAATGCAGCCATTTTTCATTCAGATGATTTCTGTTTAGATTTCTGAAATATGTCTGTCTAGCTTCTAGACCAGAATTCTGCAAACACTTACATAATACACTTCTCAAACTTCGCAAGGTTCTTTCAAATCCCACATTTGTCAAAAATTTATTAATTGTTCGGCTAGCTGTGAATTTCAGTCTTGCTGCTCTCCCATGATACTTTCGATTACACATTTTTTTTCTGTTTCTGCAACTTTTCCAGTTTTTCAGGGCCAGGTTTTGTCCTCACAGGGTTTAATCACTTGCTTCATTGCATGCCTTTTTTGTTTTCCTTAAGCAAGTCATTTAATCTCTTTTTTGTTTCAATTCCCCACCCATTAAGTGGAGATAAAAGTACTTTCTGAGTCACAGTGATGATGCAAAGATGAGTTCACTAAAGATGAAGACAACTGAGATGTGTAGTTGTGTGAATACTGATAAATAATTTTGTTTTTTTCCCCTTTGAGTTTTTTGCTAAGATAATGCTAAATCATTATGGCTTCACACTCACTTGCTAGCGATACTGAGAATCAGGAAGGTCTGGCCAGTTTGTGGTTCTCTAAGCAGATAGGAAAGCCCCAGCAGTGCAAAGCATACTTGGCCTCTTCAGTATTCCTCTAACCAAGCTCTAGCATAAGACAAGTAGCCTATGGGGTGATCACACACAGTGGTGGTCTTATGCATAAACTCCTTTCCTGGACTATGGTCAACTTACATAAATTATACAATAGCCAAAGACTAGAACCTGATATAAAGTGAGGACAATCACATAATTCCTTGTTTTATTTCCAGCAGGGAGGAGATCTCCCTTTAGGCAAAGAATTAAGTGCATTCATTTCAGTAAAGTCACTCCTTAATAATTCCCTTGCATGTATGAGCTGAATCTGTCCTAGCTACACTGCTGGAAATCCAAAGCAGGTTCTCTGAACTCAGTCTTTGCACAAGCTTAAATTGAGTACAGAATTTGACTCTGTATTTCTTTGTTTGTTTAACAAGAATATTTCCTCTTGAGACTACATCATTGTGAGGAAGTCAAAAACTAAATACTGCCTTGTAGGTCTCTCAACAAGACTTTCCACTCTGAACAGGTTTCCTTATGTATCCCTAGAGGCCTTTAAACATTTGTTTTTTTAACTTTGTGTACTATAATATTGTGCGTAGCCAAGGCTCGCTTTTGCATTTATCTTTTGTCATTACTACCTCCCTCTGAGGTGGCTGGTGGTGAGTTACAAACTATTTTATATTGTTTTCTAAAACATGCAGCCATCACTGTTGAAGATCTTTTTCCATTGACTAGTAGTTTAACATGTTACTAGCTAAAGTGCTTATTTTCTATTTGATTTGTGATTAGAAGTGGACAAGCCAATAAAAGCTCAAAACAGGCCTGCATTTGGCCCAGGCTGCTTGGCTTCTGCTCAGCCTGTATAGCTGATTAAAAAGGGAGCCAATCCAGTGAAACTATTTTGCCATTAGTTCCTGGCAGCCAGAGTGGCATTATAAGGCAGTTTATATATATTCCTTGTTGTATGTGTAAGATCAGCTGTAGGCTCATTTTAAGTTTTGGCTCTGCTTCAGACCAGCATCTTAATGTTATAATCAAAGCATCTGGCTTGCAACAGGACTTGGCTATGATTTTATGTATTGTCTGCATAAGGAAATTAAAAGATCTCAAATAAAGCAATATTCAGAGTGACAATATATTTAAAAGTCACTGTGGTTTCCTATATTGCCAGCAATATTAGCTGTTGCAGCTAGATGCTTATTTTAAACATTTAAAATCCAGAAATGACGCTGAAAGTCAGTCCATATAGTTGGGTCACAAAATTTCAACTTGGAAAAGTTGATTTTGCTGTGTTTGAACAACGAAGACAATTTAGTGTGTCCAAGGGACTTAGGAAACAATCTCATTTTTATTTGACAAAAGATATATCTGCATTGCATAAGAAAATAGTACAGAAAGCCCCAGGCAGTCTTCCTTTCAGCCTTGTTTGGATTCAACAATAGTACCGCCATGAAATATATCTTGTAGGTAAGTGGCAGTGCTGCACTAGCACAACTATACTGCTTCCAGAGTAGCTCTGCTGTGAGCAGAAGTGTTGACTCATGTTCCTTCTAGCTCAGGGGTTTCTGCATCACACTTCATAGCATGATGTGGATATGTGCAAAGATGTCTGAACATAAGGACTGGTGCCTACTGGGAATCCTATAGCTACATTATTTATGTCAGCAAACATAAAATGTGCAAGGACCTTTAACATTACAGTGGCTGACTCCATGAAGACCTAGGTAGTTAAACACCTTTAAAAGGAGATCCAAATRTCTGTCATTTTCCAAAGGGAAATTTCCATAGACTGCTGTATGACTGCAGCTGGTAGTTATAAATACAAGTATAAGTTAGTAGGTACTAAACCCTAGTTTAGTAATCCTGGATAGTACTAGTAGAAAATTGCCCTCACCTTTATAAATCGTTTGTTCTTTGAATCAGAATCTTTGCACTTTCATATTCATATAATTGCATCCATTTGCCATAAGTTATTTTAACTTTTAATTCAAAGCAGAGAAAATCGTGGCACCAGTTTGTCACTTAACCAGCTCAAGATCGTTCTTTGGTTCTGCTTTATTGACTGAAGATTATATTTGTACTCTGTATAATTGTCATATGTCTTCAGTGGCAGTAATTGTTTCACAACCCCTTCAGCTTAAATGGAAGTGCTGTTTTTTAATAATTTTTTATTTAAAAGCCAGCATTGATTCACAACTAAGATATGTTAAATAATTCCCTTTCTCCTCCAAATCTGAGTGTGAATCTGCAGATTTTTTGAGTAATCATTATAAATTGAGTGGTCTCAGTTAAGTAGTTAAAAAGTGAAAAGTTAAAGTGAATGAAGTTTGGTAATAGAACCATTTCCACCCTTACAATGATGTACAATATAGGAAATCAGTTTGTTTCAATTTAGTCCTGTTATACATCAAGAGGAAAATATTTTGGGCCAAATACATGAGAAATAAAAATCAGCAGAGAACAACTCCAAATTACCAACAGGTCCATTCTTTCCTGTAGAATCCGCTATTATGGAGATGAATATGGAATACAAATCCTTGTCAGAAAATGCACCCATTTAAGGGATTCCCAAGAAGATAATTGTCTCAGTGGTATCTGTTAAATACAAATGCATTTTCCAGTTACTGGAAAATGACAGCCTTATTTCATCTCATTCTCAACCACAGCACAAACTAGAATGATCCAAGAAAACTCACCTCCCTTCAGTGGAAGACTTCCCTGTTTCTTTTAGGGATGGAAATTTAAGATACAGCAGCCACGATCATTAAGTGTAGGGGATACTCTTTGTTTCTTCATCACCTTTTCTCATGTTAAACAGGTTCAGGTATCACCAGCTATATTGGAGCTACTGTTAAAAGCCTAATAGTTGCTCTGCTTGCCTATGTTGTTACCAAAATTTCTCTCATTTTCTTTTGAAGTGACTTGAGTATAAAAGCTGCTCTACTAATCTATGTTCTCATTCTAGTAAAACAAAAATGCCAAAGACATTGTAAAATAACAAGACATAACTACTATTAAAGTGGTTGTAGTTTTATGGCTTTCAGGAAAAAYGCCCTAAGATTCAGAAGGGACTTTGGTTTCTTGACTTTAGCATAAAAGCTAATAGGATCCCAGAAACACAGGCTTTTTGGAGACAAAAGACAGTTCTTTTGCGCTTCTGATTCATCCTGTTTTGCAGTACATAGATCTGATCCCCCCCAGGCCTAAAAGAACACTTCTTCCCTCAAAAAATATTATGTCAGAAAGAAAGAAAAAAATCAAATCCTATCTTTGCAGCCTTCTGAGAAAACCAGGACAAATACCTATATACAAGTATATCTTGCCTAAAAATAAATCATCATGGCTCTTATCTTGCGTGATAAGTCATCTTCACAGAACTGTAGAATGGGAAATGCTAGTTCTAATCCTACCATAGATTTTGGGAAGTGAATGAACATTCAGGATCAGGCCCACCATGACTCTTCCTTAAAGCTATAGCTAGGGTTCACTTTTGTCATTATACTGAAAGAGTTATCAATCTGAACAGACACAAAGCTTATAATTATACTAAGTAATAATGATTTTCAGAAGGAACTTGAGAAGACTAATCTTTGCAAAAGAAGAGAAGCCTGAGGGAGGTGGACAAGAAATAGAAATACACCGACTTAAAATAAGGCTTTTTATTTTTGCATTTGACTGCTTTGATTGATTGCCTTGTTCCTACTAAGCCAGAAGACAAACCAAATTATAATGTGATTCATATACATAAATTTTTCTTATTTTTTTCCATTCAAACTGAGTTGAAGAAAAGATGTTCTATCTTGTATAATAGCCCCACAACGGAATTTAATTTATTACACAGAAATATGGTGTCCCCAACTTCTACCCCAGGGTAGGAAGCAAATATATCCTTCATGATTTCAAACTATTATGTAAGTAGGGAAGGAAAACACAAACATTCAAGATCTTAGAAGAGTTGCCCAGAAATGTAGAAAGATCCTATAAAAGGATTTACCTTCTAGCTAGCAAGATGTATTGAGGGCATGAGTTCAAACATAACAGGACTTTGAACTGCAACTATTCCCATATAACTTTTCTTAATAAAATAATATCTGTATCTGCATATTTTAGGGCAGTAATCTGTAATCCTCAAGTCATTAAGTTGTAAGTACACAGAGAAAAAACACTTAGGGCTGATACTGCAATCACTGAATATAGAGATAATTTCATAGATCTGTTTAGAAAAGAATCTACATCAAAGATCATTTTTGTACTTACCACATAACTGCTGACAGTAACATAAATATGTATACACATTCACAGTATCTGTGAAAATGAAACAGTGTATATGAGAGCTCAAATACCAATTGAGATACATGATTTTAAGTGCTCAGGTTTAAAAATTGCATCTTCTTATGAACTAATTAGCATTTGCTTATTACTAGTTTCCTTAAGTACATTCGATTGTCTATATTTTTATAAGGCAATAATAAGAAAGCAGAAATATGCATTGTAATTGTTATAAAACACACTGTGTCTGCCACTCTAAGAATGTATTTTAATAGCAGAGAACTGCCTTCCATTTCTTCACTCTGAATTCTCTCCTCAGAATGGCTTGAGGTTAATGAGTATTGCAAAGTTGGAATATAGGTGACGGGGGAAGAGAAGAGAAAGAAGAGTGGTTAGGTGATGGTTTAACTATCATGTCCGATTACTACTGTAAAATCATTAGTGCTTGAACTTGATTGTTCAAGTAAGAATCAAGCAGTATTTCCAAAAGTCATGTTATGGGATAATAACAGGTCACATCATATGTTTTGAAATTAAAGGTAATGAAAGACAAATTACTATTAGCATATATATTACTGTTATTTATTGAGAACATATTATACACTCAACTCTGCATTAACATGAAAGAGTACATGAGGGATTAAATACCAAAAAATGAGTGTCTTCTGAGAGGAAGAAACCTCACTTACTCAAAAGTGTTTGAGTCTGACTTCTACTGAAATCAAAGGGATCTAGATGTCTAAATGCTTTTGAAGATCTGTCATCAGTGCTTACAGGTTCCCTAAGTGACAGCATTTGTGAAGAGCAGCTCAGCCACAACTAAAGCAGAACCTTTCTAGCAAAAGTGTCATCTGGGATCCTGAGCCTGCAAATTGCTCTGTTCGGATGGGCTCTGACACCTGAAAACCCATGGTATTAAATGTGGCTGTGGTCCAGCCTTGCTATCCTTAATCATATTAATAATCCTTGCTCTAGTAAATAGTATCTTTACTGGGATGTCTTGCATGTATCAAGTTTTAAAGTTTTCTGAATCAGCTTTCATGGATTAATGGAGTTAAGTGACAACTTTTTGCCTAGCCCAACAAAAGGTTCGTATAAAATACATGAAAGTCTATATCTTCATATTTCAACTTTAAAACATGGATATTCATATACTTGAGAGGTTAATGTTAATAAATTAGAAGGCAGATTGTAACCTGTGGCATTTTTATAAATTGTATTTACTTCATCTCTTTGAGCAGTTAGTACTGATTTTATTATTCAAGGCTGAAATATCATATAACCAGATCTCAGAATTAACAAGAGTAAACTCTTATCCTTCTTCTAAAAATTTATTGGAAAGTGTATTGTCATTCTTGGAAACCAAACTTCATTTTAAACAATGTCTGTAAGAAAAACAAAATAGAGCTCAGAAGTTTTGAATGAATTAGTAAATTCTGCTTGAATTCTGAATTATTTCGATAATATGCATTTCTCTTTCTGAAGTGAAAGGAGAGGAGAAGATGAAGAGTCGTGGATATTTAGACTTCTGAAAAGGTCAAGTGAGGACATTAACTCAAGGACTAATTGCGCCATCTCTTGGTGAAGTCTGGAACTCCCGGAGAGGATATTTAAAATTCTCAATTTTACTCCATTTAAAAATACTTCTTTTAAAAAGGGTTCCTGTGTTTACTGTCCATCTGTCGAATTATAATTATCATCCAAAAATTATAAAAAATACAAGAAGAGATCCCAGAAAAGATCATTTTCAGTGTGGCAAAAGTTATTATAGACAAGTGCAGAAAATTCATTGTTGTCTGAAAACAGTCGTCGCAAATGTCACTACTGTGATTTAGACATTCACAGTAAATCACCTGCAGTCTTTCACTGGCATATTTCTGTGACATGATTAAGTATTTTAACTTCTGTAATACAGAAAGTACATAAAGACCGTTGTGGTAGTGACTGTTCTGTTTTTAAAGGGTATCTGCCCTGTTAATGGTAGAAATGGTGGTTAATGACACAAATATCAGTTAAATAATCTCAGATGTCATTTCCTTTCTGCTATCCATCATCACTTCTAATCCTTGTTCAATTAGTGCATTGCTTGCATATTGTCTTCCATTTGTTCACTAGAAGGATTGTTTGGGGTCTTCAGAAACTTTTATTTGTCAAGATAGATAAGATAGAGACTTAGATTTGAGAGTTCCTTCCTTAATGTGTACTTGATGCAGGGTGATCTTAATTTTCACTGGAGAGCTCTTACAGGTTGAGGCTCGTGTGTCCCAGACAGTGAAAAAAGGTAACAAGTAGTTTCAAGTATGTTGTATTTTCAAAAATACGAAGAGCTGCTGCCAGCCTTAAAAGCACGTGTGTAAAAATGCTGAAATCTAGTGATTAGCAGTACTTGAGGACCGCATCCCTAGAATCGCACGGCAGTGAGCTGTTTTACTCGGGGGGCAAAGAGGCCGTTATCCTGAATGTATTTGTCAGCATTGGTCTGCTAGGTTGTTGAAGTAAAAAGCAAAAGGCAATACGTTTTTTATGTACATGTTGCTTATTTAGTAGGCTGAGAAAATAATTAACCAGCTCGTCTTTTGTTCGTAGCTCTTTTCCCCTCAGTTTCCCGTCCCATCTAACAGACCACCATCAACGCCCCACTGTTCGAATGTTTAAATATCATGACCGTTCCGGAGCCGTTGCCGGGGCTGGCCGGCGGCGACGGAGCCCCTTCCCGAGCCGCGGGAGGGCGGCAGAGGCCCCGCAGCGCTGCCCCGGCACCGCCGGTAGGGGAAGGCGCTCCGGTCGTC